>NC_070612.1:38181682-38494182 GCF_027172205.1 Podarcis raffonei
TATAACCCTGCATTCCCATCCGCCATCCATTTTCGAATTACACCAAACCCATGAGATAGTGACTGGCCCAATGTTGCTTTGTGGCTGAGTGGGGGATTTGAACCTGAGTCTCTCCAGTCCTAGTTTGACAGCGAACACTCATAATGGATTCTCTCAGTGATCTTTACCCTGTAAGTTCATACAGCAGGGTCAGTATTATTCTTCAGAGGCTAAGTAACTTAAACACTGGAAAACCCAATTTGATCCTTTTTGAAGCATTTTGACATTGATCTAATTAGCAGTGCCATTAGTGGCAGTGCCAAGGGAAAGCAAGGGAGCAGTGCTGGTGCAGGCTGGAACTTTTTTCTTCTGAAAGTAAAGCTGCAATCCTAAACCAACTCACTAGAGCATGTCCTATTATAACAATTCATCTGACTTCTGAGTAAACATACATAGGACTGTGTTGTAAGCAACATACATACATGAACCATTTTATAAATTTGCAGCACCAGTAAAATGCAGCTTGTTCACTCCCGTTAAGATTACAGTCTCCTGTCTGCTTACTTGAGAACTGAAACTGCAAGTAAACATAGGTAAGACTGATTTATAACAACACTGTTTTCCTGACCCACAGCAAATGTACAAATCACAGATCCCAACTATGATTTCTATGGCATTGCCCTTTCAAAATCCTATACTAAGGCCAGCTCTGTTAAGTAGCTGGAATTACTTTTGCGCTGCTAATTCTTACTGCCACCAGCACAAGAGTAATTTCTAGCTACTTAGAAAGTGAGCGTCCTTTGGACACCATACAAGCTAACAGGGAATATCACAGCAGCAAATATCATCCACTTGGTCTCAATCAACCCAGTTATATATATATTTATTTAAGGGAACCCAAGCAAAAGGCGGGGCCACTGATCAGAGCAGCAGGAAGGCACCGCACCGAGTCCCTGATAGCCAGCCTGTCAGCCAATGAGCAGCGGGCCTCGTGGATTTAGTGGGTGCCAAAACAAATGGGCTTTCTCCCCTCCCTCCGGTTCCCCCCTTATCGCGGCGGGTGTCTCCTGCTGCTCCTCGTGGGGCGCCTTTCCCACTATTACTGCCGCCGCCGCCGCCGCCGCTTCTTTTTTAGGCCGGCCGCGGTCCTCCCGCCTTTCCCCTCCTCGCCCCGCTTGCGAAAGCCTCGCTGCGTCCTGCATAACCGCCTCTCCTCGGCCGCCTGGTAAACAAAGGGAGATGGCGGGGGAAGCCGGAGGAGGGGAAAAAAGACAACCAGCAGCAGCACCGCGGTCGGCTCCTGCGAGCCTCTATATGGGGGTGGAGGGCGGGGGCTGAGAGTGGGAAAGCGAAGGCGGTCGGACAAACGGACCGGCCTGAGGCGCAGCGGCTGAACAAAAGCGGCGTTTCTCCCCCTCAGCTCACCCGCTTTCCACACAGAACCGAGCAAAACCGCCTGGGCCGGGCCCTTTCCTTCCTTCCTTCCTCCCTCAAGCCGGAGCCTCGGCTCCCAACTCCCTTCTAGCTGGCTGGCTCCCTCCCTCTCCGCCCTTCCATTGCCCCACCGCGGCCTACACAAGGCGCCCAAGCCGTGTATGGCGTGCCTCTCTCCGATCCCCACATCCTGCCCTCCTCCTTCGCTCTCCGTCGGGCCGCACTTACCGCCAGGCCTGCCTGGGCCTCTCCTGAGGAGCCAGCGAGGGGGAGAGCGCTGCAGCCGGGCCTCGAGGAAGGAAGGAAGGAAGGAGCGCTCCGGGGCCTGCCGGGATCTCTTCCCTCTCTCCTCTTTCCTCTGCTGCTTCTCTGGCCCTCCCTCTTGGCCTACCCGAAAAAAAGAGAGGAGGACGGGAGGGAGGGAGGGAGAAGCAGCGCGAGCCCCCTCAGAAACAGAGAGAAGCGGTTTAATAGGGAAGAGCGCGGCGGGAGGGAAGAGAACGGGTTAAAAAAAACCACCCCGAGGTGAGCGGGCGCGCGACGCCGTTGCTTTAAGTCCTCCCGGCCGCCGCCGCCATCACGCTGCCGCAGCCGCTCCGTACAGCGTCCTCCTCCTCCTCCTCTTTCCTTCACCCCCCTCCCCTCCCCTCGTCCGATGGAAACCCCGGGCGTGATGTCAGCCCTGGGACAGAGCGGGAAGGGGAGGGAGGAGTCACGGGCGAAGGGAAGCGGGCGGCGCGGCTCGCGCAGGACGACGACGGCGACGTCGGCGGCCGCGAGGAGGGAGGGAGAAGGAGGAGAAGAGGGCCGCGCCAGGCCTGCCGGGAGGGAAGAAAGCGGGGAGCCTGTGGCGCGCGTGGAGTGGTCACGAGGGGTCTGTGGGAATTGCGGCTCCGGGGCTCGCGGGGTGAGGGAGGGCGCCGTCAGTGACTCCACTTTATAAACCCACTTCGCTTTTGCTGCCCGCGTGTGTAAATACTCTTCTCCATAGGAGCCGACTCCTAGGAGCCGAGAGGGTCTTCACCCCACCAATCAAATTTTTAAGGGGGTGAGCCCCTCCATCCCCACTTGATGGGCATTGCCATTCACATAGTGTGTGTGCAGCGCGTCATGTGATGGATTATGTGGGGCGGGGCTTACCTGGGAGCCCCCCTTCCATTTTTTTTATATTCAAGTTGGCACCGCTGCTTTTCTCTGCCCTTCAAAACTTGCGATCTCTCAAATGTACTGTACCTCGAAGAGGGGTTATGCAAACCTTGTTACGATGTTGGAGGCAAAGCTCTGTGGCGAAGAGAAGCAGAACTTGTTGCTCTCTCTCTCGTCCCTTCCCCCTTCCTCTTTTTTTTGTTTTTGGGTATTCATCCTTCCAGCAGGCAGAAATTCAGTAGGTGGGGAGGATTTCCTTTTAGGATTGTTGTTGGAATGTTTGCTGTTACAGTTTGAACTTGGCTTCCATTTGATCATTGTAATTGATTGCTTTGAAATCATTTTTGCACTATTAAGTCCCCCAATCCCCCCCCCACAACCTGCCTTTTCTTTGCCTGACCTGCCCCATATTTTGCCCAACCAAAAGTGGCAACCCTACTTGCTGTATTTGCCACCGACTTCTCAGCTGCTTGAGAACTCAGTAGTTGTGTCCTACTGCCTTGTAGTAGTTTCAGGCTGCAATTCTGAAGTCAGTGGCTGTTTTCTTCTGGAGTAAGCTTGCTTAGGGACAGACTTTCGCGCTTGGTTGGTGAAAGTCACCCCATTCATATGCCTTTAAAGTGTATGTGCTTTATAACTTCGAAAAAATGTAGTTGCTTGTGGAAAGCTATATTGCCCCCCCCTCTAGTTGGAAGGCTATGTGCACTGCTTTAAGGCGAGAAAACTTCTCAAGCTGTGTATTCCTCAAAGTAGCTGAGTAATAGGAGCATTATGTAAGACTGTGAACTGTGGATGAGTTCACGGAAGCTGTGATTAATACTGGGACATAAGTGGGAAATCCAAAATTTGGTTGGGAATATAGCCTTCTAGTACCAGGTTTGTAAACCAGCTCAGTTCACAGCCACACTTCACATCTGGCAAATGCTTGTGGTAGGAAAGGCTGATTTCAAGTGAGATTTCAGAATCAGAATTCAAACTTAATTTCCTGCTCTTAATTATCAACTTGTGTTCCCCCACCCCCTTCTGAGACAAATTTTCCGTAAAGCACATTAACAGTTTTTATCAGATCAAAACTGGGCTACGAAAGAGAACTCCACACCAGCAAAACGTGTATTCTGTCCAGCTTCTTCCGTGTTTCTTCCTACCTTACGTTTTATGGCCATTGTCATCTCTAAAAGCACAGCTGTCATGAATATAGCTATGCTTCCAGCATATCTCCTGACATTTGAAAGATGAAGCAAATACATGGGTCACCCCTCAACCAGTAGAGATCAGCTGCTCTCTACAGCACATTCAGTCTTAAGGCATCTGTATGCTGCCAACTTTGTTTTAACTAAGATCAATTTGGTTTCTTGCAGTGAAATCTGAGAACTATAGGTTGTTCTTTTTTAAAGTTTTGGTTAGAATTCAGTTTTGTAGATAGTAAAATTGTGTTCAAGGCTGCTAGATTCCTGTCTGCTTCCCACATTTCAAAGACTCTAGCTCCAAAATTCATTGGAAAGAATCTATGGCTGTTAAGTTTGTAGCATAGGTCTTAAGGCAGGAGTGGATAACCTATGGCCCTCCAAATGTTGTTTGACTCCCATCAGCCCCAGCTAACATGATCAATGGCCAGGGATGAAGGAAGTTGTAGTCCAGCAATAGATTGTCCATCCCGTCTTATCCCTGCAAATCACAGTAGATTTCTAAGAGAATACAGGGTGTTTGTTGAAGGAAATAACCCAATTCTTCCAGGTACAAACTACAAAGTTTTCAGATATTCAGGAAGACGTTTCTCAAGAAGGCATTCTTTCCTTGATTATACTTAGGTTATAGAATCATAGAGTTGGAAGAGACCACAAGGGCCATCGAGTCCAACCCCCTGCCAAGCAGGAAACACCATCAGAGCACTCCTGACATATGGTTGTCAAGCCTCTGCTTAAAGACCTCCAAAGAAGGAGACTCCACCACACTCCTTGGCAGCAAATTCCACTGTTGAACAGCTCTTACTGTCAGGAAGTTCTTCCTAATGTTTAGGTGGAATCTTCTTTCTTGTAGTTTGGATCCATTGCTCCGTGTCCGCTTCTCTGGAGCAGCAGAAAACAACCTTTCTCCCTCCTCTATGTGACATCCTTTTATATATTTGAACATGGCTATCATATCACCCCTTAACCTCCTCTTCTCCAGGCTAAACATGCCCAGCTCCCTTAGCCGTTCCTCATAAGGCATCGTTTCCAGGCCTTTGACCATTTTGGTTGCCCTCCTCTGGACACGTTCCAGTTTGTCAGTTTGTTATGCAATATATTTGCAGCCAACAGTATTTATATTATTCATGATGCCCCTTTAAATACTTAGGCATAAATCCAATGGAGAGATGCTTAATCCCACTGATTTCAGCAGGCTTAACCATGCCTAACTCTGTTGGGTTTAGTCCTTTGCTCTTGAATTTAAAACAGGTTTATACTCAGTTTAATCAATCAGTTATGGAGATAGAAAGCCAGCAGGAGTAAGTAACTTCCTGTGTAATGTACAGGGCATCACATGTATGATTATCTGCTGGCAGGGAACAAATTGTTGGTGTGTCCCTAAGACAATGAGCTCCTGGCTCTTGGTTCCTTTGAGCCTAGGGTAGCTAACCTGGAGAAGCTAAGAGAGGTCTATATATGAGATCTTCAAGGTTATGGCACAATATAATCTGTTGTGATGGAGAATGGAGCCTTGGGGATAGGAAGGCATCATACTGAGGAAGAGTTGCTTAAAAGGGGTCCATTTGATGATGAACAGCAATGAGGTGGAGCTGTAACAGGCATGCTTACTGCAAGGTGGCTTGCCTGCAAGGTGTGAAGGATATGGATATTGAATGCCATCTAGAAAATGCAGAAGAGAAATCCATGGCTTTGGTGCACGTTGATCCCAGTGCTGTTGAGAAAAGTAGTGCTGCAGTCGAAGAAGAAGAAGAAGAAGAAGAAGAAGAAGAAGAAGAAGAAGAAGAGGAAAACTTAGCTAAGATTTTTAAATTCAGGATCTCCAAAGAAGCATTTCAGGGATAAAAATGTCCAAATCCGGGGCTACTTTCAGTGGATAACAGGGGGGTGGTGTGGGAAAAGGGGTTTATATAGCATAGGTACTGGGGAAATTTTGGTTGAAGCAAAGATGGTAGGATGATCTACAGTTAAACCACTGCGGAACTGGAAAACTGCCACTTGATATCAGAAAGCTTGCAGATCAACTTTTAAATTCTTTTCTATTTGAAAGCCATCAGGAGCTTAGACTCATTGGGTTCAGGATGATCCTTCCATAAAGAATAATGGTGTAAGTCTTCCAGGTCATATAATTAACAATAGGGCAGAATATGCAAGAAGTCGTGACATGACATAGATGAAAAAGGGGAGGAATGCTGCCTATGGGAAGAACTGTAGCAGCAACATACCTGCCATGCTTTGCTTTGTTCTGAGGGAGGTAGATTTGGTATGATAATTGTATTTTCATGCCTTCACCAAAGCTATGAGAATAATCTTGAAATGGTTCTTTATTTTCAGTTACTGGGAAAGTGCACATTGGAATTCTTAGAAAGACCCACATCCTTTTGATACAGTGAATGCTTTGGAACACTTAATCATAGGATTCAGTCCAGGGTTGCATCCCAAGAGGTGCCCAAGATCTTATGTGAGATATATGTGCTGTCAGACTGATTGGAAACAGTAACCACCGTGCTAACAAATATGTAAGTGGAAGGCATAGCCACATTTAATTCCAAAGTAGGGGAAAAAAATAAAAAATGAGTTAATTGAGGTTAAAAGAGGGTGTCAAGAGGGGCAATTCTCTTTAGGATGCGTGGAAGTTATTTAAAACCACAATAACAGAAGCTTGGCTAGCATGTATGCTACTGATTGAAAAGCTGCAAACAAACCCAAGAGCTTGTCAATGTCGTTTACAAGTAGAGTCAGGGAAGCTGTAATAGTTGAGAAGGCTTCCGTGGAGCCTGGAGGTCTTGTCCAAGCAAGGGGAATGAAAAGAAGCAGTAATACTGGGGGTGTAGCAGGAACCCCCCCCACCCCAATCATTCTGTTTGTACAAACTTCACACACACACACACACACACACACACGCCACATTTCTGTTATAAATTCATAGAAAATCAACCATACATCGGATTTGCACTGTTCCATTTTATTTTACTCCATATGACAAGAACTATCAAAGGGGGGTGGCTTGGTCCTGGTCAGCCATAATCCCTTCACCGTCTCAGCACATCCACAGGAGCCCTGCCCAGTTGCTATGCCAACCCTGATCCCAGACAGAAGACAATCAAGATCACAAAGAACTTGCATATGGGAGTGGATTCAGCATGGACTGAAACAAAGGACAATGATCAGATCTTCCCTCTGGGGGCAGGAAACTGCAAACTCCCCTTTGTCTCCTGGAAGTGACTCATGGGGAGGGGGGAAAGGAGGAACCAGCCAGGTGACAAGACACTCAGGTTACCACCAACTCCTCCCTCAACCCCTCCTTTCTGTAATGTATGCATGATGTTTCTGGGGGTGGGCTTGACCTAGAGGAGGGGAATTTCAAAAAGTTTTTATAAGACCTTGCACACTATTTTTCTGGGTCTTTCCTCTCTCTTGCAAGTGAGGGGAACACCCTGTTGCAACAGTTCAATAAAGGCCAAGCCTACAGGCTGCTGTTTTGCTCCAAGTTATCCTGGTTGGTGTCTTTACTTTTTGTCCAAGGGAGCCCTCGGATTTTTCCGGTAACAGGGGAAAGAATTGCAGGTAACAATACGTGGGAGGGGAAAGAAAGTAAGAAATAAATGGCAAAAAAGATAAACAATAAACACTGCATTAAATATATCAGAAGCAGGAAACAGCTAGGTATTGGACTGTATGTGTCAACAGTTTGGAGACAACAGTTTTGCTTATGCCTAGCCATGTATCCTGGAACTCTACTTACGATTGAACCTGTACTTGGAGTTGATGCTAAGATCGTCTGGTGATTTTATCAATAAAACTTTCATGATTTCCTGACCTGAGAATTGTGAATCCTTCATTCATGGGTGAAAGCATTAAGTTACATATATTCCTAACAACAAAACAACACCTTGAAAGGGACATGAAGCAACTGAATGTTGACATGTATAAATGTTGCTGTTTTCATTGGCAAAAAGGCATATTATCATGGTATAAAGGTAAAGGGACCCCTGACCGTTAGGTCCAGTCGTGAACGACTCTGGGGTTGCGACGCTCATCTCGCTTTCCTGGCAGAGGGAGCCAGCGTACAGCTTCCGGGTCATGTGGCCAGCATGACTAAGCCACTTCTGGCGAACCAAAGCAGCGCACAGAAATGCAGTTTACCTTCCCGCCCAAGCGGTACCTATTTATCTACTTGCACTTTGATGTGCTTTCAAACTGCTAGGTTTGCAGGAGCTGGGACCAAGCAATGGGAGCTCACCCCGTCGCGGGGATTCGAACTGCCGACCTGAACAATGAGCCCTAGACCTGCGTGGTATAAACCACATGGTATATGTTGCACTAAATGCCAGAAAAAAGCAGCAGCATTATAACAGAAAGCTAAGAAGACATGGCATATTGAGAGAGAGGCACATAAAAAGCATTTAAAGTCTCTTTGCTTTCGTTGAGCAGTCCATAATGAAGAATAAAGAAATTGTATATGGTGAACATACACAAAGTACATTGCTTTGTTTCCTGAAATCTACCAAGGTAATTTTGAAGACACAGCAACTGTGCGGAAAGCAATCCATTAAAAGAGGTGCACATCAGAGTTGTCTGAAGGTGGAACAACTGGCAGTAAAAAAAATTACTTTGTGTTGTTAGGGCAGGGAGCAGAGCTGCTATTTAATCTGAGTGCCTCTACTTATGCTCTACTGCATTTGTTAATAAGAGAAATATTACAAAGTTACTATAAGTTCCAGTGCTATCTCATCCAAAGAAAATGACCCAATAGCTGCTGGCTGAGAGCAGCAGGGCTTAATCGAACGATGCAACTGGTGCTGCAGCAAAGAGACCTGGATCAGGCCTGTTGTTGCCATGTGTCACAGCAGGGTCAGCTCAGGATCTAGCAGGTTCTAAATGTTAAAAAACCCCCACAGGCATTCCTTTTGGGAATGGTACAGATGGAAGTACCCAGGTATCAGAAAAAATTATTTATGTATGCCGCTACAGCAGCTCAGATCTTGTTAGCCCCAAAATGGTGGGTGAGTGAGGTCCCCAGTAAGGAGGATTGGCAAACAAAAATGATAGAATATGTAGAGTTAGCAGGTCTAATAAATAAGAGAGCAAGAAGATCAAGTATATAAAGAGGAGTGGGAAATTTTTGGAGTATTTGGAAAATAACTAAACAAGTGATTAAGGTAAATTCAGCAGTATAATATATAATGAATAATAGAGGGAGAAAATGAACCAAATGGAAGGGGAAGAAGGGAAGTCATTACAATGGTACCTCAGGTTACAGACGCTTCAGGTTACAGACGCTTCAGGTTACAGACGCTTCAGGTTACAGGCTCCGCTAACCCAGAAATAGTACCTCGGGTTAAGAACTTTGCTTCAGGATGAGAACAGAAATCGTGTGGTGGCGGCAGCGGGAGGCCCCATTAGCTAAATTGGTACCTCAGGTTAAGAACAGTTTCAGGTTAAGAACGGACCTCCAGAACGAATTAAGTTCTTAACCTGAGGTACCACTGTATAAAGAAATATATTAACAGTGGAGATGTATATTTGAATGTCAATGTCATTTTGGAAATTGTAATAATGAAAATTATATTTTAAAAAAAGAAAGAAATGAAAGAGGATCTAGCAGATTCTGTGACAACCCAGCCCTGAAACAATGTTCTTTGCGGTGTAATTTGAAAGATCCTTTCTAAATGATAAAGAAGCAGCTTAGAATCTTAAGAAAACTGCTTGTGGACATCTGAATTCACGTCTAAGTGTTCAGTTTTTTAGGTTTGAGCTACCCATCCAGTTTGCAATATCAGAAAAAGCTGTGACACATGCTTGTCTGCACAGAGTCAGTGCAAAACTGGGCAATGGCATTAAGAGAAAAGCATGAAGGTCAGTCATCTGTTGAAGCGAGAGCATACTGAAAGGCTTTTAATTACTGATCTTACAGCTGAAGAAAGGAATCAAAATAATACAAAATAAGTAAATGTGCAGATGGGGTGGAGGGAAGATTCACTCAGTCAAGCACAAGAGGGCTTGAGAGGACACCAAAGTTTGCATTGTATAAAACACTTGTAGAAAAAAACTGCTTAAGGGGAGGACCCCAAAAGTAGCCCTGTGAGGACTGAGCATGCTCAGTGAGCTTAGAATTCTCACTTAGAATCATAGAGTTGGAAAAAAACACGAGGGTCATCTAGTCCAACCCCCTGCAATTGTGAGAGAAGCTGGAATGGAGTGGAGCATCTAGAATCCTGCAACCTTAGAACTCCAACAGCAATATTTGTCCCCCTTGTACTTGATCATAAATCTTGCACAAGTTCATTACATTTGGAAATGTGTCCTGAGAAAGTGTAGATTTGCCTCGTCCCACGCAACACCTTCAAGCTCTTCTAACCTTTTAATTGCATGTTCAGGTTACAATTCTGAAATTAAACTTGAGCTCATAAATCGTAACTGTTTGCTTCTAATTTTATAGGCTCCTAAGTAGTTTCATAATATTGGGGCTTGCGAGCTGTAAAAAACAAATGAGAGGAACATAATTCTGTTTGTGGCTCAATAGTTCTGAGTCATTGCAGATCCTGACTCCCTCTAATGGAGAAATATTTGAAAGGATAGCTGGAGACAGGAAAGAAGGAAATTGTCCCAAGTTAGTTGAAATATACCAAATATCGATGTATAAAATGCTTGCACGTGAGAGGTCACATGTAGAATTTCATAGCTATATGTGAAAGCAACATTTTCCTGCATAGAATAAGGAAACTGTTCATAAGACTCCACTGCTAGAAACTTTATTTTTTATCCTTTTTTTGAGTCCCACATGGCTTGCAGGGATCAGGTGTAGTGAATAGAGGTCAGAACCCCTCTCCCAGAAAGCCTTGTGTAGAAAATCGTTGAGAATGTTAAGCCCCATTTTCCACCTTCTCCGGCTTACGTAAGTTGGTTTCCTTTTCTTACGATAAATATATATGAATGCAATATAGACAAAGCTGGGGGTGTGTGGAACTGAGTCTGAGTACAGAGGAATGATAAACAAGCTTAGGACAAGGTGGTTAGAATAGGTGCTCCCTGGTAATTATCCTACAAAAAGCCTAAATCCATGTGCCTGGAGTTCAATAGTATCTGAGGCACTGCTCCAACAAAGGCCTTGGCTTAACAGAACAGAGGAGAAAGGCTTCTCTAGGCATTATCCCCAGCTCCTTTCTTGTAAGATTTAAAAGCAAAGGCGGGCTTCTTGTAGTTTTACCTGTGCTGAATTCGTTTGTTCAGGTTCTGTGACGTTGCCAGCTCAAAATCCGGGGAAGAGAGTTGTTGTGAAATTGGTTCTACTTCCTCATGCGAATTGCGTAACTATAGCTGCAAACTGAGTTTACAGCTGAGGTGATTTTGGGGGATCAGCCAGTTTCAAGACTCACTTCATTCCATCGTCTGTTGAGAAGCCCTATGTTTCTAAGGCCATCCATTTAGTGACGAGAAGCTTTCAGCCGCTTGGCTGTAACTTTTCAACTCAGAGTAAGAAAGCACAGCGGTACCCATTTGTTGTTCCTACTTCTCAGCCCCCAACACTTATCAGTCTTGATATGCTCTTTATGGAGCAAATAAAATTCTGACTATGGTTGCTAGATCTCAGTCAGGGAAGTACCTGTGAAGAAGGAGACTGGGGCAGTAGAACAGCTGTCCTTTTCATCCCCTAGGCCTGGACCCTTGTCCCCGCTTCCTGTTGTGAGCAGGGCTCTAATTTTGCCTTACAGCAAAAATAAATGTATGAGGACAGCAGGAGGCAATTTTGGTGGACAGAAGAGGCTGTAACTGCATCCTTTCTCCCTTTGGCCCTTTTACAAAATATGTATCTCCGTTAGTGGATTGGGTATTTTGTAATTTCAACAATAAATTAATCAGTTGTGTGTTTCTCCTCACCTGCCTTGTGGAATCCACATCTTGAATGAGAAGAAAAGGCCAAGCATCTATCTTCTTAGGAGGCTAACAACAATAACTGGTTGCAATGACTTCTTCAAAGGCTAGTCCATTCTGAAGAGAATTGCTGACCTGAGGTGAATTCTACTCATTAATCCCCAGGAAGTTCCCCGTGTCTTGGTCATTAAGGTCTAATTGCTAGGTTAAGCTTAACTATATCAATATAATTGTGTGTCACTTGTGCTTTTTAAGTGAGAGGTTAATGGTCGTGCTCCACTAATTTAAGGCACATGGGATTTTGTTTTGCTCATAAGATGCAGATTAGCTGGCTAGAGCTCCACCAGAGGAACAATATTATCGTAATGAGTCTGCACGTAGCCCCATGCTGACATTACAAGTCTCTTTGGGATGGCCTTGGGCAAAATACACACACAAGGAGTCATTTCAGAATATGAGCAGGTGGAATAGATTGAGCAATTTGCTCTTACTGGTAATGGTCGTTTGGGGAAACGTGATTTTATTTTTGGTTCCCTTTTCCTTCCCTAGAGTTTTCTACAGCACTTTTTTTTTAAAAAAAGTAACGGTAACAAATGATAAGTTAGTTGCAGACATGTTATCCAGCAGCTGCCAATAGCCATCTCATTCAACTCCAGCTTTGCAAGCAACTGCAACAAAGAACCTGATGTCAAGCATTGTTGGGTTTGGGCAGCTAAGTTTTCAGTTCATTGTGATAATGGCCAAAATTGAGGAGCATTTGGTAAATCATCTTTCTCAAGGCGTATACTAATATGTGAATGGATGATTCCAAGGGGCAGTGAAAGGTTGCCTGGATAGCCCAGTTGGTTAGAGTGTGGTGCTGATAACACCAAGGTTGCATGCTCAATCCCTATATGGGACAGCTGCATATTCCTGCATTACAGAGGCTTGGACTAAATGATCCTTTGGGTCACTTCCAATGCTACAATTCTATAAGTGCTGGTAAATTTTTTTGCTGCCCCCCTATTTGCTCCACCATCCTTCAGCCCAAGTATATGAAGGTTCTATTCCTCATGGATTAAACACATTCTCCCTTCAAAGTTTCCTTTGCCACCCTTTTGTCCCCCAAGCTAGTTTTTTCCAGAGTTGACTGCATTATTTAAAAAAGAATGGTAATTGCACATTGATATTGATGATGATGATGATGATATGCACCAAGTACATGGGTGAAAACTACTGGTGGTGACAAATTTCAATATTTCAGAACTACCCACATTTGAGTCCAAAATGCTCAATCCAGAATGCCCCAATTTATTTCAACATTTATACTCTCTTTGAAATAACAGCTTTAAAGGCTTTGTAGGCCTGTAAACCCAGGGGTATCCACTGCCACAAGCATGGGAATTGTGGTTTCCAGTTCCACTCATAAGTTGTGCTGGTAGGCACTGGAACTTACAATTCCCATGCATCTCCTTGACAGAGCCCTTGAGAATGAGCCATATGCAGCTTCTGCTTTCTCCAGCCACCAAGATTGCCAACACATCCTCTTTTGCAAGAGCAAGTTTGCTTAGGGAAATGACAGGTTGGCAGAGAAGTCTGGAGACAAGCTCCTCTGGGCTTGTGTACCACCCCACCCCACCCACCCGCAACATTTCTTAGTGACTTTTTATGAAAGTCTAAGTTTTCTCTGATAGCTCGTCTTTACTAAGTCTTTCCAGAAGTCTAAGTACAATGCAGCTTGCAAGAGAGGCACCCCATCCACAGTACCACTGTGGGTGGCAGAACTTTTAGCCTCAATTGACTGAGTCAGGTTAACATGGTAGAGGGATTCAGCAGACAGGAGTGTACAGTGGTACCTCGGGTTACAGACGCTTCAGGTTACAGACGCTTCAGGTTACAGACTCTGCTAACCCAGAAATAGTACCTTGGGTTAAGAACTTTGCTTCAGGATGAGAACAGAAATCGTGCAGCGCCAGTGCGGCGGCAGCAGGAGGCTCAATTAGCTAAAGTGGTACCTCAGGTTAAGAACAGTTTCAGGTTAAGAACGGACCTCCAGAACAAATTAAGTTCTTAACCCGAGGTAACACTGTACTGGAATTGCTAGTCTTGCACTGTACTTGGCTGCCAAAGGCTTCGTATAGAGAAGGAATGGGGAACCTAGTTCCTTCCAGATGTTGAACTCCTAACAATGGCCAGGGAGTTGTAGTCCAATAACATCTGGACAATCGCAAGCTAGCCACCCCCTGGTAAAGAGGATTATGCAGATGGAAGAGGAGGAGGTCTGAGAGCTACACATGGCAAGGAGCAGTGGAGAAAAGGAAGGAGCCACATTGGTTTGAAATAATCAGGCAAATTTGTGGCCTCAGATCTCTAGTAAGGATTATTAAGCACCATATCCATTTAAACTGGGACGTGGGTGGCGCTGTGGGTTAAACCACAGAGCCTAGGACTTGCCGATCAGAAGGTCTGGGGTTCGAATCCCCGCGACGGGGTGAGCTCCCGTTGCTCGTTCCCTGCTCCTGCCAACCTAGCAGTTCGAAAGCACGTCAAAGTGCAAGTAGATAAATAGGTATCACTCCAGCGGGAAGGTAAACGGTGTTTCCGTGTGCTGCTCTGCTTCACCAGAAGCAGCTTAATCATGCTGGCCGCATGACCCGGAAGCTGTACGCCGGCTCCCTCGGCCAATAAAGCAAGATGAGCGCCACAACCCCAGAGTCGGTCATGACTGGACCTAATGGTCAGGGGTCCCTTTACCCTTTACCTTTATCCATTTAAAATTCTGTATAAATATTTTTAAAGGTGAGGATAAGAGACATCATCCATTGATGTGATCTTACCTGTGGAAATCAGCTAATCGTAAAAGATGGCCACAACTCAGCAAAGAGCAGTCTGCACACTTTTCTCCATGTGACTCTTGTCTACTGCATTCATACAGCTCCTACATAGCTCAGTTGGTTAGAACGTGGTGCTGATGATGCCAGGGTTGCAGGTTTGATTCCCATAGTGGGATAGCGGCATACTCCTGCAGTGCAGGGGGTTGGACTAGAGGATCTTCAGGGTCCCTTCCAACTCTATGATTCTATCATTTGCAAGAATAATAATAATAACAATAATAATAATAATGTTTGGTCATTAATAAAGCACACATTTTTTTGTATGTGTAAGGTCTCAGGTTCATTCCTTGATATATTCAGTTAAAAGAATCTTGTGTATTTAAGCTACAAAAGACCTGTGGTTGATACTTTACAGCTGGTCCGAGTGTGCCAATGGCCTCATCTACATGTGCTCTTTTTTAAAAATAGCATAAAATGAATTTTTGTGAGCTGCATAAACACTCCAATGTAAGCCACTCTATATTTTACTGAGTTATTATAATTCTGCTTTTGTTTGGTTTTGCATAGCTAATCATGGCAAGGGGTAAATTGTGCCTCTGGATTTTGAGATTTCTGCAAGCGTTGCCCACATAATTTCAAACTAGTTTTTACCCTCATGAGGGCTAGAAAACCTTTTGAAAAAATGAAACCTGAACTTCTCAGGAAGCTGATTTTCCTCCCTTCCCTGTATCGCTTCTTGCACTGCTGTGGAATAATAGCTTATACACTTTTCTAATTAAAGAAGCAGCTCCTTATACCTGTTCTGTGAGCTGCTTTATAATTAGGAATGTGTCTATGCTATGATTCTGTGGATTGGGGTGTTTGTTTTTAATGACATCACTGCTGCACAAGTATAGGAATACATCTGCATTTCTGATATGTAGGTAGACCATGAAATGTCAATACATGTTTTATTTGAAAATTGTGCTAGACAATATTCTATCATTTTAATCAATCTGTTTTTCAGGATTATAATTTTTCTCTGAAAATAAATATGTATGCTCCAGTTTGCTACTTGTGCTTAAAAACACACACACAATCTTTTTCCAGATTTGCCTGAGGCTCTTAAATAGCAACTAAGAGTATTATTAATGATTTACACAGTGAAAGCCTCCATTCATCTAGAAAATGAGCCCCTATGCAAGGCAAATAACTGTTGCAGGTGTGAGATTTTAGGATCAAAACACAAGGGTTATTGATTTTATAATAGCTATAATTAAGCAGTAATTGGGTAAATCTCTATGTTGTTATTGACTCAATCTCACTGGGGTAACGTCACACGAACAATCAACTCAAATAAAAGTAAATATAAATATTCAGACTGTAGATCTTAGCAGGTGCGTGGACTTGCGTGCTTCCAGTTCTATTACTCCTGAACAGATGGTGTGTTGCTGATTGTTTGCTTAGGACTTTTAAAGTTCTCAAAGGTGCAGTAATGGGTAGAGCTAGACAAAACGGAGGATGTAACATTGAAACCAGACATTACAGGCCTGTTTGGACGAAAATGGCTTCTAAAGTGATTTGACGGGAAAGTGACTGTGGGGGAAATGGGGGATGGGGGAAAACTAACAAAATTTAGGAAATGGGTAACTATTTCAGTTAAATTTTATATTTATAAACTTTTCAAATCAGGTCCATTCGTGTTCCAAAGAATGTCTTCTAACAAAAATAAGCAACTCACCCCAAAGACCAGCCAACATACCTGAGAACTGGAAAGTGGCGAATATGAGACCAATTTCTGAAAAGGGATCCAGTGAAGATGCTGGAAATTGAAGGACAGTTAGCTTTATGTGTCTTCCAGGAAAATGGATGGGGAGTATGGTTGAAGATAAACTGCAGAATATGTAGGTGCTGAAGCAGAATCAGCAAGGCTTCTGAAAGGAAAAGTCCTGTCTCATTTACCTATTAAGAGTTCTTTGAGAATGTCAACAAGCATATAGTCAGAGGTGATGCTGTTGGCATAGTGTTCTTTGAATTCCCAAAAGTACCCCACCAAAAACTCCTGAACAGGCTTACCAGTAATAGAATAAGAGGAGAGGTCCTCTTGTGGATCAGGAACTGGTTAAGTAGCAGGAAGCAGAGAGTAGGAATAAATAGACAGTTCTCCCAATGGAAGGATGTAGAAAGTGGTACCCATCAAGGGTTTGTTTTAGGACAACCGCTTTTTAACTTTAACAATCTAGAGTTGGGGGTGAGCAGTGAGGCAGCCAAGTTTTCCGACTGCCCTAAATTCTTCAGGGTTAAAACAAAAATGGATTGGGAAGAGCTCCAGAAGGATCTCTTTAAACTGAGTTAAATGTGCGTAAGATATGATCGTGCGGATTAATCAGCAAAAACCTCTAAGCTCTTTATATACGACAATATAAAATATTCAAAACAAATATAGATAAAATCAAACTTTAAAAACAAATACAGATATAATACACATCAGTATATGTAAAATCAGCAGTATATTGAAATAATTTCTTAAGTCAGCTTTCTGTTCCAATGATAAGTTTTATTGCCTTGTCCCCAGTTGTATGAGCCTCCATCTCCAGCCTTATGTGGTCAGAGGCGGAGCAAGGTGGGGGGGTGAGGGAGGCCTACCCCGGGTGTCATCCCTGAGGGGAGGGGTGACATTGCCATGGGTGGCGCCCCCTCGGAACGCTCCCCGTCGCCGGCGCCCTCACCTGGGACACATGTCGCCACCGGCACACACCCCTGGGACGCGCACCACTGCTGCTAGCTCTGCCTCTGCCCATCCCTATGTGCATGGCGCTGCATGCCTCGTCCCTAGCCCCTATGGGTACCACGTGGCACAGCGTACCCCATCCCTATGGGTGGTTCGCCCTCCCCCTATAGGCGGTTTGCCCCACCCCTGGGCGCACCACCCCAGATGCCCAAAAGGCTTCCTCCACCACTGTATGTGGTACAGCTCAGAAATATGCTCTGCTGTTTGTGTCTTAGGCTGGCGTAATACTATGAAGTGGTCATGTGGTATGCATGTGTGTGTGTGTGTGTGTTAGCAGTGAAGGTCCAGCATCTTCCCTGATCAAGAACACCTCCATGTGGAATAGATCATTTTCACTCTGCCAGCTAATCAGCTTCTGGGGAAGGGATGCACACAATACTTGGACTCCTCACTTGCCCTTCAAACACGAAGTTTTTATTGGCAGGGTTGATTCATTCAATAGGTGCGCCAGGGGCAGCCTGAGGCAAAACAGTAAGGTGCTCCACCCGTCCCCGTCCCCCAAGCCTTGCTTACCACAGTGATAGCTTCTGGATTCCAGCAGTGGCCCACTACCACCACAGGAGAAGCGAGAGAACCTGGAAACCAACGCTGCAGCTGCTTCTCCTGCAAAGGCAGGGTCAAGACATCGGGGGGGGGGGCAAAGAGGAGCTAGATATACTCCCTTCCACGTTTCTGAGCACATTGCAGACGTAATAATTCAGCCGGGCTTTTTGTGCTGCTGAAAATGAATTAAAAAGTTGCAAGCAAGGAAGCTCTTCGAATCCAACAGTTTTAATTCGTCTATCAATTTAAACAATGCATGATGAAATTGGGATCTTCCCCCTCACACAGCCTTTGCTCTTGATGGGATGTATACAAGTTACTGGCAGTGGTTTGGTATGTGTGAGGGACAGCACAGGGGATGGTTGCCCCAGGTGGAGAATTTTTAGGGGTGCAAAATTTACAACACCCAGTGCTGCCTCAATATAGGTGCAACCCCATAGTCACCTTTGACTAGACTTAACTATCCAGGGTTCCTTTACCTTTTACCTTTATAGCTGTGAGATGAGCACTGCAAACCCATAATCACCTTTGACTAGACTTAACCATCCAGGGGTCCTTTACCTTTTACCTTTATAGCTGTGGGACGCTGGTGGTGCTGTAGTCTAAACCACTGAGCCTCTTGGGCTTGCCAATCAGAAGGTCAGTGGTTCGAATCCTCATGATGGGGTGAGCTCCCATTGCTCTGTCCCAGCTCCTGCCAACCTAGCAGTTTGAAAGCACGTCAAAGTGCAAGTAGATAAATAGGTACCACTGCGCCAGGAAGGTAAATGGCATTTCCGTGCACTCTGGTTTCCCCCATGGTGTTCCATTGCACCAGAAGCAGTTTAGTCATGCTGGCCACATGACCTGGAAAGCTGTCTGTGGACAAACACCGGCACCCTCAGCCTGAAAGTGAGATGAGCACTGCAACCCCATAGTCACCTTTGACTGGACTTAACCATCCAGGGGTGCTTTACTTTTTACCTTTATAGCTGTGTGCTTCTGTTACTGGGCTTCATTGAAAACTGCTTATCCCTGTGAAACAGGAAGTGGCCTCTCCAGACAATGGAGCGACTCATCATTCCTTATCTCAGTGGCTGCAATCTCCTGTGTGACACGGGCACCATTAGGCAGTTGAATGTGCATCCTCACTGTGTCTGTTGCACTTAGATTTCACTTGCAGACTTACTATAGGCATCTTGTTGGCTGCTGGGCTGGACAGGCCTTGAGGGCAAATCCAGCTGTGCTCTTCTTATGTTCTCTAAAGGGGAAATGAACAAATGAGTATAATAAAAGATTAGTGCCCTGAACTGCAAAATGATTGGCCAAATGGCAAATTTAGCAATGGAGTTCAGTTTGTAAACTTAAGACCCTTATCAGAGATTTAACTAAAGTTAATGACCAAAGGAAAAGCGCTTGCTCTTTCTTCTCTCGCCAGAGTCCTATTTACTGAAGAAATAATTCTCTCTAACTGTCAGTAGATGTCCTCAGTGCCACACTTTATCATCGTGCTTGCCTACTCACAACAGCTCTGTCCTCAAATTACAGTTTCCCTGGTTTTTGTGTTACACATTTCACTCCTTGTAATTAGCCAGAGTACCTTCAAATCATGGCTCGTGGAGGTTCCTTTCAGGTGCCAAAAAGCCCAAAGGAATTAGCAAGGTGCTCGGAAAGATATATATATTGCACAACATGAGCAACTCTGGGACTTGTCTGATTGGCACCAATGAGCAAAAGGGCAAGGCAACAGAGAGGTGGAAACATACATGGGCCGAAGTAGGAATGAAAAGGGCACGTCAGTTGGACTGAAGCATTGTGGGTAGTCTCGTGTTTACCCTCTGCAACTTTCTCAAACTGCTGCTTGGGAATTTTTTGAAAGTTTGGGTCAGGAGACTTTGGAAACAAGAACCGAGGATAAGACAAGGCTGAGAATGAGTGGTGGCGGGAGGTTGAGGGGGGCACTTATATCAGCTAAATCAAGATGCCTTTCAAGGGGGGAAATGGGATTCTAGCAGAAATAATTTCTGTTTTTACAAAACCACTCCTCTTGCACTTCCACGGGGTGCTTTTAAATTTGGAATAACTTTATTTGAGTTATCTCTCCTTACCTTGAACTCTGTTTTCGTCTCTGAACTGGGACTGCGGAGCTGGAGTGGGGCACACTTTGCTTTCTTCCACAAGTTGGGAGCCACTGGGAGTTAGTACCTCCTGCCACCTAAGAAGATCATCACACATCAAGGGGAAAGACTAGACTGGCTCCATCCATTATAGAACCTACAAGTGTCCCTATTTCCCAGGGACAGTCCTGAATTTACAGAAGCCATCCCGGTTTCTCATTTGATTCAGGAATGTCCTGCTTTTCCTTAGGACGTCCCTATTTCATCGGAGAAATGTTGGAGGGTATGCTATTGGCCAGTGAAGAGGCAGTTGCAGGGAGTTTGCTTCCTCCTGCCAGGGCTCCCAGTTGCATGGGGAACCCTTTTCTATGCTTGTTGGAGAATGGGGGTGAGGGATTGAGGTTGTGCTGCAGCCTCTGGCATCAGCTGGCATTTCTGCTCCTCTCCTTCTTCAAAATAAACACATAACAGCCTCTGCACACTTGAGCTTGTCATTTTCCCAATTGTTAACGCTGCTGACACAACCCAGGCGAGGTTTCATCGCTTTGGACTTAGAGCGCTAAGGGCAGATTAGTCGTGTTTTGGCAGTCCATCCAGTACAGTCAGAAATGAAGTGTCCCTGAACAAATACAGACACCTCCCTCCCTGCACTAGGAGTGGGAGGGTGCAAAACTCTGCATTCACAGTCCTATCACTGTGAACTGGTTGAAACCAGCATGGACTGGCACTTTCCTAGAAGTTTTGGGAACAGAACAGATCCACGACGACAGCAATCCACCCCCCGCTCTTATGACAGTTTCATCTGTTGAAATGATCCTCTGAAAACTGCAGTTTGGGGTGAGGAGAAAGAGAATATTTTCAGTGCTTCCTTTAATTGTCTCTTTGGTGATCTATCTGAGGTTTTATAATGAACAAGTTTTAGCGAACTGAATACATTTCTTGAAATGCAACCCCTGGGCACACTTGAAACGATTCTCTGCTTCAATCATACATGGGATGTTTGCATAAGAGCAAGTAATTTGTTTTTTAAAATAATAATAATAATAAAAATAACACTGCTCTTTGTTTTTCGGCAAAATTGCCTATAGATGGCTCCCCTTTCCCTCTGTTTCTGAGATCCATTGATCCCCCAAAATGTGTACATGCTATTTTTGCTTAGAGAAGCAGAGTCGTTCCTCCCTCCCCATTTAGGAAATAGCTTCCCCTTGGAAATGGAATTAGGGGTTTGTTGTCATGGCAACAAAGATTTCAGCACTTCTGTTTCCTACAACATATCTCTCTCTGGGTTGCTGCAATTCTAGTGCTTATCAGTGTTTTATCCATTGTGAGTGAACTTGGTGGTGCTGACATGTAGAACAAACTTCAAAGCAGTGACCTAGGATATTCTCTGAGGATCAGAGCAGCTGTCACTATATCCCAATTATATGGTTTTTTTAAAGCATTGTGTCCAGTTCTTGAACAAAGTATCATTAAACTATCAAGCTTGCAGTTGTTGCTTTGAAAAGTGATCGCGATGTAAAAATGAACATAATACCTTTGTGTATAGAGGTGGGTAGGGAAACTGATTGGCTAGAACAACCAGTAAATATTGATAAATAGCGACACAAAGCTTGCCTGGGGGACGGAATAGGATAATGATGAAGACATGAGCAGCAAACTTCAAAGAATGCTAGGTGCCCACTTAAATCCTGTATTTGAAAATGTAGCAATTATATAGAGAACACAGCCATAATCCATTACTACTTCCTGTGGTGTCGTCAGAGTAGTGATTCCGAAATTGTGTAGGCCATTTGACATGGCAGTTGTGTTTGCCATGGTTCCATGAGTGCTTCTGGCAGTGCTTCTGTATGCATAATTTGTCACAGGCCCCCTGTACATTTAAAGCAACAACATACCACTTTAAACAGCCATGACTGCCCCACTGCAAAAATCCTGGGAACTGTAGTTTGTTAAGTGTGCTGAGAGTTGCTAGGTGATCCTTAATCCCCTCACAGAGCTACAGTTCCCAATTCCCTGGGAAGAGGCATGGGCTGTTCAACTATTCTGGGAATTGTAGCTAGGAGAGGGGAATAGCAATGGCAGAACTTGGGGTCTCTAATTTCAGTGGCACCCTGTGAAACACCAAAGTTTGGCTCTCCCTGCCTCTCACCTTCCATTCTATATCATAGCTGCAGCACCGCTGGTGCCCTCGCCCCAAAGGCTCCATGCCTATGCAACCAAACTGGTCACATTCTCCTAAATTCATCTCTGGGAATAGGGTTCTCTTAGGAACTCTAAGCACCCTTAACTACTGTTCCCAGAATTCTTTGGGAGGGGAAGCCACGACAGTTTAAAGCGGCATGATACTGCCTAAATACATTCTGAAGATGGGGCTTGGTACACCAGGAGGTTTGTCAGGCAGCCCAGATGAGTGAGAGTTCTCTGCAGACAACTCTACAGCATATTTCACGCATTTGCCTTTCGTGCTTTAGATCTCTTGAAGGAAACACCAGTTTAACACTGGTTCAGTGTGGCAAACAACTCAGTCGTTTTACATGGTGTGTGAAGAGGTCGTCTTGAGGCAGACCTTAGCCAAGTGCCAAAATTTGACAGCAGAACCACAAGCTCTTTACAGACCCCCGTGATGGTAGTGTGGAAGGATGATCCCACAGCTATCCTAGATGAGATTCTGTGTTGCCCAGCTTGCCTGCTTGCTAGTATTTGGGGAAAACCTAGACCAAACTGCAACCGAGTGTTCAGAGAAAAACAAACTTCACTTGCAGAAGCTTTAACCTATTTTTAGAGTTCAACCTATTAAGTGTATGAAATAATGTTATGTGATTCATCCTGAATCACATAATTCCAAAGGGCCCTGAAGTTCCATGGAGTAGCAGAGATTTGGATATATTTATCTTGTTTCATGTTGTCATGTTAGGGAATGGGCATTTATTAAAGGCCAGAAAGTAGGCAAATTCTAGTATTTCCTGCTATTTCAACATGGCCTTTTAACTTCAAAATAACATCAACCTCTATCCAGCATTTCTTTAGCTGTGCATACAACAATATAAAGGAGGGGAGGCTGTGTCTGTAACTACAGGACTCCAGACCACACTTTGTCGTATGGTTCCTTTTTTCTGGGTGTTCCCTCCTCCCACATTGCTCACTTGCTCCATTCCATCCTCTGGAATGGAAAAGGGTTTTAACTTGGTGGTAGAACATCTGCTTTGCATGCAGGAGGTCCCAGGTATAATCCTCTGCATCTCCAGGTAGAGAGCCACTGCCAGTCAGTTTAGACCAGAAGTGGGGAGGACCTTTGGCCATGTTTGCTGGGGCTGATTGGAGATGTAGTTCAGCAACATCTGGAAGACCAAAGGTAGACAATACTGAGTCAGATGTACCAGTGGTCTAAGTCAGTGCTCTGTGTTCCTATCTAAAGCCTATTTTCTTCCTAGGTCTGTACAGACTGACATTGTTTATACATCAGGATAAACCAGAGGTAATGGCATATCATGGTTTATTGAGAATGAGCATTGTGCCCATGCAGGCTGCCTGTTTTCACTTTGCCTAGTGTGAATACATACCCTCCAAGTGTCCCAATATTCCAGGGACAGTCCCAGAATTATGAAAGCCACCCTGGCTTTTGATTTGATCCTGGAGCATCCCTTTTCCCCTCACCAGCACCACTGTCAGTGAGCTTAGGGAAGAGGATGAGCTGGCATTGTCCTGAGTATCCCATTGCCTCTCCATAGCCACCACTGCTGGCCAAGGGGACGCGGGTGGCGCTGTGCTCTAAACCACTGAGCCTCTTGGGCTTGCCAATCAGAAGGTCGGTGGTTTGAATCCCTGCAACAGGGTAAGCTCCCATTGTTTGGTCCCAGCTCCTGCCAACCTAGCAGTTCGAAAGCACACTAGTGCAAGTAGATAAACAGATACCGCTGCGGTGGGAAAGTAAACGGTGTTTCCGTGCGCTCTGGTTTCCGCCACAGTGTTCCAATGCACCAGAAGTGGTTTAGTCATGCTGGCCACATGACCCGGAAAGCTGTCTGTGGACAAACACCACCTCCCTTGGCCTGAAAGCGAGATGAGCGCTGCAACCCCATAGTTGCCTTTGACTGAACTTAACCGTTCAGGGGTCCTGTTACTGCCGACCTCCTCCTCCCTTGGGCACCTTGTAGCAGCTTCAGGAGCGTGGGCAAGGAGGAGGAGAGGCTGCTCCCACCAAGGTTGACATGCCAGCTCTAAGGGAGAGGCAGAGGGCAGGGCTGTCCTGGGCAAGAAGAAAGGGGGAGCAGAGCATCATGCATCTCGATTTTTAAAAAAGTGCTTTGTGCACTCATGTCTAATCCTGCTCCTTTCTAAAATCTATTTATTGGTGTATGTTTTCCTTTTTGTACATCTACCAAATAATAAAATAAAATAAAATCGGGATTAAGTTGTTTTCTCAGGATGGCGGACAGTGTGTGTGTTGTGTCCTGTTGGAGTAAACGGGGGTGGCAATCGCCTTCTTGTGATAGGAAATGCTCTGCGGGCAGGTGAGATGGCAAAAAATGGGGGTTGGGAGTGAGAAATGCCACTATTTTCTTCTGAGGAATGTTGGATGGTACGTGAACAGGAAATACAAAACAGGAAGCCGGTTAAGCTTCCTATGACATATAAATCCAGGATCGTGGTTGTTTCTCCGTACAATCCAGGATGACTTACAAATCTGGAAGGAAGACACCAGGATCCCACATTCAGATGCCATGAGAAGCCAAGGCGTCCTGGTTTGTTTCTCCCCATCACACCAGGGAAAGAATGAAGTGGGGGTGACTGGGCAGTGAACACCAACATGCTGCTCTTTCCAAATCAAACACGCTAAGCCAGCAACCGTGGCACCTTGTGACAATCAGTTGTGACCCCTAAGTTCTACGAGAACAACTAGGATGCATCAGAATCATCTAACTTCAGCAGATATTGTTGTGGTGAGGAGGCCAACGGAGACAGGACTTAATGCAGAAGAACAGAGGCTTTGATATTTTTCAAGTTATTGCATTAAATCTTAATAAGAAAATGTTTAAAGGTTATGTAGTGGGATGTTTTACAATGCCCTAGTGGTTGTGAGTTATACCTGTGCTTTTGCACTCATTGCACGAAACACTGGAAGGTGAAAGCAACTTTGCTTCTTAGCAGTCAGGTAGTCTATTTGCATCCAAGGTTATTATATGGGTTGTAAACAGCCATTTCCCTCATGCCAAAATGTGTTGCTGAGCGAGTTCCATCATGCCCCATCGCTACACTGATTCAGGTGGTTGGCAAAGACCTGGCCTTTTTTTAAAAAGTGTCAAATTTAACAAAGAAACAACAAATAACAAAGATAGATTTTTTAAAAAAAGTTGGGGGGATGACACACACCCGACAATAACAATACACACTATGAGTTCATTTGAGACTGTAATAGCCACAAGCTTTTCCTTCTAAAATTAAACATATAAATCAATATAAGCCCCCTAGATTTCCAAACAGGTATCCACACAGAATTGGTATTTATTAAAAATATATATGTTCAAATGCAGCAAGGGTGGTAAGGTCCTCAGACCATTGCATAATGGATGGTGGGTATTGATTCATCCAGGCTCAAAGTGCAAGTCTCTTGTCAACCATAAGGGATTCTAACATCCACTTTTGTTGTGCTGCTGTTAATCCCCATATTGTAGAAATACAGTTCAAAAGTACATGAACATCTGGCAATACTGAAGATTTTGCTAGTACACAATTCATATGGGTAACAATTTCAGGCTAGGATGAATATATCTCCAGATACATCATATGCCTCAATGAGGCCTTTTTAGCATATAATTATTAGACAGTGCCTTCCAGTACAAACATTGTGGACTCAAATTGAGACTGGTGGATCAGTATCTCATCCATCCATCCATTTAATTTATATACCACCCTTCATCCATGGATCACAGGTCACTTTACAGTATAAAAACACAAAAATATTTAACATACAAACAAACAAAACGATACCCACCCCCACATTTCAACTCTAGAGAAATGTTCTGTGTAGATTCCAAAAGAATTTCCCATTGTTTAGGTTGTACAGCACATTCTAATTACCTGTTCCAGAACTCTCTGAATAAGCAGCAGTCATGGTTTCAGCTTTATTAGGATATCCAATAATTCACTTAAATAATTCAGGAGATACTGAAGCACTCAAAGCAGGTGTTCCATAAACAGACATTGTAATAGGCGTTGTCATTGACAATATTGCCATTCAGCACTCGCTGGTAAATGATATTTAAACCACAATATGGAAAATGGCAAAAAAAATTACATCTGGAACTATGAGCTGATCTAATGTATATATCCCACAATCATTCCTTCTACAAAAAGCTGGCTCCCTATCCTCAAATCTGGATTACCCCATAAAGTGAATTTTTTTCTAGCATATGGGTTGAATTGTAATTGATCAGACAAGATACACTATGTCACTCTAGTTGCAAAAATTGCAGGTGGTATAGGTCCCTTCCTTTTATGTACTTAAAAGCTAGTTATCCTGGGAAAGGTGTTCATGCAATCACTTCTAAAATTACTACGCTGTGATATTAATAGAAGAAAGAACTTGTCCATTGTTTATGTTAAAAGATACACCTTGTGGTATAAGCTGACATCTAGAAAATGCAATTCTTCTTCATATACTGGTAGTTGCATTCTCTCTAGTGAGAAGTGAAGAGGAGAGTTGTCCCACTGATCTTTGAAAAATATATTCACTACACTGAAATATCATCACACTACTTCAAATGGTTGGTGAAGAATCCCCCCAGCAGTGTATATTTTGCTGGTTCTCTTCCATGTTAAGTTTATGCTGCTGGAATTTGTTCAACACTTTTCATATTGCTTGCCTCCAGACTGCCCATATTTTGCAGGAGGGATTCAGTTGCATAGGTTTGTGCAATTAAAGTGAATTAAAGCACTCTGATGCAACAAATCCACAAAAAGCAACAACAACCCAGACTGACTTTTTGTGGTTAGGAAAGTGATAGGTAAATGTACGTATAACCACCATGTAAGCAAATCACAATGAATTCAGGATGAATGCTCATTGTCACATGTTTGTGAGAGCAAGCAAATCGGAGTGAATGCTCCATAAAACTGGGCATTGTCTAACCTCCTCATATGCGTGTTGCAAGCAAATCCAGACAAATCTTCAATAAACTGGAGGAGCACATTGTTACCTTATTAGTTGCAGTGCACATTAGTTTTTGTTTCCAAGGAATTATGTTTCATTTCTTCTGTTTTTATTATTGTCTGTTTGGAGAAACAATTCGGATTATTTCTTTAAAATAATAATATTAATAATGATGATGTGTTTTCTTCCAAATCATTTTTTACCGATACGCCAAATTCTGGTCTTTAAGGTGCTACTGGAAGGAATTTTTTTACAGTGGTACCTCAGGTTAAGTACTTAATTCGTTCCAGAGGTCCGTCTTTAACCTGAAACTGTTCTTAACCTGAAGCACCACTTTAGCTAATGGGGCCTCCTGCTGCTGCTGCGCCGCCGGAGCATGATTTCTGTTCTCATCCTGAAGCAAAGTTCTTAACCTGAAGCACTATTTCTGGGTTAGTGGAATCTGTAACCTGAAGCGTATGTAACCTGAAGTGTATGTAACCTGAGGTAACACTGTATTTTGTTTTGACTATGGCAGACCAACACGGCTACCGACCTGTAAGAATTCCTTTAAACCAGTCCGAGTCTGCAACCCAGGCACCACTTAACTGGAGTAAGCCCCATTAAAGTCAACAAGACTTACTTCTTAGTAGACATGGTTAGGCTTGTACTGTGGTGTTTAGCCTCATCTCTGAACATCAGTTGACCTCCGCTTTTCTTTGTTTACTGTCAATGCCTATGCTTATAATCAGTTGCCTGTTCTAAGTTTAGAATACCTGTGCCTCATTAACTGCTCTGAGTGCTTCTTGCTCATCTAATGGTGCATGAAGAACGTTTCTCCCCATGACGGAGGTGAGAGAGCACCTTGGTCTTGTTAGAGGCTGAAGTAGGTTTACAGGCTGATGATGCTTCAGTTATAATTGTTTTTGGAGCAATTTGCCCTTTAGTTCTTCCTTCTCTGAAAATAGCGGGGGGGGGGGGAGCGGTGGCGAGAGAGAAAATACATTTTTTAAAAGGCTATAAAGAAAAACAAGTTGAGGGATGTGTCTTTTCTACTTTAATACTTTTCAATCTTTGGAACGTGAAAGCTGTATTATTATTATTATTATTATTATTATTAAAAATTTATAACCTGCCCTGTGAAAGCTGAATGATGATGATTTCAATTAATCCAATGCCTTTTTAACATGTGTTGGGGGGGCATTATTGGATTGTTCTGTTTTTTATTATGTATTGTGTGTTTTTAATACTGCGATTTTATGTTGCAGCCGCCCTGAGACCTGCAGGTATAGGGGCAGTATACAAATTTAATCAACAATAGTAATAATTTATAACTAGCCTTTCCTTCCCAAGGAGCCCAGGGCAGCAAAATGTTTAACAACAAATATCATTTAAAAAATCATTCTATCAAACCCTTTGTTTTTGTGCCTCTTTTCTTGCAGCATGTGGATTCAAATCAGAATACCAAGTCATGATATTCACAGTTTTTGCACGCACACTTTACAGGTATAAATGAATGGAAAGAAGAGATGGAAAATGTCCTGCTGGTAAGCTAGTGCAGAGGAGCAGGGGTTTGGCGAAACTTTATATAAAGACTGTAATTTAAAGACTGTAATCTGCTCCTGAACAACTTGTGACTTTACAGCCATGGAGCGTAGCCGACCAGGTGCTTGAAAACACTTGGATTTCTACCATTCAAGGCAGACATGAAAAACAGGAAGTTTATCAAGCCCCTACTGAGCCAGCATGTATGGATTCAAATTGGGCAGGCGTGTTGTAAATCAAGTGTATTCCAGTGTGATGCAACAGTCAAGGAGTTTGTCCTACATTTGGAGGTGTTTGTTTGACATGAATGAAAAATCGAGTCAAATAGGAACCATTCTATTCAGTTTCCATTGGTTCTGAAATAAGAAACTCTTTCGTCATTCACGTCTATAGTAAGTTTCGTATGAATGGCTGGACTTATCTTTCTGTGGTGGTAACAGCAGAGCTGATTTGGGGGAAATGTTGCTGGAGCTCATATTTTATTTTCTTAGAATGCCCCCTGATATCTACATGTCTGGCTATCTGTGAAATCCAACGCATACTTTTCGATTTTCAGAAAACAACTTAGTCATGCTGGCCACATGACCCGGAAGCTGTACGCCGGCTCCCTCGGCCAATAAAGTGAGATTAGCGCCACAACCCCAGAGTCAGCCACGACTGGACCTAATGGTCAGGGGTCCCTTTATCTCATAAAAAGGAAGGTGGGGAACATGTGGCTCTCTAGATATTGTTGGATTTTAGCTCCCATCAGCCGTAACCAGCATGGCCCGTGGCCAAAGGTGATAAGAGCTGTAGTCCAACAACGTCTGGGAGCCATGGGTTCCCTACTCACATATTAAAACCATTTTATTTAATGGCTTCTCACTGCAGGATCCTGGAGTATTTTTATGGGGCTATAATAGCAATGGAATAAATAATGCATTCAGCTCATCAATAAAGCTACATATCAACCTAAGCAATTTGTAACATTGGGTATTTTTATTTATTTAAAATATTTGTATCTCCCCTACCAAGCAACAGCTCACAAGACAGCTTTGTAGAATGTCTCATGGTTGCCTGATGACAGCTATGTCTCCTGACTGCTAAACATAATGTGTGAATTATTTATTACACTTAAAAAAGGCAGATTAAGAAATGTGGGGCTAGCTGGGTTCTATTTCTTTACGCAACTGATTCCACGAATGAGAGTTACACATTTTTGCAACATAATCTTTGCATCGCCACTTGAAAAAAAGAAGACAAGAGAATTAGGATCAGATTGTGTTACCTTAAGTTTGAGTGCTGCTTTGCAACAAGTTCTGCAAGTAAAAACCAAAGAAGCTGAAAGCACAAACCAATTCACTTAGGATTCAATTTCTGTTGCACAAAGTAAGATATCATTTGTAGCAGAATGTGATGCTTCTTCTGAGCTGACAGAAGGACTAGAGGCTATTAAAAGCATATAAAATAGGTATTTCAGAGGGATCTCACTGTGTGCATTAAGTATGTTATTTAACACAATCCTGAAGGCTTCTACAATAAGGGCATTTACACAGGATGTGGTTGCCATGTTGAAGCCTCTTTAAATTGTCTCCTGCGGTAACGGGTTCTGCGTGGCAAGCTACCTGCGTCCAAGCCCACCCAGGGATAGCTGTGGGTGGGATTCCTGCATTTCGGGGGGTTGGACTAAATGATCCTTGGGATCCCTTCCAACTCTGCAACTATGATTCCATGATTCTAATGAGTTGCCATGTGATATGGGGATCTGTCCCATATCTTACAGAAATGATTTGGTCTCAGAAACTACCTTCAGAATTTCTTCAGCAAGTGTTAATGTCAAATATAACTTGATATATTCTGAATATTCAAGTAGTCCGTGAATCATCAGTATTTGACACCAGGTGACATTTGATTTCAGTACTTGACAGCCTTTTATCATTGATTTGCAGTGATATTTAGCACTGGACTGTGGAACAGGTGGCATGCAATGATATTTAGTATGTGACAGCCCCAGACAGACAACATGCAATGGTGTGTGTGTGTGTGTGTGTGTGTGGACCCTATTGTTTTAGGACCAATCAGAATACTGCATTCTGAATCTTATTGTTCTAGGACCAATCAGACTGCTGCAATTTCGATCCTATTCAACTCAGTACATAACAGTAAACCACCAGAAGGGGGAGCCCCATCGATGCAGAGAAACTTGAGCTCCCCTACGTTTTCCCAACGGGGTCGTGTCATGGCCCTAGCCCCGCCCCAGGCTTCGGACAAGATCCACACCCCTAGATTCCTTTAACGGAATACCCTTAAACTTGGAGGAGCAGGTGATGGCCACACCTCCCCTTCCCCATCAAAAGGTCAAACAATGCCTAACCGCAGAACCTCACAAAGCTGTGACGATTGCTACGAGGTAGGCGAAAACCAAATGGCCTGTGCCAATTTTGCCAAGTGGAAAAATTCCTACCAGGCCCCTCAGCGGCGACCAACCAAGGTCCATAGCAAGGCCAATGAAAACCTGCAAAAGGGAGGGAGGGTGGGAGATTCAGGAAGTGAGCCAAGAAGAAGCCCCCCGGCTAGCACCCTCACTTAAATGGTCCTGGCCACGCCCCCACCAGCAGGCGGATTGGCTGGCTGTGTGCTGATGCGGCCAGGATCCCCAGGGCAACGCGGGACTTCATCCCCCGCCCCTGGGGGGAGTGGGTGGCTACCGCAACGCCTCCCCACTAGGAAGTGGAGCGGATTTCCTTACAGCTCTTACTTCATGAAGTAACTTTTAAAGTCCTTTTCAAATAATGCCCCGCAAAGCACCTGCATTTAGCTTCTGTTCATTTCTGTTCATTTCTGTTCATTTCATACAGAATTTGGAAAAATGGCAGGGGGTTGGACTAGATGACCCTCGGGTCCTTTCCAGGTCTACAATTCTAGGAAAGCTGCATTGATTCGGAACACCTAGCACTAAGCTGAGGCTTTTTAACAGAAAGAGGTTCCTCCCCAGGGCTTGTGCAATGAAACGATCATGAATTGTTGATCGAATCGGCCCCTTTACTTTAAATTATGCTGAGTGGTAGTGCGAAAGTAAGAAAAACCTCAAATGACAAACAGCAGGCTACAAGGACTCAGCGTCGCTTTTCATTTCTTTGCTTTTGTCAGTGTTTGTCAAAAAGCTTTAATGGTTTCCAAAACCATTTATTCCTTCCATTACTGGCTTTTTCAAAACCTCATAATATTTAAAACACTTACCGTAATTTCATTTCTTAAAAGAACATCATGCAGGTATATAATTAGCGTGGGATCAAACTGGATTTTTTCCCGCCTGTAAATACAGCTGCAATCAGCTGAAATGCCAGCTAAGGCTGTAATCCTTGATGCATGTACCTCCATCAAACTCAGAGGCCTTACTTCTGAATGAAATAACAATAATTTTATTATTTGTACCCCACCCACCTGACTGAGTTGCCCCAGCCACTTGGGGGGTGGGCTTCTAACACATATAAAAGCATCTAAGATTAAAAACATCTAAGATTAAAAACATCCCTACATGGCCTTCAGATGTTTTCTAAAAATTGTGTAGCTACTGATCTCCTTGATATCTGATGGGAGAGTGTTCCACAGGGTGGGTGCCACTACTGAGAAGGCCCTCCATCTGGTTTCCTGTAGCTTCACTTCTTGCAGTGAGGGAACCACCAGAGCTGGACCTCAGTGTCCGGGCTGAATGATGGGGGGTGGGGTGGACTATAACTCCCATCAGCCCTGACCATTGGGCCATGCTGCCTGGGGCTGATGGGAGTTGGATTTCACCAACAGCTGAAAGTGCCCCATCCCCGATCTAGTCCTACCACACCAAGTCCCTGCTGCTGCTGATCATGTCTATTTTCCTCTCCTGAGTTCCTTGCTGTGTACTTTCCTCCCCGCCTTTCCCTGCCATTCCGTCCTACGAGTGATTTGCACCATTTCAAGTTAAGATGTTGAGAGAAGAGCTCGGCAGGAAGGCAGATTGTTTCTAAGCTCTTCAAGGCCACTTTTCTTTTCACCTATCAAAAAGCGAGAGAGATTCCTTGAACAGCACGGAGCCTAGGGCACTGTTACGTTAAATGCATTTTAATGACATACAACAGACCTTGGCAAAGATGTTCCTTTAGAAATTCTCATTCTTCCCACCCTCTACTGCCCACCAACTACATTACAAACAGCCATCCCAATATTAACAAAGTTTGGGATGGCCGGAAAATGGCTTAAGATGTGCATTAGCCTGGATAAGGAGTTGGTTAGAGTATGACGCGGGTGGCGCTGTGGGTTAAACCACAGAGCCTAGGACTTGCAGAGCAGAAGGTTGGCGGTTCGAATCCCCCATGACGGGGTGAGCTTCTGTTGCTCGGTCCCTGCTCCTGCCAACCTATCAGTTCGAAAGCACGTCAAAGTGCAAGTAGATAAATAGGTACCGCTCTGGCGGGAAGGTAAACGGTGTTTCCGTGCGCTGCTCTGGTTCGCCAGAAGCGGCTTCGTCATGGTGGCCACATGACCCGGAAGCTGTACGCTGGCTCCCTCGGCCAGTAAAGCGAGATGAGCACCGCAACCCCAGAGTCGGCCATGACTGGACCTAAAGGTCAGGGGTCCCTTTACCTTTACCTAGAGTATGATGCTGATAATGCCAAGGTTGCAGGTTCGACAGCTGCATATTCCTGCATTGCAAGGACTAGATTATCCTTAGGGTCCCTTCCAACTCTACAGTTCTATGATTGTATAAATGAACTCTAAGATATGCATTAAAAACAATAGAACTTATGAAGCTGCCTCTTACTGAGGAATCAGCAACATTAGTAGAGAAATAGTTTTAAATGCTTTATAACACCATTGACACCAGATGGCGCTGTAGAGTTCCGCCTTTCGCAAATGTGATTTCCCAATATGAGGTTTACAACGCGCTTTCCTGAAACACTTTTTTTTATATGTCTAGATCCAGTCTGAGTCAGGGCGTTGGTCCATATAGCTCAATAGTGTCTATACTACAGCCCTACCAGACCCTCCCAGCCCTACCAGAAGATGCTGAAGAATTGAGCACGGGAATTTTTGCATCTCAGAGTGTGCAAGCAAATATTATGCACACACGTGTCTGCCAAATATTATTTTTATTTATTTTTAAAAGCAAGCCACTTAGGGACTTCTTTAAAAACAATGGGCTGGTGCCAAACCCTTTCCCATTCATATCTTCCCCATTCCAAATGGCTCCAGGCTGTTTTCATCCCCGCTGTGGTGGGTTACAAAATGAACGTCTGCATTTTGAACACTGTTGGGACGAAGTGTATGAAAGTTGTTTTAAGGACCATTTCGTGTGGGACGCTGTAGTCAGAGAAAGGGCTAACCACCATTTATGCAGCATCTCAGCTCCAAATCTTGCTCCCTTCCTGTGACTATTTAGTTGCAATCCTTACAATAATCTGGTAAACAGTGCTTTTTTTCTGCACCAGAGTGCAGTTCCAGCTCCTCTCAGGTGAGGGCCATTGAGGGCTAGTGCTGCCCCAGCCCGCTTCTTATATGTAAATACTTCTGAGAAGCCCAAAACGAATACAGTCATACCACGGGTTACAGATGCTTTGGGTTGCGCACTGTGCCGAACCCAGAAGTACCAGAATGGGTTACTTCCGGGTTTCATCGCTTGCGCATGCGCAGAAGCACTGAATCGCAACCCACATGTAGCACTGCGGGTTGCGAACGTGCTTCCCACATGGATCACATTTGCAACCCGAGAGTCCACTGTATTTCAAGTCAAAACAGAAGCTGGCCAGCATGTGTGAGTCTACACTTTTTTTTAGATCTAGCTCCTAGCCACTCCTGGCCACAATTGGTCAAGCTATGAAATGGGGCCAATTCATATTTCCTTTTCTTCAGTCTATCTCCTGTGTACCAGCGGTGCACTTAAACTTTCCAGCTAGGCCTCTACCATTGCACACACTTGTGTTTGTGTGAGGGCCCTTAGATGGCTGCCTTATCCATCTGCCTGAATCTAAGACAATGAGGGAGGCAGCAGTGCATTTATTTGTCCTGCACCAGAACTAGGGGTGACCCCCAAACCAGACAGGGAGACAGCTTGCTGTACTTCTTAGCACCTCTGCAGGTGGCGAATGTGGCTGTTGTCAAACTGGCATCTGTTCAGGGCTGCCCCGAGGTGTCCGGCAACTTACTGTAACAACTTCATGGTGAGTTTTGGCACCTGTTTTTCTAAGGGGGAAAGCACTGCCTGTAAAGTACAGTGGCACCTCGGGTTAAGAACTTAATTCGTTCTGGAGGTCTGCTCTTAACCTGAAACTGTTCTTAACCTGAGGTACCACTTTAGCTAATGGGACCTCCTGCTGCTGCCATGCCGCCGCCGTTCTCATCCTGAAGTAAAGTTCTTAACCCAAGGTACTATTTCTGGGTTAGCGGAGTCTGTAACCTGAAGCGTCTGTAACCCGAGGTACCACTGTATTATAATCGCAAATGGCAACACTGAGGCTGAGAGAAAGTGGTTTGCCTTAGGGCCAACTAGTAGGCATATGGCAGAAGTGAGGTTTAAACCAGTGGCTTTCTGATTCACAGCATCCTGTGCCACACCAGCTCCACAGATTCTAATCCAGAGACTTGTGCATAATGTGCAAAAAGTCCCTGACTTGCACTCAGTCTTAAACACATTACATAGCTTTTTCTCTCTCCAACCACTGCAATGAATGTGGGGTTGGAAAAAAAGAATGTAGAGAATAGCGCTTGGAGTTTTTGCTTTTTGGGTAGTTTTAAACATTTGTTTTCTAAATATCCTTGAGCCAGACCTAACACATCAAGTGAAAGAGAGCAGGAAAAATATTCAGCTATCATTAAAAAAACATGTAAAGCTACCAGTGTGATTTTTATTTTCTTCAGGCTTCAACACAAAGTCTAAACATTACCTGACAAAGAAAACAACTTTCGAAAATTTGCTAAACTCCACCTTGGCAACACTTTTCAACAGCAAAGGCATCTTGCTCTCACACTCCAAACAACATTCAAGGTAACTCAGATCTGGATCAAGCAAAGAATCAGCATTAATTTCATAGTAGCTTGTTCTGAGATCTCCAGCCTGATTTCCACATCAAAGAAGGTACACTCTTTTAGTTAGGTTTTGGATACTCTTCCAAACCAAGCCCTCAACTCTCTTGAGCTTTGCCCATCATTAATATTTACCCAAGTCATCATCCAGAAAAACTGGAGGCAACTATTAATTCCTTCATACTGACTTTAAAATGGAAGAACATGCTTGGGGACAGAACCATAGGCTGCCTCTGTTTCAAGAGGGAAAAAATAGCAAACCCTCGGAACCATTTTTTTTGGCATCCTCTTTGATGTGAAAACTTCCCTACAGATATTTCAGCACGGTTTCCTAAGTTATACGAGATGTGGAGAATCTCCACATCTGGAAAGTCAGCTGACCCAAACCTTGCTTAGCAAAATCAACAGCTCTGAGATTATTAACACAATTTAATGTTTTTACATATATATTTTCTTGCAGAATATTATGATCTGAAGTAATTTCATCTGGGGCAGAGTTTTGTTGATTATTATTAAAGGTAAAGGGACCCCTGACCATTAGGTCCAGTTGTGGCCGACTCTGGGGTTGCGGCGCTCATCTCGCTTTATTGGCCGAGGGAGCCGGCGTACAGCTTTCGGGTCATGTGGCCAGCATGACTAAGCCGCTTTTGGCGAACCAGAGCAGCGCACGGAAACGCCATTTACCTTCCTGCCGGAGCGGTACCTATCCATCTACTTGCAGTTTGACGTGCTTTTGAACTGCTAGGTTGGCAGGATTATTAATAACTGTCAAATGATTAAACAAAAAAGTTAACAAAATGGCTATATATTTGCTCGACTGTGTTGCAGGCAGAGAAACAGTGGTTTACGTGGAGTCACGGGTCATTTCCCTGTGTATACCAGAGGGAAAGAATGATCTGAAGACAAGGACTGGGGAATGCGTTCTGTGGCAGACTAGCTGGAGGGGTAAGTCGCCCCCACTTGTCTACAGCATCTTCAGAAGCAGAGAGAGAGAGACAAGAGCTGAACAGCTTAGGGGGGAGTTACCCAGTTATGAGATAATGATAACAGAACCAGAAGGGAGGGGGCAGCTAGTTGAGAGCGTGGGGGACCACTCCTTCACCACGGACTCGGAGGCCCAAACGTATGAGAGAGCAAAGGAGCCAGAGGGAGGGAGGAACTTCCCATTGGCGCCCAAAATGCTGTGGAAGTCGGAAGGGGGATTAGACTAGCCAACTGCCCTCCTTGCGGAGAGCTGTGTATCTGTGCTTGCAACATGATGCTGTAATAAACGGACCATAAATCTTATCAACTGCTTGTTAATTCGTATCTGTGAAGTTGCCGAAGGGAGGGGTGTACTATCCACGCCTGACAACATTGCTTCTGGATTCTTGGCTGTAATTCTGGGAAATCTCATGCCAGACTCCTGCTGACTTCATTTGGACTACTGAGCTGATTGCCGGGGTCATTGATTGCAGTGGATGGCGATGTTTGCTTTAGCTTCAAATGGACTTTATTCATAATGATCACTAGTGATCGTTAAATATCTCATCACGGCACTCAGCCCTGTCCATCAAGGCACTTGCTGTTGTAACGACTGCATAGAAATAAATTACTCTCTGCTTTATGTTGCCCTAGTGGAGTGGCCCAATATAAAAATATTTCAAAGGAGTGCCATAAATTAGCCCCAGTCCTCAAATTAAATACGGGAAGCCGAAGAGGACTCGCGGTGCTTCGCTCGCTCCAAATGGCAAGGGGGAGTGGAGCTCCTGATGCAAATTGCTGGAAAGAAACAAAGCCTGCCTTGTTGATGATGAAACGAGCATCTGTTGAATTGTCAGAGCATCAGTATAGTTTTACGAGAGTAGCTTTTATTCACAGTGCAGCTCAAATTCAGACTCAGCATGGGTCTGTGTTGCACAAGCCAGCCCCATTATGAAGTTCTGATTACACAAGGAAGGAGCATTAATGGTCGGCATCCTCTAAGGAAGTTTCTCTGGGCAAAATGACCATTGGGCGATATCCAATTAACTCATTCTATCAGCGCTAGGATTTTGAGCTGCACGCAACAGGATTTCCCACCTCCTCTCCCCATGCACAGGCCACACTCTCCCCAAATCTGCCCTGGAGGGTTGGGGAACCCCTAGAACAGATTTAAGGAGCATGTGGGATGGAGGCAGGGAAGACGCTCCATTGCGCAAGCGGAAATCCATGGATGGAACAAGTTAGTTGTATACGTCCCATTGAAGTGAGTGTGGGGCTAGGCTTTGAGTGCTCCTCAGTGGTGCAGGGATGGCACTTTGCATATGCTCAGAGGCAGGATGAATTGCTTTTTCATTAGCAGGGAAAAGGGTTGATTGATGCCACTGTTGTAAATTAAGTTTCCCACTGATATGTCATCTGTTTCCTAAATGGTGCATGCTTGACTAAAATCTACAGCTGAACAGAGCATTAGCAAGGCCGTTTCAACGTTACATCCCATTGTTTTGTTGCACGCATTTTGTGTCCTTCCCATATTAGCCTATACAAGGAATAACTTTCTTTCTATACACATAAAGTGCCCTAAGCAAAAAACAAATCTAGAAGTGTATTGATGGTGTGTCCTTTTTTGTGTGTCTAGTTAACCACTAGATTCCAGCAAAGTTCTTAACCTGAAGCACTATTTCTGGGTTAGCGGAGTCTGTAACCTGAAGCGTATGTAACCTGAAGGGTATGAAACCCGAGGTACCACTGTATATATGCCTGTATACACATGTCTACTTGGCTGGAGAAGTGTGAATTTCAAAGGATAGGTTTTGGTTTGTATTTGGTCAAAAAGTGCAAATTAGGTAGATTTGACTTGCAATGCAAACTGAATCAAAATTCTCTCTCAGTCCCTCCATACAGAATCGTACCCCAGAGCTGCAATCCTATGGACATATACTCAGGAGCACGTTTTTCTGAACTCAAAAGGGATTTACATCCATGTAAACATACAGAGAACTGAAATGCATGCATGCTTTGGGCTTTTACTGTGTTTTTTTGTAAATTATGTTGTGTATTTAACATGTTGGCCTTTTAAAAAAGTTGGATAATTGCCTACAGAGTGATTGAAATAAACAACAGTGAATAGGATTCACGTACTCCAAAAACCTTTAGCTATGAAATATTTAGCTTATTTTGCCAATAAGGTGATATCTGTGCCCAGTGTATGCTCATGTTTACTGTCCTGCATTTATTTAACCATTTGTCAATAAAGGAGGATCCTTGGCAACATCTGCCGTGTGCAGTGGATCAGCTGCAGATGTTTCCCCACACATTCAGAACTGCAAAGAAAAAAACACATTTGCATAACAGATTAGCTAGCTCCCATATAGCAGCAGTCCAGCTGCTTTCTCCCTGAATTGTCTCAAACCATCTGGTTGGCATTATTCCATACTCAGTGTGCCAACATATATTCCCTGAGTGTCAAATACCACAGCATAAATATACTCTCGTACCTGTAAGAAATGAGGCTTCCCTAATGGGCACTATCATTGGCCCATGTGCGCTAAGAGGCTCAAGTGCCAGTATTGAATTGTGCCATGCAAAGATACTGACTCATACCATTTACACTCAGTGTCCACCTTTTGTTTCATCTTACAGTCCCATCCCCCCCCCCCATGTAAGTTCAGGCTGAAATAGAGTTGCTTTGCTTCTAATGCCTTTTCAAAATCTCACGATCTAATTCATGGGTTGTCAAATTTGTTTTGCAGTGGGCCAGTCCACAGACCTTGTGGCGGGCCGGAGAAGCAGCACCGGCGGGTGGGTGGAAGAAGAGGTGAGGGGGGCAAGTAGTCCTCCTTCCCACCCCCACCCCTAGCCCCAGCTGCTGTGCTTACCTTCCCAGCGACTGCCACCACCACCGCTCCTGCTGCTTCTCATGGGTAGGCAGAGCGAGCTTGTCCGCTCCGCTCTCTGGCCCACAGGAGCACCAGGGTGCCGGCGGCAATGGGAGGAAGAGGCTGAGCGGCGGTGGCTCTACCAATCAAATGCTGCTCCTAGTTTACCTCAGAGGCGTGGGGATGTCTCTGCCAATCAAACACCACTGAGGTAAACCAGGCATGGGGTTTGAGTGGCAGAGCCGCCGCCTGGCCTCTTCCTCCAGTAGTTGCTGTTTGTGCTATAATTGGGATGCTAGAATGCCCCACTGCACCTGCCCAGGACCCTGGTCTCAAAGACAGTAACTGGTCACAACACTGTGCTAATCACAACACAACACAATAGCTAATGTGACTTATGATGACCTTTTATTTTATTTTATTTTATTTTGCTTGTACAGTCAGTCTTGAAATCAGGCTATAAATACAAGCATGGGGGGGAATAGTTGCCTATTCTTTCTGTCTATTTCATTATGTAGCTGAGCTAGACAGTAGATAGGTGTCAACAGCAAATCGCAACAGGAAAAGGAGAATTTCATAACATAAAATAATGCATCAGCATTACTGCAGCACAAATGTTGTTTCTATCCAGGTAAATAACGACGGGAAAGTACCAGAATAAAATACTGCAGATATGGCTTCTTACTGCATCCATGATTGTTGTATTAACATTTCCGCGAACCGGATATGCAAAAAGGTATCGTGAGCAATGTTTGTTTTTGGTTTTGTATTGTTTTTTGCAAGCAGTTCAATACAGAGGAAAGCAATTACAAGTTTTCTACTTGCAACGTAGCTGAAATTGACCACAATTCACTCACCTTTGCTTCTGCACAGTCCTCACGGAGTTGTGCCATAATGGTATTGTTCTCCATAAGTCAGTGGCTGCACAAAAGATTTATGCAGGGTGGCTACTTCAAACCAGAATATGTGGAAGCTGCCTCCTTTTTTTGCGGTGCTTCCTAACACCACTTTTATATGCTACCCTAATATGCAATCTACGCTAGTGAGAACACACTACTTTTTGGAACTAGCAGCCTAACAATTTTTGTTTGGTTTAAAAATAACGGGTGAAAGGCTCTGAACTTTGGAGTTTCCTTTTCAGGAAAGTGCCAGGGTGGCAGAGATGTGACTCACCCCTGCCAGCCTGGTCTGTGTCCTGCTGCAGAGGCTGCCCGGCTCCTCCTTGAGATCAGGAGCAAACATGGAAAAATAAAAGCAGGGAAAAGAGCAAGGACAGCCGATGTAACCTATGATTAGGAGTTGCTCCTTGCTGTGCCCAATCTCCACACATTCTTTAGAGCGTGGTATTGAGGCATGCAGTGGATTTTCAAAATCTGTAATGTGTGAAATAGCTGCAGGTCCGTTGTTTGCAGCCGCTATAAGAAAGGACAAAAAAAACGTTGACGATATGCACACTGTGTGTTTGGAAAAATAAGAGGCCTTCTAAGTCAGAGAATCATTAAGCGGATGCCCTCTTTGCTCCAAAAATGTGCCTCTCCAAATTGCTTCCATAAATTTTCTCACCGAGGCAGCGTGATATTTGATAATTATCCGCTGGTGTCATAAGGCATAATGACAAAAAGTGATAGCAGTTGGGAAGCCTTTTATACCGAGCCAGCAATTTTAACCATCTGCTGCATAATTGTAGGCTGAGGGTTATGGACAATGGACATATAAGATCATTAGCGCCGATGCCATCGAGGTGCAACAAAGGTCCTGTTGGCAAAAGGCCTAGCAAGAAAATGGTGTGGGTTGTTAATAGAATGGTAATGGAGACAAGGTGCAGCAATTATGTTATTGTGAGACAGTCTTAGTCGGTCCATGTTCTCTTCGAGCTCCCCTCCCCTCCCACTGTGATTGCTTGCAATACTGGCGGGAGTAAGGAAGCCATTGAGAGGAACACACGTGCCATTCCTAGCATAATTATCAGCATAACTTTTAACGACACCCAAGACAAGACATACTATGTAATGCACTGTCCATAAGGCCCTTTTCACTAACCACCTGTGTGCAGGTAGCCTTAATAGAGAAGTGCTTTGCTTGCCTAAGGCTATCTAATATGCTCTACAGTAGAATGGAGCTTTGGACCTGCCTTCCACTTCTCAAACCAATGGTCTACACAGCATCACGTCAACCTTATTGAAGCTCTGCAACCATTGGACAGTTGATTTCCATTCCATTTCAAAAGAGCTTAGAGCAGGAGCCTTCCTGCCACAATAGGAAAGTCTCCCCTTCCTGCTGTGACCAGATCCCCTCTGCCATGGTGTCCCAAAGAGGAATGAAGAGGGTGGAACAAAGAGAGACAAGACAAGTCTTGTGCTGCTGGGGAAGGATCTGGGAGAGGAGGGGCCTTAGAGAGCAGTGGAAGGCGGGGACCTTCAGTCCTCACAACTGCCTCATTGGGGCAAGAAAAACTCAATCAATTATATAATAGCTCAGTTGGTTGTAGCATGGTGCAGGTAACACCAAGGTTGCAGGTTCAATACCTGTATGGGATAGCTGCATATTCCTGCATTGAATGGGGTTGGGCTAGATTATCCTCATGGCCCCTTCCAACTCTACAATTCTATAATTCTATGATCCTAGTACAGATCTCCAACAATTCCTCTGCAACTGCCAGAACTGACTTACACTCGCATCGCTCAGAATGAATTTGGCCTGGAGGTTTTCCCCAGGATAATACTAAACATGTGGCATTGCTTGAATATAGAGAAGAGAAATCTGGGGCCCTTTTTTGCAGAATGAACACAGAGAAAGAAAAATCTACTCGAAATTTGCTGTAGGGCTGCAACAGGCTGACGCGTCTGAGCACCCCCCTTATTTAATTGGGTAAGCCTGAGCTTAGGATCTGCCTTCTCTTTGCTGCAACTTCAGAAAGCGAAGACATTTGGCAATTTAAGCCACAGCTCATGAAATGGATTTACAAAGAGTCAACAGTCACCTTTGACAGGATTACAGTGCAGGAGTTATTTGTGCTGTTTATAATGTTAAAAGATCAAACTCTACCCAATGCGCGAAGCAGAAGGATAAATACCCCCTTGTACAGACCTGACTGCACAGGACAAGCCAACCTTGTCAAAATTCAGCATTATGCAACTCACAGTTCAGTTGTTGCCATCAAGGGGAATTAATTTTGGAGAACCTGCGGCAGCAAACAGAGCAACGCATCTGGGGGTCCGTGGCAGAGAGGCTGTGTACCAATTCCTTCCTGATTGTACGCTGTAAATTACGCCTCACCTAGCAGCTTTAGTATAGTGATTTAACATTGACTGCCACAACCGGATCCCTGCAGCTTCCATCTTAACTTGTTAGAAGCCTGTAATAAAATCTTTCCTCCTCGACGGAGGAGAAAAATAATTAATTTGTTGATGTTGTATGGAAAAGCATAGCATGTGGTGAATGGGCCATTCTTTGGATAAAAAAAGAACATAATTGCACTGAAACGATACAGCCTAGAAAGCAAAGACAATTTTGCTCTCAGAGGCAATAATATGTAGCGGTAACCTTGGGCTTCCTCCTAGGTGACAGTCGCTATAAATTCTCAGTTTGCTGCCACATACACCCTGCTTTGCCTAGATCACATTTAGTCAATCATGGCTGTTACTTGGTGAGTCAATCACAATCTTTGAATGGATGCTGCTGAATCTTTGACAGACTGGGATCTGAGCATGCTCAGAAAATATGCCCATACAAACTGTCCCAGACTCTGCACTCATCATCTGAGGCCCTTCTTCATTTGCCTCCTCCAGGTGAGGTCCAGAGGATGGCAACATGAGAACAGGCCTTCTTTGTAGTGGCTCCCCATTTGTGGAGTGCTCTCCCCAGTGAGGTTCGGCTGGTGCCTTCATTATATATATTTTAGATGCCAGGTGAAACTGTTGCTCTTTAACCAGGGCTTTGGCTGATTAATATTCTACAGACTATTAAATGTGTCTATGGAAAGAGGGTGGGGTATTGTGTTGTTGTTTTGTTTTACTGATTTACTTGTTCTTATTTTATTCTGTGAACCGCCCTGAGATCTTATGATGAAAGGTACAAATCTAATAAGTAAATTAATTAATTAATTAATTAATTAAAATTCAATAAGCTGCTTTGAGAGATTAGGGAATTTCTCAGTGGACACACCCAATATAAGACTTATTTGCTTTTGGGAAGCTGAGGCAGCTGCGCTGGCATGTTTTCTCCTCATGCCCCAGTCGCCGTACTTGTGGTTGCACATTCCTGTTTCACCTCAGAGGGTGAAATGGGATGCGCCACTCTTGGCGTTGCCTGTGAACCTTACTTTCCCATCTCATGCATTGAAAGCTATCATTCACATTTAGTGGGTGCAACAAAATGATCTGACAAGCTTGAAAAACTGGCCTCGGGAACTGTCAGTGGTGGCTTATGAGCAGGGCTTTTTTTCAGCCGGAACTTGCCAGAACTCAGTTCCGGCAGTGGTGTAGCTAGCTGCTCGAGTGCCCGGGGCAGCGCAAATGCCCTGCACCCGGGGCAGGGCAAGCCGGGGCAGAGCACGTTGTGTGGAACCAACCTGGAGTCTGTAAGCCCCACGTTGCCGTTTTGGGCAGCACGGAGCCTGCAGGTGACTGAGCCACCGTGTCACTCCCCAGGAGAGACATGTGGCTTGGGCGCACTGCAGGCCAGGCCCCACAGTCACCCCCCTAGGTAATGACACCATAGGCGGACCGCACCCACTGCATCCCCCCTTCCTGCACCACCAAGTTCCGGCACCTCTCAGATGGGCACTATTGCCATTATGAGAGTTCAAGGGAAGTGTTCAGTTCTGGCACCTCTTTTTCTAGAAAAATGAGGGATGGGCAGAGGGAATGGCATCCTCTGGGGGGCATTCATTAGGAAAGGGATGGAGTTGGCAGCAGTGAGGGAAGCTTCGGAGTTCACATTGGCATGAGAGCCACTTTCTCATGGGATAATTTTATGTTGTTCTGGGAACGCAGGGATGAAGGAACAATGAGGGTGAGGCCAATGACCAAGTCCCTTGATATGAACGCCACCTCTGAAATTGCAGCACCCAGGTTTTCTTTCTTCTTTTCTTTAATGCAAGCAAATGTTGTTTGTTTACTATTATCAGACGATCATAAAAAGGGGGCAATACTGTTGTTTAGTCGTTTAGTTGTGTCTGACTCTTCGTGACCGCATGGACCAGAGCACGCCAGGCACTCCTGTCTTCCACTGCCTCCCGCAGTTTGGTCAAACTCATGCTGGTAGCTTCGAGAACACTGTCCAACCATCTCGTCCTCTGTCATCCCCTTCTCCTTGTGCCCTCCATCTTTCCCAACATCAGGGTCTTTTCCAGGGAGTCTTCTCTTCTCATGAGGTGGCCAAAGTATTGGAGCCTCAGCTTCAGGATCTGTCCTTCCAGTGAGCGCTCAGGGCTGATTTCCTTAAGAATGGAGAGGGTTGATTTTCTTGCAGTCCATGGGACTCTCAAGAGTCTCCTCCAGCACCCTAATTCAAAAGCGTCAATTCTTTGGTGATCAGCCTTCTTTATGGTCCAGCTTTCACTTCCATACATCACTACTGGGAAAACCATAGCTTTTACTATACAGACCTGTGTTGGCAAGGTGATGTCTCTACATTAGCACAATAATTATTTCAGCTTTCCCAAGAAATGCAGAACAGCACCTATGGTTAAAAGAAATGATCGCAGGTACTGATATGACGCACCTACTCTAAAATATAAGCCGTCTTACACTAGAATAAAGCACATTTGAAATAACAAAGGCATCATTTCCCAGTTGTCTGTTGTGAAAGTACCCACTCAAACGTAAGCTGACACATCCTAAGCTCTCAGAGAATCCCCTCATTCTCACCACTGTCCTTAACATACTGATGCCAAATGCTCTGTCACCCATCCAAAACCTCAGATCTAAAAAAGGTTACACTTAAGCTACAGCTCAGCTCAGCTTATTTGAAAGGCTCAGCAGAATCGTTTGACAATAGACCACTGCGAAAGGTGCACTCAGACATGAGTGGGTAAATTCTAAACCCTAGGAAAAATAGCAACCAATTTTCATCAATATCTTAGTCATGTGATTCTCATAATGCTGCTTAAGCAAAATCCATGCTCTATTATTATTTCTAAAATCAAATAACACGCACATACAAAATTAATAAACAAAATTAATCAGTTGAAGCCACTAGTAAGCCAAAACTGGTATCCGTTTATGGATTACGTCAAAACAAATAAATGAAATATGTCACAAGCTTTTCACTAGCTCTGGGATAAACCTTGATTTTCTACTGAAAAGACAAATCACAAACATTTTTACTTTTCCTCCGTGTAGTTCTAAGCATAGCATGCATGTTTTCCCATATCACATTATGTTGTTGCTGTTGTTTAGTCATTTAGTCGTGTCCGACTCTTCGTGACCCCATGGACCAGAGCACGCCAGGCACTTCTGTCTTCCACTGCCTCCCGCAGTTTGGTCAGACTCATGTTGGTAGCTTTGAGAACACTATCCAACAATCTCGTCCTCTGTTGTCCCCTTCTCCTTGTGCCCTCAATCTTTCCCAACATCAGGGTCTTTTCCAGGGAGTCTTCTCATGAGGTGGCCAAAGTATTGGAGCCTCAGCTTCACGATCTGTCCTTCCAGTGAGCACTCAGGGCTGATTTCCTTAAGAATGGATATGTTTGATCTTCTTGCAGTCCATGGGACTCTCAAGAGTCTCCTCCAGCACCATAATTCAAAAGCATCAATTCTTCAGCGATCAGCCTTCTTTATGGTCCAGCTCTCACTTCCATACATCACTACTGGGAAAACCATGGCTTTAACTATACGGACCTTTGTTGGCAAGGTGATGTCTCTGCTTTTAAAGATGCTGTCTAGGTTTGCCATCGCCTTTCTCCCAAGGAGCAGGCGTCTTTTAATTTCGTGACTGCTGTCACCATCTGCAGTGATCATGGAGCCCAAGAAAGTAAAATCTCTCACTGCCTCCATTTCTTCCCCTTCTATTTGCCAGGAGGTGATGGGCCCAGTGGCCATGATCTTCAAAGCCCTCAAGTAGAACTGGAGCACAGAAGCACTCACTCCTCTTTTGGTTTCCAGGAACTGGTAAAGTGGTCCTTAAGTTGTCTAGTGGAAGAGGATGGGATGAGAGAAGCTTGCTGACTATTTCAGGCTTATTGTTTTTCTGTTCCTGAACTGCTATGACTTATCAGATGTACCTGAATATTTGTATCACCACTGTTACTTACCTCTGGCACTTGTACCCAAAATAATTACTGTAGTTTTTGCTAGACATTTTCTTCAGGTTTAACCTGAATCAAAAAGTAATGATCAACCAATAGTACATGTCTACTCAGAAATAAGTCCTATTAGTTCAGTGGGGCTTACTCTTAGGTAAGTGTATAACACTGCAGCCTAAAACACTGAAATATACTCAGAGTCAAGAGTGGATTTCATGCTCTTTATTCAGCTCATAGTGGTGAGGAGGGAATGGAAGTCCCCTCAAAGTATCTGCTTTATATACATTATTTACACAATGGGCTGCACGTGATTGGCTAATTACGGAATTCTCCTGTAGGCCAATCAGGTTGTGGATTCACTTGTATCTGGAGCTGGATTGGGTGGCTCCTGCCCACCAATCATACTGCTGCATTGCTCTAGGACCAATCAGACTGCTGCATTCTGAATCCTATTGTTCTAGGACCAATCAGACTGCTGCATTTTGGAGCCTATTATTCTAGGACCAATCAGACTGCTGCAGTTTGGATCCTATTCAGCACAACAAACACGTTATCTTATTCATTAAACCCTCTACCACATATTTCTCAGCTCTTTGTCCAAACCAGGAAGCAAACTGCCCTTCCAATATTCTGTCAGTAACATTAGCTTTCAATACAATACATTATGCATCATTCTCACAGTACTTTTAAATAACCTGCAAAAATACTGCTGCTGCATTTTGTGGGATTTCATAGCCAATTGTTTCTCTTATAATTCTTCAAACACTTCTCCGTCATAATTTTTCATCCTCCTACAGCTCTGCCATATATGAAAGAAGTTGGCATACAAATTGATTTCTGAGACCAATGAGCTCATGCTTTGAAAAAAAGCTGCACTGCAGGTTTTTTTTTAAAAAAAGGCCTTTAAATTAGTTTCTGCAGCACAATCAGCAGCCAAACAATCCCTTTATCTGTAGAAAACACAAACAAATATACAAATTAGAGGAAGAAATTGCAGTTCGTTGCAAATTTATAATCGTAACAGTTTGTTTTGGCATCCTGCTTCTTTCCCCCACCAAGTCACTTGAGTCTAACACTGTTAAGAGCAAACTCACAACTCAAGTGTGCAACTATATATCTTAGTACTCACTGAACCCGGATTTTCTCTTCTGACAATTGGCTGAAGCTGATATTTGTATGCATGTATCATTCTAACACAAAATTCACAGAGCAATGTTATTCAGCGAATGGCTTTCAGAACACTCCACATATATCAGTCCTGACTGTTCAGGTGGGGTGCCCGGATTTTTATTTTCCTCCAAAGGAAAGGACACTAGTATAGTGACTATCTTTGCAACACTGTAGATGAATCTTAACACAGAAAAATAAAAAACTAGACACTTGCGCAATTGATTGTAGACTTAGATGTGCTCTACACCTATGTGAATGTTTTATTGATAGTGTTATTGATTGTTTATGATTTTTCCATGTTGATCTACAACTCTGCATCTTGTATCATGTACACTTTTTGCTCTGTTATGACCTGTGGTCAGTACAAAGTCAATTACAGCTATTTTCCTCCAAAGACCAATTATTTGCTGTAGGTCTTATCCCAAGGTTGATGCGGATTTCCAGCAGGCCTACATAGGCAAACTAATAGGTGAATCACAAACAGGGAATCTAGACCTAACATTAGGCAGGGTTGGCAATGCCATTAGGTAGAGGGAGGTGGCATTCTCAGGCAGCTAGTTTTGGTTATGCAAATAATCCAGTATGCGGCAGCTAGACTGGTGACTGGGAGTGGCCCCCAAGACGATATAACACCAGTCCTGAAAGACCTTCATTGGTTCCCAGGGCATTTCTGAGCACAATTCAAAGTGTTGGTGCTGACCTTTAAAGCCCTAAATGGCCTTGGCCCAGTGTACCTGAAGGAGCGTCTCCACCCCACCGTTCAGCCCGGCCACAGAATATAGACAACACAAAATATAGACTATGAAATAATATTCAGTTCTAAATGTTGACAATTTGGATCCATGGAGGGGGTGGGGGGGAAGTCTTGAGATTCAGAGTAATCTCTACATATGGATATGCATTTGGACTGTTATATTTGTAAAATCAAATAAAAATGATTTCAAAAAAAAGTGCCATGACTTTTGCACATCCCCCACCCCCAAATAATAATAATAATTTCTCCTCACTACCACAAAGGTCCTGTGAAGGTGGAGGGAGATATTTGGGCCTGTACTAATTGGAAGAAACTTTCTCTTGCATACCTTGTCACATTGATCTTAAAAACAAGGTGTTGTTTCTGCTCGAATTACTGTTACAATTTCGATGGCATCATTTTCGTCAGTGTAAACTGATAATGACTTAAAGAGCACAGGAAGTTGGTTAATGGCATTTGTGGCAAAGGGAGAAAAATGGCCGCAGGCAGATTAAAGTGCTGCCTTGCACAAAGGCTGCAAATGGCCCTCTCTGGTTTAGCAGGTGAAAGAGAGGGGAGGGGACTTCAAATAGGAAAACTGTTTCTAGCAACATTCCTCCAGTGGGAACAGCTTTTTTTTGCTTGGCTGGCCACACCAATAAAACCTGTCAAGGAAACCGGGCAGGATTGCAAAACCTCACATGTATTCTAGCCTTAGCAATGAAAGACAACCTTCTTTGTCTTAGCCTATACTGAAAAAAATATGAACTAGACACTTTCGGATGCTGGCAGCATCCTTGAAATTAGACATCTGCTGACATTTTATTCTCTCAAGGTGTATTTCGTAGTCCATATCCAGAATTTCCCACTCTTCTTGGCTCATCTCACATTTCTTTCTTGCTTTTTTTGGGGGGGGTCCTCTTGTTTTTGGTCAGTGAATACCGTATTTTTTGCCCTATAGGACGCACTTTTCCCCCTCCAAAAATGAAGGGGAAATGTGGGTGCGTCCTATGGGGCGAATACAGGCTTTCGCTCTCCAGGCTTCAGGAAGCTCTGCGCGACCCTCCGGAGCCCGGCGCCAAGCCGCGCCGGGCTCCGGTGGGTTGCGCAGAGCTGCCTGCATTCCGAAGCCTCGGGTGCACTGAAGAGCGCGCCCGGGGCTTCGCACAGCTGTCCTCAAGCCTGGGGAGACCGGCGCGGCTCCCTAGGCTTGCGGATAGCAGGCTGTTCTAGGGGATGGGGTAGGGGGAAGCTTGGGCTTCCCCCGCGCCAGCCCCGTGCCTGGGGGGGAAAAATTTTTTTTCTTTATTCCCCCCCCAAAAAAACCTAGGTGCGTCCTATAGGGCGGTGCGTCCTATGGGGTGAAAGATACGGTACTTTGATAGTAGGGCTTTTAAAGTCTGATTTACTATGCACCTTGAAGAAAAATTAGGATATAAGCAGGGGCTGCTGAATTGGGCCAGCTGTTCTTAGTGGCCAACTGGATGCCTGTGGGGGACCCTCAAACAGGACCTGAACACAAGAGTACTTTCCCCACTGCATATCGAGATTTCTGTATTGCAGCGGGTTGGACTAGATGGCCCTTGCGATCCCTTCCAACTCTACAATTCTATGATTCCTGTGGTTTCCTCCAACTGGCATTCAGAAGCATGACCGTGCCTCTGACAATGGAAAAAAGTCTTGCTCAGTGACTTGGATTGCTTGTAATGAACCCAAGCTCATATTAGTTCATACAAATATATAAGGAAGTTACTTGTTAGGCATTCAATGTTTTCATAATTTTTAGAATTATACAAAGTTCCAAAAGGAACCAAGTACTATTGCACATTAGAGCAAACAAATATGTGACCTTTGTGTCTTCTGGGCACAGAACACCAGGTCACAATAAATTTGGCAATTTGGTTCAGAACTATAAAGTTTTCCCTCAATTAATTCAAAAGTGGTGGGAAGAATACATTTCTCCTTTGTAAAGTATCACTTGTGAAAGTTAGGTAAGACACAAAGTGGAAGGGAGCGGTTTTTAAATTAAATTTACTAGGCTAGGCTCCAGATTTCTGAAAGCTCAAAATAAAACTACTCAGGTTGGATCAGCCTATGTCCATTCCATAACAGTTTTGCAACTGCAGAAAATGGGATAGAACAGACTTACAACTGAACGACAACAAATGTATTTAAATTGTATGCACTTTTACATATTTTGTACACATGTACCCCCTAAAATATGGATCTTGTGTGGACCTCATCCCTATAAAATATTCCATTTTGCACAAAAAATTGACCCAAAACTGAACAGCAAAATTTTAAAAAGCATGCAATCTGATTAGCAGCTGCATTCTGATCTGCATATAAGTCCAGAAACTGTGTATGAGCTTAGTTTGCTTTAAAATTCTATCCAAACAAGCTTTTTCTCCATCTCTACCCCAACACTGACTTACCTGTGGGGACCCATGTGGCAGCACATCTGCATCCTGTTGCCTTGTACTCCCCATCACACCTGCTCATGGTCTTACATGGTGGTGGTAGTACAGTGATAGTGCAGGAGTCAAGTGCCACTCAGCTACCCACCTATTATAGCAAAGTGACTGTGTACGCAAACTCATGAGCATATCATGTTCCCAGACCCCACATCCTCCGACCTGGAATTTCTAAGCAATAGTAGCTTCGAGGAGGAGGATAGTCTCCAGACCATCTTGTTCAGACCCAGCAGTCCTATATGCCAGACCAGTTCCCAAACCCAGAAGATACATGTTTGCCTATGGACTCCAAGAATCAAAGTATTTATTCTTCTGAGGATCAGGAATGCTTTACAGCCCAGGCCCTACAGCACTGAAAATCACTGCCTAGAAGGAACTAACTGCTTCACCAATAGACCCTTGTCCTTTAACTGGCAGGCTGCAGATCTCAGAAGGCAGGGCTTCATTCTTGATCCCCCAGGCCAAACTATAAAGCTCTGGCAGTTTGTGCAAGGCAGTGTGGACACAGCTTGTTCTTCTGGTAGGATTGCTGTCCATGGTCCTGAAACCTGTGTTCCTCTCCAGGGTCCTAACCTTGTGCGCCAAGGCCCCCAAACCAGCCCCCCGTTAAAATAAAATTCGCACTGACACAGAATTTTGGTTAAAGGTTAATGGGCAAAAATTTTAGGTCACAACTTTATTGATTACAGAAATGTGAGCGGTGTTGGCTTAGGCACTGGCAAAGGACTATATCGGACTCCTACCCCCTTTGCAGGAAGTCAGTAAGGGTAAACCACCCAAAGTGGAAGCCACATCGGGGGAACCCGTCTGAAGCTCTCCTCAGTGTCCCCAGAGGCCTGGCCTGGCCCTAGCTCCTCAAGCAGACTTTGGACAGGATCCAGGCTCTGGATTCCTTTAACAGAATACCCTTGGTCAATGGAGGGGCAGGTGATGGCTGATCTCCCCTCCCCCACAAATCAACAAGCCAATGCCTAACCACCAAACCTTACAAAGTTGTGATGATTGCTAAGAGGTAGGCAAAAACCAAGTGTCCAGTGCCAATCTGCCAAATGAAAAAATTCCTATCCGCCCCCCGTCCCAAGACCAACCAAAGTCCAAAGCAAGGCCAGAGGACACCTAAAATAAAGGGCAGGTGGGTGGGTGTTCGGCAGCGCAAAGCAGCTGCCTGACATGCGTCACGCTGCTGCTTTTATACCCCCCGATCACCCCACACAAAAGTGATTGGCCAAGAAACCGGGGTGATCATGGTGCCACTCTGGCGTGATGGCATTACCCCGCCCACACGGGGGGGGGGGGAGGAGGATGCGGGTTGGGGGCTTCCCCACAACCAGGACCATCTTTTAAGATGATCCCATTTATAGACCGCCCTTCTGCAAAATACCAGAGCAGTGTATAAGATGATACATAAACAAAGAAAGCATAAAAACATCACAAACGCAATGCAGAATAATCATAAAAAATGATTGGCTTGTTTAAGAGCCAAAACATCTGAAAATTAGGAGTGAGGATGTCTGCCAAATCTCTGCTGGAAGAGTATTCCACAGCGTGGGACTGTGGAACATCTAGTTGAAGCTGGTCGAGCTTCTGAGAAATCAGGGATGACTAACAGTGCAATTTATATGCAAACAAATGAGTCACTTATGAAATGAACCTAAGCTAGGACAGCATCTTCTGAAATTATTTTGAAAAGAATTATCTGGATGTATACAAACATCACACACATAACCTACTCAAATATCTACCAGTTTAATGTGACTGCAAATTATCATTAAGAAAACACAGTCTTCCTAATGTACAGCCTAAGCTCTTAAATTCAGAGCATTAGGAAGGGATTAAATAGCCTTTTACTAATATTCTTTTGGGCATGTTCTTTAACATTATTTATGCTTCCTGTAAACACACTTCTCACAAAGCGAATGTAGGGAATTAACAGACTGTTGCTTCATTAATTTCAAAGATCCCGAGTGTCCCCCTGCCATTATTAACATGTGAAATGTCTGTCATTGCAGCAGGTTAGGTGTTTGTGGATGTTAGGGGCCTGTATGCCACAAGGAATCCTGGGATTTGCCTGCCCAACTCATAATATATGCATCACCTTGTTGCTGAACAGGTTCTGTCCTTTGTGCAATCTTATCCTGAAGTATAGCAATTTACTTCCCCCCATGGAAGTGACTGTCAATCATTCTTTGGTTGGGGAAAAAGTGAAGGATTAAGGTTGGGGACACCAATGCAATGTGAGCTATATTGGCTCCCCATCCCTGATGATGCCATTATTGGGAGTGAGTGGTAGATTTCACCACCTCCCAAATGAATTCCAGATTGCAGTCTTTTAATATTGCCCCATAAAATTTACATGGCACCACATTGCAGTTTGTTCAAAGTTCTTATACTTGTAATAGAAAAACCCTTCTTGGAGATCCTATGATAAACTGGCCACTTGTAAATACAGACTGGTTGACATCAGAAGAGATTGCCCTACCTCCCCCTCCCAAAAAACCACATTAATAAATAAAAATAAAGTGCATTTTAATTGCTCTTCATCAAAAGTGTTCTTAGGGCAGCGTACAAAAGTGTGACCAAAATTCATGCGACATATAAATGCAATTTAAAAGCAACAAATAAATGCAACAAAATACAGGAAGACAAAATAAAACCCCTGAAGCTAAAAACAGAGCAAAAACTTATTTTGTTCTTATAAAGAAGCATACACACATCTTCAGACAATGGATGGATAGAGATTCTATTGGATGCATGACAAATGACAGTGTGGGAAAGACAGAACTTTCACCCCTCGCCAACGAGACACTAGGGTAGTAGGAGAAGTTAAGCTTTGGGGGCCATTGGCTCCATCATCTCCCAAGGAAGATGAGTTCAGTGTTAAGTGTCAATTTGTGATTAGCCACTGTTAACAAGATTCCTATAGTCAGGTGTCAGGTGAGTGGATGTGATAAAAGTAATTTCCACAAAAGTCACTTAATATGTTGATTGCTGTTAAATTAGATTCCTCCCACTGAGGTTCTATGCAAGATTAAAGTTAGCAGGCAAAGTTCATTTACATTTGACACACACTTCTCAAGAGTTTTCACGCAAGTGAAAAGTCACTGGATAATTGATTTGAAATTCACATCAGCTTGATCAAAGATTCCGAAACTGTGGTCCACAGGCTACCATTTGTCTGTGAGCTCCCTTTAGGTGGGCGAAGACATCTCTGTGGCTGAAGTGAGGAGATGGCACATCCATCACATTAATTAAGTTCAAATTTAAATGGAATTCAAATTGTAACAGAATTTTTAAAAAACCCAATATATAAGATATGAAAGATTTGTAATACAATTAAAAATCACATAGCATCTAGCACAGTACATTATAATTGCTGCAACAGGCAGAAAAATCAATATGCCATCTGTCAAGTCCCTCAGCAATTTTCAAGTGGTCCATGGGGGGAAAGTTTGGGAATCCCTGGGCTAGGTTAAAAAGGTAAAGGTAAAGGGACCCCTGACCATTAGGTCCAGTCGTGGCCGACTGGGGTTGCGGCACTCATCTCATTTTATTGGCCGAGGGAGCCAGCGTACAGCTTCCGGGTCATGTGGCCAGCATGACTAAGCTGCTTCTGGGAAACCAGAGCAGCGCACGGAAACACCATTTACCTTCCCGCCAGAGCGGTACGTATTTATCTACTTGTACTTTGATGTGCTTTCAAACTGCTAGGTGGGCAGACTTCCTCAAACTCAGCCCTCCAGATGTTTTGAGACTACAATTCCCACCATCCCTGACCACTGGTCCTGCTAGCTAGGGATCATGGGAGTTGTAGGCCAAAACATCTGGCGGGCCGAATTTGAGGAAGCCTAGGCTAGATGATCCGACTAGGATGGTGGGAGTAAGGAATAAATAAATGAAGGTGAGGTACCAGAGCTCTTGGAATCAAGAGACACTTTTTTTTTAATGTGGGTTTCAGGATTTGAGTACTAAATCTGAGATTTATAAGTGCTGTGGAATATTCTAAGCATTTTGACATCCCAACCAGCCCATGACTGATGCCCATGCGGCTGTAGATTTACGATGACAGAAGACTACCCCTACTTGGGTATTCTGAGAATGCTTCCATGCTGCCCCTGGTCAGCAGAGGCCTCTCTGGACTTCACTGAGCAGCTCTGTCAGTTTTGTTAGGGTGGTGATGTCAAGTGCTTTTGGCATTTTCCCTGTGATTTGATTGTTTCCAGCAGCTTCATTTTGTAGCTTGCTGATTGCAGGCTGCACTCCTGACATCTCTATTGAACTGGTATGAAGGTTACCCTGCTCTGCACAAGTTTCATCAAGATCTGCTAGTGGTGGAGAGCTACACCTGTCAAGGGCTGCCTTGAAAAGCTCCACACACCTGCTTTTATTTTTTACCCCTCGTACAATAAGTGCCTGAAAACATTGCTTTTCAATTGGGCCACTGTCTAATTTGAAATTTCCACTCTGGCTTTTTGTCACTTTGAAAACAGCTCTGAGCGATGCTCGGGAGCAGCGTCATTCAAGTTTCATCCACTGCAGTCAAAATGCAAGCAGGACTAAGGAATGGACATCACTGGTGTGTGTGTGTGTGTGTCCCACATTCTATAAATAAATTTGGGGAAAGCAAAGGGAAAGGACAAGGAGGAAAGAAAGACTAAAAATGCAGTGGAAAAGTGGTGAAAGAACCAAGAAAGGTGTGTTGAATGTTGAATGGATAGCAGAAGATAGAAGATAGACTGAAGGATGAATATTCATCAATACACTTGCAAAGGAAAATCTGATGGATGGTGTGTTACTACATCCAATAATTAGGCTACGGAGAAAGGAAGAAATAAAATTACTTTATAAAATGGTAGTGTTTCAGCTTGAAAATATTTGCTGGATCCAAGCAAGGCTAAACCCACATACCTGAAAAAGACCCAGTGAAAGCAATATGACTTGTTTCTGAGCAAGAACATATAGGATAGCACTGTTAGCTGAAAGGGTAGTGTCCACAGAAGTCAGTGGGAGTTTGGACTTTTATTAATTTACCCCAACAGTTTCAGTGTGACCTAAGTTCAACTAAATAAGCGTCATGTACTGGCTAGACACAGAGGAATGGTGGGAGGCACCAACTGGGGAACCCCTAAGGCAAGAAGGCCCAGGGATTGTTGGTGGGATGACGATGAGTGGTCAGAGGGAGAAGAGGGAGACGACTGGGAGGATGAGTGTTGGAGGCTGAAGAAGTAACAGGGTTTAAGTGAGAAGGGAGAGTCTGTGGCAGAGAGCAGTCCAGAATCAGAAGCGGAAGCGGAAGCAGGAAAGGAGGGAGGCGTCAGACTGGTGAAGACACAAGGCTGTCTCTCCCAGGACAAGATTCCTTCCCCCCAGAGCTCCCAGAACCAGGAAAGTTATGAAGCAGGAGGAGCAAAGGCAGTGCATTGGCAGAGTCTCATATTGCTTGGGAAAGACCCAGGAGAGGAGGCATAGCTGTCAACTTACAGATTTGAAAATAAGGGACCAGCAGCCAAAATAAGGGACCTGCAGCCTCACCTGTTCCAGGCACTCCAGTCTTCCTGTCCTCCTGCAGTCTGGTTAAACTCATGCTGGTAGCTTCAAGAACACTGTCTAACCAACTTTGTAACCAGAGGTTCAACTGAATAGAATCTGAATCACATGCACCACAAGACCTATGCAGCCTCAACTTAAGATGGCTCCCCGGCCTGGCTTTGCACTGCAAAGTTTGCAGCAGCACGTGCAACAAAATGGCGTTCAGCATTCAAACCCCCCCTCAGCTTGCATTAACTAGCCACACACATACAGCCTCTCCCCCTCGCCACGAGATCGCCAGTCACCCACCATTTTAGTCAACCAGCTCCTTTCTTTCCCCCCATAAGTCAATCAAAGGAGCCTCCAAAACAAATTCAAAAGCCCCCCCCCACGAGATCTCCTTTCCTTTTCCCCCACCATGTGCCCCCGCTCCAGACAGACCTTTTTGCCAGCAAGGGTGAGTGGGTCGTCAATGACGTATCCATCCAGTTCCGATCCAAGCACTCAGCACAGGTATGTTCAACTTCTGAGCCCCTCTGAGCCAAAGGCAGAAAGCCCAGCCAGCAGCCAAACGAAGCCTCAAGGAAAACCACCGTCACCTCTCCGCTGGGAAGTGCTGAGCAAAGGCAAGTCCCCAGGCAACGCAGCCGATTTGATCAGCACAAGGCATGCAAGCTCCACCCCCAGTCATTCTTAGACTTCTTATTGGGTGAGCAACACAGCCAAGCAACACAGTTGGAGCCTCCCTCCTCCCTGGCCGGCAGGGAGGGAGGGCGAGGAGCTGCTTCCTTTGAAATTTAAGGGACATCATTTAAGGGACATTTAAGGGACATCCATCAATAAGGGACAGCAGCGGGACATTGCACTGGAATAAGGGACTGTTCTTTCAAATAAGGGACACTTGACAGCTATGAGAGGAGGAGACTTAGGCAGCTGTGGGAGGCAGGGACCTTCTGTCTCCACAACAACCTCATAGGGGCAGGACCTACCAAAGAGGAGTTGCTGTGCTCAATAGGCTTAGTACTCCTGATCAGATCCTGTTTCTTTTAATAAAGAGTTGACTTACTCCACGTGAGTTCTTGCTGGCTCACTCTTCCTGACACTAAGGCTGCAATCCTATACACCAGGGTTGGCTGCCTTAAGCTCTTCAGATGTTGCTGGACTACACATCCCACCATCCCTGACAATTGGCCATGAGGACTGGGGCTGAAGGGTGTTTGAGTCCAGTACACCTGGAGGGTCATAGGTCAGCCACCCTTGCTATACACACATACTTGGGGTGTCAATGGCCCTTACCTCTGAATACATATATACGAGATTGGACCGTTGTCTGGATCCAACATCTAAAGATTGACAAAAGACATGAGCTAATCCAGCTACATTAGAGGGTGCTACAGAATATATTTGTGTAGTAACAAGAAAAGAGAGTGGGGAGGTTGGATTTGGAGCATGAGAAGAGAAGAGGAGAGAGAGAGTGAAAAAGCAGAAAAGCAGAAAAGAAAACATGAGCTAGAGTTTGCATCTACTGAAAATAGAAAAGCCAGCAACAGTTGTATATTCAGACCTATAGACAGTGGTCTTACTGAAATCTAGCCTACATTACAGAGAGTTTTCAACAATTATGATATGAATCTGGAGAAGAGGCACTCATTGGAAAAAGGAGAAACTAACCCCCTCCCCACAAAAAATACCTGAAGTCACTCTTATCTCCATTGGGAGATAGCTTGCTAAATGAGCCCACCCAAGCATATGCAGTGGTGAGTGTAATTATTTCTGCTTTAAATTCCACCGACATGCTCCCTAATGTTGCTAATGTGAAAGCAGATCTCAGGTGCTAATGGTCTCAGAGGTGGCTCACTACTGAGATGGGCAGACTGAAGATACAAATTGCCCTTTGCTGGAAAGTAATGAAGCCGTAGAGACCTGTGTGGTTGTGAAGGCAAACCATTCTGAATGCAAAGAGAAGGAACACTCTTTGGGCAGGGAAAATGCAGAATGTGAGTTGTCTCTTGTGAATTGCCACAAAATTCAAAGCAGAACAGAGGCATACTAAATGTTCAAATGAATCAAATAATTTTGAGCAAGGTAAGACACCTGGGTAATAAAACATGTAATAATCCCATAGTGAACTATGACACGTCTGGAGATTCTGTGAGATCTGAGATGCAAAAAAAGAAACTAGCTTCTAAATTAGACTTACCTGGCTTGCATATTGCAGACACACTCCTCCTAGAGTGACATTGAACTACGGAGCTGTATATAACTTAAGAAAATAGTAAATAGCAAGTTTTAATTATTAACTTGAACCTAACTGGGCGGACTTGAATGTTCTCAGGTGTAGGTAAAGGTAAAGGGACCCCTGACCATTAGGTCCAGTTGTGGACAACTCTGGGATTGTGGCGCTCATCTCGCTTTATTGGCTGAGGGAGCCGGCGTAGAGCTTCCAGGTCATGTGGCCAGCATGACTAAGCCATGAGTGGTACCTATTTATCTACTTGCACTTTGACGTGCTTTCGAACTGCTAGGTTGGCAGGAGCAGGGACCGAGCAATGGGAGCTCACCCCATCGTGGGGATTCAAACTGCCAACCTTCTGATCGGCAAGCCCTAGGCTCTGTGGTTTAACCCACAGGGTCAGCTGCATCCCTGTTCTCAGGTGTAACAATGATGCTATTATATAGCTTAGTCACTAGGTGGCACTGGACTTTGTTGTATATGAGTGGCAGTACACATAGGCCTTCTTGCATTGATATCACTGCTTCTTACTGGGAGCGGGGAAGGGCAAGGCAGTGAGTGCTGTTCAAGCACAATATAGGAGCACTACTATTTGGCTTTGCCAATGCAGCTCCCTACTGCTTCACCTCTCATCTCTCCCCCTCAGTAAATGACAGTTATGACCGCCTCTAGGAAGTCAGGTCTATGACATGGCACCTTCTCATCAGCTGCTTCTGTTGCATGGCGTTAGGAGTTTCCTGTTGCTCTTCCACTAACGTTGTGTGTGAGAGAGAATAAACCTATTGTCTACTTGCGTATAAAGCTTCCACAACAACAGCAAAATGGATAAATTTCTGTGCCAGGGAGCTGTCTTTTGTGTAAAGGAATTGCTACTTTTGTTTCTGCTTTTCACAACTTGGTGTTATGAAAATTGGGATAAATAGCCTTGCTTGTTTCCTGCAGAAGATAAATGTGCACTACACCAAGGAATTGTGTGTGCATATGAATTATCTGCAAATTGGCTGCATCCTACCAAAGGCTACAAGGGAAAACTAATTCGTTGGCACTTGGTTCTTCAAGGATTTGGGTTTGATTTTGTTCATGGAAAAGGGAAGACCCTCCTAACAAGGCCACTCCACAGAAAACAAATATGCAGGGTCCCGGAGCAGTTAAAGATAGGATGTTTGACTGGGCCACGGGGAACCATTCCAGCATTCAAGATTTAAATTACAGCTCTCAAATCAATTACTCCAAAGTAACTCAGTTGACATTACTGATATCACAATACAGTAAGTGATTTGGGACGTTGGCTTTATTTTATCAAGAAATGTTTATCCGTTCTTAATTTCCTCCAAGGATAATTGTGAAGTTCACATGCCAATTAGAGATAGGCTAATTAAATTATTTTTCTTGTGAAAAATAGATCTGCTCTGAGGCAATGGCTTGACCTATCCATTTAACAAGCACAAAACTTTCCTTTCCCTTCCCTTTAACAATCAGCAACACACCAGCTTCAGACGCTACTCACACAGGGAGGAGAATCCAACATCATTCTGTCAACTCAAGCATTTCAACTCAACAGATGAAACAAACCTCGCCTCTTCTTGCCTTGTGTCCTGTTCCCCAGGCACGTTCTGGGACATGCAAGTGGGGAGTCCCATTGTCACGCAGCGTAAATTAATAACACAGAGTCTTCTTCAGTAAAAGAATAAAAGCTTTACTGAGTTAAAGTAAACTTGTTTGCAAATAACCGCATAGTGAACAGAAGATCAAACTAGCTTCAGAGCATATACAGAGTTACTGAGTCACACGGAGTCTCAATTGAGCACAGGCTTCACAAAGCACAGTTTTCACCTTCACACACACCCTGACTAACTGACTGACTGACACTGAGTCTGCCTGCAGCAGATACAATACTTATTCTGTGGCACCTCGGGTTAAGTACTTACCTAATTCGTTCCGGAAACTGAACCTGAAACTGTTCTTAACCTGAAGCACCACTTTAGCTAATGGGGCCTCCAGCTGCCACCGCGCTGCTGGAGCATGATTTCTGTTCCCATCCTGAAGCAAAGTTCTTAACCTGAAGCACTATTTCTGGGTTAGCAGAGTCTGTAACCTGAAGCATATGTAACCTGAGGTACCACTGTACAGAGAATGAGTCATCCTCAAAATGAATCACAGTGATTCAGAAACTAAATGATTCTGCAGCTTTCAGCATTTCACATTTCTAGACTCCTTTACTGCTTCCTTTACGGCTTCTGCTCTCAAATACCTTGTCACATGTAACCCATTGCACCAGTGGGAGCCCTCATGCATTCTCTTGAGGGGATTCATTAGGTGAATCTTGCCCTTTGTTTACAAGTGAAGAAGTCAGATATGAGTGGCTATTTTCTTTGTATGGGCAACCTATCCGGAAGATATTTGTATTTACTCAGCTGCCCTCTTCCTGCCCTGTTTCTTCCTTTCCCCTATCTTTTGTTAAGCTCTTTGATGGCTGAGAACAGCCTTTAATGTCCTAGTCCTAATCTGTTGGAAGGAAATGATATTGCTGGGTACCTTCTAGACATTGGAGAATGTGAGGCACTGGGAGAGGTGGCTAATGAATAACTTTGACCAGCACTTAGTCCAGCACGCCAAACTGGCTAACAGGCTATCTATCTATAAATCAGATGGTGTTGGGCATATTTTTTTTAGAACCTGAGGCTAGCTGGGGGGGGGGTCACTTTGCCACTTCTTGAGGGCTTCCAAGTGGCAAATTGAGGTGCTTGATTGAGGTGCTCGCTTGGTATGCATATATTGCATGTTGTTTAGTATAAAATCTTTAATATTCTCTCTCACTTGTGTTTGCATTGCCTCTGAATCTCATTTTAAAAGGACCACCTTGCATTTGGCAAGACACTCTTCTAAATGAGCCAGGAGATACATTTGAAAAGTATAAGCCAGCATTCCAGGAAGCTATAATCTATTTAGGGTGCCATATATAAAAGAGGACAGGGCTCCTGTGCATTTTATGCTAGCATAGAAGAGGAAATTTCACCAGGAGGCAGATTTTAGTCCTCCCTCTGGATAACAACATGTGTGTGGGGTGGTGTTACTATGGTGCAGTTGTCTCAAGGGAGCCTGCGAGTTGCAAGAGCCTGTGTGAGAATTCTATCTCCCCTGTATCATGTGCAGAGCATGATGGCAGAAGAGAGTGGGCAATAATATATTCTTGCCATTTACTTCTGCTGCTGCTATCTGTACTGTCCAGCTTCAATGAAAGGAAAAAGAAGAGGGGAGTGTTTGGGGAAGGTGCAGGCAGCGGGAGCCAGGATTTCTTCTTAATCTTTCTTTAAACAATCCAAGCTGGAGAAGAATTCCCAGGCTTGTTAGGCTCATCTCTCATTTGAGTCAGACTTTATGAGTCTCCAAAGTTCATTTCTGGGGCCTGAGTTTGGGAAACCTCTCTGGTATCTTTAATAGGTTAATGGCATTTGAAAAAACCGAAGACTCAACCCACATATACAAAAGAATAATTATTTTGTAGAGTCTTCCAAGTATGTAAATCTGACTCCTAATTATCTTTCTTTGTTGTAAATTCAGTCTTGTTTTAAGAACTGGAATATGAAACTGTACAAAGACTCTGCCTTGCACTCCTCGAGAAGCATGCTTTGCTTTATATGGTCACTTATCTTTCAAGAGGCTGGGTTCCCCTTGGAATTCTTAATCTCAAAAGTGATCCTTCAAATATCTCCTTGAACAAAGTATCAGTGCTGCGACTCATCAATGCGTGGCATTCTAATTTGTTCTAAATATTTTATAATCCGGTTCTCAGGCAAAGATGTTCAAATTTTAATGAGCAGGACTAATGATATTCCACTGCAATTTTTTATTCCAATGGATAATCAATACTTTGTTTTCCTTGTGGTAACAGTGTGTAATCCTATTTCGTCTGCCTTTATCATTTGAACAACCTTTTAGATTAAAATATTGCATATTGGAATCCATTAAAGAATTCATTAAATACATTGGATTTCTAAAAATGATAAAATACCGGTTGGATCCAGAATTGCTTTTCTGCAATTCTGAAGCGGTCCTTCCATCCACACAAGGGCATCTGTGCTAATGGAGGCTTGTGTTGATAGAAAGGGCCAAGAAGGCAATTTACTCCTCACAACTGGAAAGAAGACGTGAGATGTGCAACTGGATTATGGCTATATTAATTAAAATATAATGAAAGTGGAGCATCTACATTCCAATCAACCAAGTTGATGCAATCAAACAACTTAGGATCAAACAGGTAGGTAAGGACTTTGTCGAATTCAGAAACAGGGAAATCCAACCCCTGGGAATGTGCTGCAGCCTTTGTGCTGTGGCTTTCCTGTTAAGGACTGGGATGAATAGACTCCCTCCTTTGCAGGAAAGCATGGCATGTGCTTCTCACATGCACCCCTGTCAACAAATGTTCACCAAAATCCACATGCCAGGCTTCAAAGGGCATCCCAAGCCCCCCAGGCACAATGCATTGGCAATGCTGCCTAAGTAAACCTAGCATTTCCCTCCCCCCACAACCTCACCTGCCTGATCTCAATGCCAAACTGGGGAATAAGCTGTACCTCTCCCTAAGAGCCCATTCAGTTAAGCCCAAGAGTGTGAAGCAGGTTAAAAGAGAGGGGCACTGAATTAGGGAGCCCACCAAAAAATCCTGCTTAGCCCCAGGATACCGCTGACTTTCCTAAAGTGCCCACACTGCTCAGTGAGAGAGAGTCACACAGCAAAGAGGAAGTGGTCTAGGGAAGGAAGAACCACTTTAGAACCTTCCCAGAGTCCCTCTTCCTTGTCCATCACCACATGTCCATCTCCTCAACCCCTTCCCTACAGGAGCAGAAACACTCACTCATGCTTCTTTCCCAAGGGAGGGCAAATCTTTCTCCCCCCACCCCCTGTGAACTGCGGGAACAATATTCTCCCAATTCTCAATTCATCCCCCTTCCATCGCTCCCTTTGCTGTTCTTCTTGGACACTGAAATCAAATACCGAGGATCTTCTGGCGGTTCCCTCACTGTGAGAAGTGAGGTTGCAGTGAACCAGACAGAGGGCCTTCTCGGTGGTGGCACCCACCCTGTGGAACACCCTCCCATCAGATGTCAAGGAGAGAATTAACTATACAACCTTTAGAAGACATCTGCAGGCAGCCCTGTATAGGGAGTTTTTAATGTTTAATGGGGCAACCCGGTCAAATGGGTGGGGAACCAATAATAATAATAATAATAATAATAATAATAATAATAATAATAATGGAACAGATTTTGAGGGTTGGGCGCAACAGTCTATAGGGAAAATTGATGGGTGATGTTTCACATAATTTTACTCAGAATTGACACATTGAAACTGATTGACATGACAAAATTACTATTTGTCATTAGTTAAAAAAATTAAATCATTTTAATAGGCCTACTGTAAATAAAAGTTGAATACCACCCAGTAAAATATTCCTCCCACCTTCCATCAGTGGGATTATGCCACTGGTTGAACTCTACTGACAGGATCTCTGCATCCAATTAATTGCCTTTTGACTTTTCCCTTCAGTCATAAAAGGGATGATTCCCATCATTAAAAAGGGTGCTTCTCAGAAATTTGGGGTTATCTCTTCTCTGTCCCAGACTAAATGCGCATCCAGCACAGTGGAGGATTGGAGGAAAAAAGTATGCTGCTCCAAAAACAGCCACATTTTTCTTTTCTTTTTCTATACAGAACAACTACGCTAGTGTGTGTGTATATATATATATATATATATATATATATATATATATATATATATACACACACACACACACTATATATATATATATATATATATATATATATATATATATATATATATAGGGGAAAATGGGAAGAAAAGTAAATGAGTAATAAAAGTACTGTCCCCCTCCCCCTAGGAATGGAAATTGACTTTTGAGAAATTCAGAAAGGCTATTCAGGAGGGAAATTCACCACTAGGCCCCCAGCTACAATCAACAGAAATCCATAAAACATGCAAGAAGCTTTTAAACTAAAGGCACAGGAGTCCTTCTAAGCCTTAAGCCTGGGGAAGCTGGTGCTGCAATTGCATTTCATTATACACACAACAAATCACCACAAATCAGGTCTGGGAAAAAGATGGGAGAACACCGAAAGCCCTGGGAAGCAATGGCTGACAACAATGTGATTTGGATGCTCTGTGAAAGGTAAGCTAACAAGAAATGTCGGTTCAAGAGAAAAGGGCTAATTTGGACCATTGGGAAGGATGAGCTTAGGAAGACCTGTGCACACCTTTCCTTTGACCTCAATGAATCCTGTTGGCACCTGGCTCTTAGCAGGTCTATCTCTTAGTAGCACATGAGCATCATGTTCTTTTTAAAAGGTTCTGAGTCAGGGACAAGGTTGAGGATTGGAAATAGTACTGCATAGAGTGTGTAGGAGACAATATGAGGAAGCTACTGAGCTACTGAGCCTCTTAGGCTTGCTGATCAGAAGGACAGCAGTTTGAATCCCTGCGACAGGGTGAGCTCCCTTTGCTCAGTCCCAGCTCCTGCCAACCTAGCAGTTTCGAAAGCACGCCAGCGCAAGTAGATAAACAGGTACCGCTGCAGTGGGAAGATAAATGACGTTTCCGTGCTCTTTGGTTTCTGTCATTGTTATGTACTGAAGTTCTCACCCTGGGCCAGCAGAGGGATACTGTAGATAGTTTTCACTCAGGTCCGCATATGCAAATAAGGAATTGAAAGTGACATTCATTGATTGGATAGTTACAGAAAGTTGTTACTGTTGCGTTGTAGTGGAGCTCTATATAAGCAGGCTGGCTGAACCCTTCAGTTCAGTTGTGTTCTGGGTCTGTGAATAAACAAGAGCTGTTTGAAGAATCGCTGTGTCATCAGATATATTCACCCACAACTTAACAGTCACAGTGTTCCGTTGCGCTAGAAGAGGTTTAGTCCTGCTGGCCACATGACCCAGAAAGCTGTCTGTGGACAAACCCCGGCTCCCTCAGCCTGAAAGCGAGATGAGCACCGCAACCCCATAGTCCAGAAATTATTTCACAAGGTCTTCATATAGGTAAAGGCAGGCATAGGCCAACTCGGCCCTCCATATGTTTTGGGACTACAATTCCCATCATCCCTGACCACTGGTCCTGTTAGCTAGGGATCATGGGAGTTGCAGGCCCAAAACATCTGGAGGGCCGAGTTGGCCTATGCCTGCCTTTACCTATATGAAGACCTTGTGAAATAATTTCTGGATTTCAATCTCCCTTGTCCATTTGCATTACAGGAAATTAGCAGTCTGAAATACTATGTACTGCTGAGATAGGGAACCTCTGATTCTCCAGTGCTCATGCTGGCTGGCACTGATGGGAACCGGAGTTCAGCAATTTCTGGAGGGCCATAAGTTCCCTACCCTCAGTGAAAGGCCTGGACATCCTTTTAGTTAGAAACAGCAGATTCAGATTTGTTGCAGTACTAGGAACAACTTTTGTGAAAGTCAATGAAAGTGATGTGATAAGATGTGTCAAGAGCAAGGCTCTTTACAAAGAATTCTAAAAGCAGGATAATGAAGGGAACTCAAGACCACTTATATCCCTACTCTACCGGCTACTTTCAAATTCTGTAATTGGCATTCAGTAGTTTCCCAAATTACAGGTGATGACTTATTGAGAAAGAGCAGACAGAAAGAGAAAGGCTGTAGAAAATTCTGATAAGTTTTCTACTTTATGAAAGTTTTTGTTCATCTCTGGTAACAAGGGAGGGGAATAAACCTGGGCTTCTAAAAAGCTGCAGTTCCAGTTGTGTTCCTTCAACATATCCTAAAAAGAAGAGTTGAATCAACATCATGTATGTTTGAGACATCTAAAATGATTGTTTAGATTAGCTTCTTGCCATCGGCAGAGTACAAAATAACAATGTATTAACAATAATTGGTGATGATATCCATCATTGCACGAGAGAACTTCTACTTTCCTGGTGGGATACCCCTTTCCTCTCCAGCCTTTGCAATCTCCCCATATTTGTTCTGAAGGGTCCCACTGGGTGGGATGGGATGGGGTGAGTGAAGATGGCTGTAGGGTGTAAGAAGAAATACACTGCGAGGTAAAAGGCACTTTACCACGTATTCTATTTTTTTTTTTTTATAATATTTTTTATTACGTTTCTTTCCAAATTTTATACATTACAAACAAGGAGTTTACCAGAAACCATTTTTTTTTTTTTTTAACAAAAATCCCAAATTGGACTTCCCCACCCCTTCCGATTCTGCGTTCTTTATATTAACAATGTCAGCAATTTGTTACCTTATGTCATACCTTATTGTAACTTTTACATGTTATGTATCTATATTCAATGTATTATGTCAGAATTTTTATACCTTTAAAATAAACGTAACATGTTCAATTTCATATTATCTCCTTTTCTCTTTTATCACTTAGTTTACTATTTACTTAATCATAATTGCTAAAGCGTATCATTTTCAAATCATGCACCGTCTTAAGATTCATACAGTTTATAATACTTTTGCAAGTAGTCTTTAAACTTTTTCCAGTCCACCTCAATTGTTTCTACATCCAAATCTCGGATTCTGCCGGTCAGTTCAGCTATCTCCATATAGTCCATCAACTGCGTCTGCCATTCCTCCAGCGTGGGTAAATCTTGTGTCTTCCAGTTCTTTGCGATGAGTATTCTTGCTGCTGTACTAGCATACATAAACAAAGTTCTGTCCTTCTTTAACACTTTCTGGTCTACCATGCCCAACAGGAAGGCCTCTGGTTTCTTGGGAAAGGTATACCTAAATACCTTTTTCAACTCATTGTAAATCATTTCCCAGAAAGCCTTAACCTTTGGGCATGTCCACCAGAGGTGAAAGAAAGTCCCCTCTGCTTCCTTACACTTCCAACATTTATTGTCAGACAGGTGATGTATCTTAGCTAACTTGACTGGGGTCATGTACCACCGGTATATCATTTTCATAATGTTTTCCTTCAAGGCCGTACTGGCCGTAAATTTCATTCCGGTGTTCCATAACCTTTCCCAGTCTTCAAACATAATGTTGTGTCCAACATCCTGCGCCCATTTAATCATAGCAGATTTAACTGTCTCATCCTGTAAATTCCACATAAGCAGCAAGTTATACATTCTAGATAACAGCTTTGTCTTTGGTTCTAACAATTCTGTCTCTAGTTTCGACTTTTCCACCTGGAAACCAACTTTTTTGTCCATTTTGAAAACCTCTTGAATTTGAGCATAATGTAGCCAGTCTCGCACCTTATTTTTTAGTTTGTCCTGGCTCTGCAACTTCCAATTGTCTCCAATTTTTTCAGTCAATTCCCAATATTTCGGCCAATAGGCCTCCATATTGGGTCTTTTTCGGGCCTTGGCCTCCACTGGTGATAGCCACCTCGGAGTTTTACTCTCTAGTAAGTCTTTATATTTCATCCAGACTGCAAAGATTGCTTTTCTGACAATGTGGCTTTTAAACAATTTATGTGCTTTAACCTTGTCGTACCATAGGTATGCGTGCCATCCAAAAGCATTATTAAAACCTTCCAGATCTAGGACATCGGTGTTTTCCAACAAAAACCAATCTTTCAACCAGCAGAAGGCTGCAGCTTCATAATACAACCTCAAGTCCGGCAGGGCAAACCCCCCTCTTTCTTTCGAATCTGTTAATATTTTAAACTTTATTCGGGGCTTTTTGCCCTGCCAGATAAATCTAGATATGTCCTTCTGCCATTTTCCAAAGCAATCCACTCTGTCCACGATCTGTAAGGTTTGAAACAAAAATAACATTTTCGGCAACACATTCATTTTTATAGCTGCAATTCTTCCCAACAAGGAAAGTTTCAATCTTGACCAAATTTCTAAGTCCTTTTTAACTTCCAACCAACATTTCTCATAATTATCCTTAAATAAATTCAAATTCTTGGAGGACAAATAGATCCCAAGGTATTTCACTTTTTTAACCACATTCAGTTCTGTTTCTCTCTGAAACCCCTCTGTTTCTGTAATTGTTAAATTTTTGGTCAGAACCTTAGTTTTTTGTTTATTCAACCTAAATCCCGCCACCCGACCAAATTCAGATATAAGTTCGAGAACTCTTTTTGTACTGGATTCTGGCTCCTGCAGTGTCAAAACTAGGTCATCTGCAAAAGCTTTCAATTTATATTGTTTCACTCCGACCTCTATCCCTTGTACCAACCGGTCCTCTCTGATCATATTCAATAGCACCTCCAGGACTGAAATAAATAACAGAGGGGATAGAGGGCACCCTTGTCGTGTCCCTTTTTCAATTTTAAATTCCTCCGTCACCACATTGTTCACTATTAATTTAGCTTTTTGTTCTGAATAGATTGCATGTAATCCATTCTCAAACCCCCGTCCCACTCCCATCCCCTCCAAGTTCTTCTTCATAAACATCCAAGATATATTGTCAAATGCTTTCTCCGCATCAATAAAGATTAACACCGCCCTTGTGTTCCTGTTAGTCTGCAGAAGTTCTAAAATATCAATGATGTTTCTAGTGTTCTCATATAAATGTCTACCAGGGAGAAAGCCAGCTTGGTCTTTATGAATTACTTCATTTAAGACTTTTTTAAGTCTATTTGCCAAAATGTCTGCAAATATTTTGTAATCCACATTTAGGAGTGAGATGGGACGGTAGTTTTTAAGCTGAGTCTTTTCAGATTCTGACTTAGGTATCAATGTGATGAAGGCTTCTTTCCACGTTTCTGGTGCCCTCTTCCCATCCATAATCTGGTTACATACCTCCAACAAAGGTTGTATCAAATAGTCCTTCAAAACCTTGTAATATTTGGAGGTAAGTCCATCCGGGCCTGGAGATTTGCCTAGTTGCATATTCTGAATGGCACCTTCAATTTCCTGTGTGGTTATTATAGAGTTCAAGATTGATCTTTTATCTTGAGTTATTTTTGATAGTCCATTTATCTTTAAAAATTGATCTATCTCTGATTCTTTCTGGGGCCCCTGTGCATACAGTTCTTTGAAGTATCTGTGGAAGCACCTCCTAATTTCTTCTGGTTTCTGTACGGTCCTTCCATCAATCTCTAGATTTGTTATCGTGTTTAGCTTTTGTCTTTTTTTCAGCTGCCAAGCTAGCAGCTTTCCACATTTATTTGCTGATTCAAAAGATCTTTGCTTCATCTGTTTTATTTTCCATTCAATCTCCTGATTGATCAATTTTGAATATTCTGCTTGGTGGAATTTAATTTCTCTCAGCACCTCCTTGGACTTTGGTTTGGTTCTCAGTTTTTTTTCTCCTTGGTGTATTTTCTCCAATATTTTGTCCTTCTTTCCGTTCCAGAGTTTTTTCTTGATTGAATTCTGTTGTATCAGAAACCCTCTCATAACAGCTTTACTTGCGTCCCAGATCGTTCTTTTTTCAACTGTAGTATTCAGATTTATCTCAAAATAGTCCTTTAATGTTTTTTGGGCCTTTTTCACAATCTCTTGATCTCTTAGTAGTGTGTCATTCATTCTCCATCTGAAGGAACCGGGTTGAGTTAATCTAAGTTCTATTTTCAAGGCGTTGTGGTCGGAGCATGTTTTTGGGCAGATTTCCACCTTTTTAGTCTTAGGTGCCAGCCCCCTGGAGGTCCAGATTTGGTCGATCCTTGACCAAGACAGGTGGGCCTCAGAGAAAAAAGTTCCTTCTTTACCTAGGGGGTTCTTTGTCCTCCATATGTCGATCAAATCCAGATTGTCAGTCAGTTCGAAAAAAGTTTTGGGCAGTCTGCCATCAGATGTTAAGTTTTGGTTGTAAGACTTATCCATATGTGTAGACACCACTCCATTCATATCTCCCATCATTATGATGTTAGCATAGTCCAGATAGTCCAGCAACGTCTCATGCAGCTTCTTGAAAAATTCTGATTTCCCGTCATTTGGGGCATAAATTCCTAATATCAATATTTTTTCTCCTTGGGTTTGAATTTCAATTGCCAAAATTCTTCCTTGTTCATCCTTAAATAGAAATTTGGGTATCAGGCTCTCCTTAGCATAGATCACCACTCCTCTTTTCTTTACTTTGTCAGACGAAATAAATTCTTGGCCTAATCTTTTATTTACCAAAACCTTCCTGTGGAGCCTGGTCACATGGGTTTCTTGTAGGCAAATAATGTCCAATTGTTCTTTCTTCAATATGTGAAATATCCTCCTTCTTTTCTCCGGGGAATTTCCGCCATTTATATTCCAACTGAGTAGCCGCAGAGACATCCTGAACTATTCTGCTACACCTAGAGCGGTGTATCTTCTTTCTCCTCTGGTTCCGAAGGTGCAGGTATTGCTCCACCTGGGTTGGGTATAGGCCAATTAGCTGCTGCTTCTTTTTGGAGGTCTTCTCCGTGGTCGTGCTGGAACTTTTGTAAGTCCTCTGGTGATCTTATTTTAACCTTCTTCTGTTTGTAAGTAAATGATAGCCCTTGTGGGAACTCCCACCTATAAGGAATTGTGTTGAGTCTCAGTAACTTAGCCAAATCTGAGTAGGTGGCTCTCAAGTCCAATAACTGTTTAGGAATATCTCGATAAATTTCCACCCTTTTCTCTTGTATCACAATTGAATTTTTGAAGTGTAGGCCTAGTATTTTGTCTCTCTCCTCCCTTGATCTCAAAGCTATTAAGCAGTCTCTGGATCTATCTTTTCTTACTAATCTTCCCAACCGAAAAGCCGATACAATTTTAAAATCAATTTCTTCTTTTAAGTCCCAGAACTTTGTAAACTCTGTTGTCAAAAGTCCTTTCAAATCTTCTTGTTCAATTTCTGGGACTGCCCTTAGTCTAAGATTGGTCTCACGATTTTTCAATTCCACCAACGAGAGATAGGTTTGTTGGTCCCCTATCTGTTTATGAAGAGGCTTGACTTCCGCTTTAACTTCCTCGACTTCTTTTTTAGCTGATGTTGCAATTTGAACGGCTTCCCCTGCCAGTTTACGATTCTCTTCTGTTGCTCCTTGCAATTTTTCAATTGCTTGAGTATGTTGGGAAACCTGATCTGTCAATTTCTGAATCGAGGATGTTGCTTGGTCAATTTTTGTTGATTGGTTATCAATTTTTTGATTTATTGCTGACAATTGTTCCAAAACTTGTTTCAGTACTGCCTCAGCTCCTCCTGCTGCCATATCTTCCTCTTCAGATTTTTCAGGCTTTTCGGTTTCTACTTTTTGTGTCGCAAGCACAGCTGGAACTGATAATCTACGTCCCTGAGTTAAAGTTGTTTGCAAAAGCTGTGCTTGCTTTTTTGCTTTCTCTTTCTCCTTAGCTTCCTTAGCTTTGGCTGCTCTTGTCTTTCCTGTGCCACTCATCAGTCAACGTTCAAGGTCAAGTGTTGTAATCCCATGGGAAAGGCAAGTCCAGAATTAAAAACAGTCTATTGAGAGAAGGTAAACAAAAAAAACTTTCCCAGGCCTCTGTATTCCCAATGTCCTCTAGGGGGAGTGCCACCAAAGTTTTAGTAAGAAGAAGGTAACTTTCCACAATTAAAGTCTCTTTATTCCAACTTTAAAAACAATTTTAAAAGCAAATTAGTTCCAGCACGCTAAAAAAAAAGTCCTGCAGAGCCCTTTTCAACATATAACAAAGTTCCAGCAAGGTGCCTGCAATTGTATCCACTTCAGCTAGATGAGCTCAAAAGTTACAAAAGTATCTGGAAGCTTGCAACAGTTCCGCAGTTTAAACAACTTTACCCGGCCACCCGGGGATTTGGGGTTAGAGTCTTCCCTTGCCCTTGGGGTGTCCGCTCCAGGTCAATTTTATGCTGTATTTATTCTTTAAAAGTAAAATTCAAATGTGCACGAAAGTCCCAATTTAAAGCTTCAAAGCTTCCCTGTTCACAGCGCTTTCCGCTCTTTAGACCGTCTGCTTTGATCTTGAAAGCAGTGTCGGAAGACGGACTTCCTCTTTCTCGTCTCCCGTTTTTAGCCAAATTTTCCGATTTAGTTTGTAAAGTCTTAGGTCCTTACTCACGGGTTTGATGTTTCAGCCCGATGTTTCTTGGAAGAAAGGTCAGCGCTCATCCGTGACAGCCGCGCGGCTTCGCCTCCGCAGAAAGAGCGATGAACCCACAGCACCGCTCCCCCTCCTTCACTCCGGAGCCCCTTACGGGGTTCCTTTTGTGATTTCGGGGTCGCTCCAGGTGCCCGCCGGGTCCCACGGCCACGGACTCACTCTGCCCGTGGTTTATCTTGATGGGTTGCCGCTGCGCCGTCGCGAGCAACCCTTTTCTGCGGTGCCCCTCTTCAGAGCTCGAAGAGGTCTGCCATCACGGTTTTGCGCCGCCTCCGGAAGTCCTTTACCACGTATTCTATAAGTAGCATATCTAACAGAATATCAAGAAGAATATCAAGGTATCGACAAAATCATCACTACCACTCTATTCTGCCTTGGTCAGACCCCACCTGGACACCTGAGCCCAGTTCTGGGCACCATAATTTAAGGATATTGACAAGATGGAATGTGTGCAGAGGTGGGCAGTGAAGATGATAAAAGGATCTGGAAACCAAGCCTTATGAGGAATGGTTGAAGGGATTTTGTTCGTTTAGCCTGGATTAGAGGATCACTTAGACGAGATATGATAGCCACCTTCAAATATCTAAATGGCTGTCACATGGAAGAGGGAGGAAGCTTGTTTTCTTCTGCTCCAGAGGGCAGGACCCAAAACAATGGCTTCGAGTTACAAGAAAAGAGATGCTGTCTAAACATCAGGAAGAACTTTCAGGTGGTAAGAGCTGTTTGACAGTGGAACAGACTACCTTGGAAGGTGATACATTCTCCTTCACTGGCAGGTTTTAAACAGAGGTTAGATGGCCATCTGTCAGGGAATTTTTAGCTGTGATTCCTGCACTGTAGAGGTTAGACTAGATGACCCTTGGCATTCTTTCCAACTCTACAATTCTGTGATTCTACCTGAATATATTTGGTTGGTAGCACCCCAGAAACCAGTTTTTATTTTAGCCACATTGTCCAAATCTTGTAATTTATGGTACACATTTTCCACCTCTATATGGAATGTTGCTGTGTGATTACAGTAAAACAGCCCCACAAAACTATTTTAGGGAAAGAGTCCAGCTTGAGGCATATTTTTGCCTATGGGGTGCCGAGTTTGAAACCTAACAAATAAGAAATATTCTCTTGAATGGATATCAAGTACCCTAAGGTACCATATTATAGTAAGAAAATGAACTTGAGCATATGCATTATTGAACAGCCCGAGTCATCTTTAAATAAGACACACATTCCGGTTTCATATTTCATCCCTATATTTTATTAGGAGCCTGCTAATCCTTTACCCTAAATGTCCGCTTTTATGGATTACAACAGTGACATTTATACAAGACTTCATTACTGCCATGCAGTCATCTCATAAATAAATCCTGCCGTTTTCATGAGAATGAGCACAAAGTTTGAACACACTCGGATTCCCCCCCCCCTCCTAAAAAGATAATAAAATGACTTGTGGCTATGGCTCTTATAGCTCCCTATACCCTTGTTTCACATTCTCCTCCAAATCATATTGCAGCAAAATTCTGGCCACAATGCCCATTGGGCTGATGCTGGAGCAAAGAAACGCATCTGCTATGCTCCAGTGCTAAAGGTTAACTGCTAAAAATATTTCACAGGCTCTTTGAATTTTCCATGTCTCAGCCTGTGATGTCACACTGTTTTATGTGATTTCCACACAGAGCCACCTCAGCTATTAGGTGGACTGAGGCAGCAGCCCCACAGCCTTCACAGGAGTATGGTAGCAGCAGCAGGCCAAGGCAGCACTTCCCATTTCACCTCAAGTGATGAAATGGGATGGGCCGCCCCTATTCCAGACTTAGGTAAAGGTAAAGGGACCCCTGACCATTAGGTCCAGTCATGGCCGACTCTGGGGTTGCGGTGCTCATCTCGCTTTATTGGCCGAGGGAGCCAGCGTACAGCTTCTGGATCATGTGGCCAGCATGACTAAGCCACTTCTGGCGAACCAGAGCAGCGCACGGAAACGCCATTTACCTTCCCACCGGAGCGGTACCTATTTATCTACTTGCACTTTGACGTGCTTTCGAACTGCTAGGTTGGCAGGAGCTGGGACCGAGCAACGGGAGCTCACCCCGTCACGGGGATTCGAACCGCCGACCTTCTGTTCGACAAGTCCTAGGCTCTGTGGCTTAACCCACAGCGTCACCCGCATTCCAGACTTTGTTGTTGTTGTTGTTTAGTCGTTTAGTCGTGTCCGACTCTTCGTGACCCCATGGACCAGAGCACGCCAGGCACCTCTGTCCTCCACTACCTCCCGCAGTTTGGTCAGACTCATGTTTGTGGCTTCGAGAACACTATCCAACCATCTCATCCTCTGTCGCCCCCTTCTCCTTGTGCCCTCCATCTTTCCCAGCATCAGTGTCTTCTCCAGGGAGTCTTCTCTTCTCATGAGGTCCCTTAGTGGGGATGAGGCCCAGGCTATAGGAATAAATCCAGGAAGCTGTAGATGCGCTGAAGTTGAGAAACCAAAACTGTATCTTGGGGAGATTTTGCCAGTGCAGAGGAGCAAGAAAATGGGGATAGGGGAGAATTTCAATTCAGTTTGCATTTCAAGGTGAACATGTCTATTTCACACTTTCCAAAGCAAGTTACAAACAGAAACACAGCCATCCTTTGAAAAGCACCCTCCCTTGTGGAGCGTTCCCTCAGCCTCCTCTCCTCTCCCTTCTCCTTGGGAGTCCTCCAGGCAGCTGCTGCTGCCGCCCGTGGTCTCTGAGCTGCCCCCCACCCAAAAGAGAGGTGCCTTTCAGAGGCACCATTCACCTACGGAGCTTATAGCCAGGGCTGCTGCAGTAAAAAGCTGTGCAAGCCTTTGGGAGGCAGAGATGTGAGAGAGCATCAGAAGACGGAGGGAAGGAAAGAGGGACACAGGCCACGGTTGCCCCACGGCACCCCTGACCATCATTCACGACACCCCAGGATGCCACAGCACACTGGTTGAAAACCACTGCTGTATAGGATTGCACCCTTATCATCTCACTGAAAATGTGCTAGGACTTTTAGCAGGCTAGTTTTCTGTCCCCTTGTGCAGACACTGGCCGTGCTCCCCAGTAAAGGGAAGTGCCAGTCTGCTGTCTGTCTGGCTGCCCCATTACAGCACGGACTCGAAGCTGCGATGCCATCTGGCTCCCCTCAGGAGCTACAGAGTCCATTTGGAGCCATTTCAGGGAAATAACACTGGCTGGGAATGCTTTTAAAGAGAACTTGTGATCTCTGGGCATAAAATAAAGCCTCGGGGTGGTTATGTGCTATGTATATCCGGGAACTGGCTCCAAAATATAAAAGAAACCAGTTACTAAAAATAAGAGACTTTCCACAGATGGAGGGAACTCAAATTAAGATACTATAGATGCTGCAGAGAAAGAGGATGTATATATAACAGTGACATATCTCCAGTTTAATATCCCAAATAGCAAACTCGCACATGCATGTCTAGATAATAAATCTCCTCAGGGAAGCAAAAAAGCAAAGTATATTAGAATAACTGGAAAATGGGTGGATGGGTAGCCAACTTCCCTCTTTTGGACACTTTCTGTATGCCCAGAACCACATTCATTCCATTTGCAGACTACAACCATGATCATTATTGAATTTTGGATAGTCCATACATAGATTAAATTTTGTCTCATAGCATACATGCTTATCAGGTTGGAGAATAGGGCATTCCCTAGGTACACAGATATATATAAATGTGCAATTTATACCCTGTTGTGCTTACTGGACCAGCTTTTGATACCATTGACCATGGTATCCCTCTGGACCATCTATGGGAAATGGAAAATCAGGGGCACTGTTCTGCAGTAGTTCCAGTCTTATAACCAGGAATGGTTCCAGAAGGAAGCATGGGACTGGAGTACTTCTCAGCCCCCTGACTCTTCAGGTATGGGGTGCTACCACTGGTGGCATACTGCCTCTGATACTACTTAACATCTACATGAAGCTATTGGAGTGGTCATCATGAGTTATCCCTCCTTAAGTATTTGTTAATAAAAAATAAGTTTTTTGACTCGGCTCTAATTTATATCTAGTTCAGGGAAGAAGTTGACACAGAAACGTCCAACACCAAGAGTCCTTACTGCGGGTTTAGATTATATGCTACCACACACAGATAATCACTGAATTCTCGGTTGTTAGAGACAGAGCATGATCAAGGTTAAATTTCCCCAGACTCGGTCTTGCTCCCCACTCCCATCTGCACTGAAGGAGTGTGTCACAATAGTAATAAGAAGAGGAATAACTTCAATGAAAATAAAATGATCCCAAAGGGACCTGTGAGCTTCCAGGGCTTTCAGAAAGTCATATAAATTGGGGGAAAGAAAAGACACAGGTAAAGGATGTTTTGCACACAGAAAGTCCCAGGTCCCACAATTAGTCGGGGTAGACAATGCTTGGCAAGATGGATCAATGGATTCATATCTAGCTGTGAACAGCTTATAGTATCCTAAAGGGAAGGGATTAATGGATTTGTGTCATATCCCCATGCTATGTAGTGAGGTTTCATTAGGATTTCCTTTGGAATTCCCCCAACAGGCGGCTTGCCATGTTTACCAACAAGAATTGACAGCCATGCAGTCTTTTTAATGGTACTGAAAAATCTGACAGCCAACCAACCAACAGGGGGTTGTGCAAGAACAGTTTTGTTTTTAATAACACAAAACTAGTTGGGCTGATAGTTTATCACTTTTACCTGATAACTACATCTTTTCAAACACACTCAGCAATGGATGTCATAGGAAAACCCAATTCTCACACCATTTATATTCCCAGAGGTGCCTAGAAAAGCAATTCTTACCAATCCAAGAAGAAAACCCTGGCTGAGTCAGTGAAGGCTCTGTCAGGGTTAGAGGCTGATGGTCATCAGTAGGTAGCACACAGCCATCTTTGGACGATCACATCATTCTTCCTCCAAGGCCTCAGGATGAAAGTGGGTTGCTGTTTTGTTTTTTTTACAAAAACAAATTAATCATACTTATTAGCCATGTGTTGTGGTTGAATTTGAGCAGGTTGTTTTTTTTTACAGCTGGTAGCCCAAAATCTAAGATGGCTTGATGAAGCATCTACATCTTAAGATAAGCCTTTCTGTGGTAAATAATTCCATATTTTGGAATAGAATTGTGCATTATTTTATGGACTGAAATATATGTAAAAGGAATCGTAGCAAGCATAACGCAATTGTCCTTGTTATGTTGTTTCTACCTATTGCATCCATTTTGAAGTCCACAATTCTCCTCTAATCATTACAATTTAATTTAATTTAATTACCTAGTCTGAGAGTTTGAGTCTCTCCAGTTTATCATTTGAACCCTTTTAACTGGGAAGAGTTGCTGTGCTCACCAGGCCTGGGCTATTTTGTTTCTTTGAATAAAGTGTTAACTTCACCAACACCTTGTGAGTTATTGCTGACCTGCTCGCAACTCCCGCCTTGACAATTAATATTTTTTTTTGGCAAGCTCCCTGGAGATCTTCTGCAGTTGCCCCACCCCACAAATTCACCAAATAGAGGAACATAGCTATTAACACCAAGATGAGAACCAACCCACCCCCCAAATTATTGTGAGGAAAAGGAGAAAAAAGTTAAGATTCTGTTCATACCAGCCCTCTAAGCAACCAGCGTTTCCCAAAGTAAATGTTATTCAAACTTTATAGTAGTATCAGAGAATTCAGGGATCTCTCAGCTGTTTTATCATACAGTTACATGACAATTCTTTCGGATGCCTTTCTGTTTGCTGTGAAATTCAGGATGTTGGAACAACTGTCTCAAACAAACATCAAATTCACACCCAAGAAAATTGGCTTGATTTTGGGATTGGTGCTGCAGAGATTAGACACTTTGTTGAGGCACATAGTACATCCACTCACAGTGACATTGCAGAAACATCTGTTGCTTTGAGAAGATGCATGAAGCAGTTGATTCAGAAGGGTGATAAATGCATAAGCAAATTAAAACTCATTTGTTCTCTCACATACACTTTTCCATTCAGTTTTCTTGTTCAGATACTGTATCAGAATAGCAGCACTGTGTTCCATTAAAGTTTTTATTTAAAAAACGCATATTTCCGTTAGAAATGATGACCTTCACAAATATTCTCTAGGTGTTCATGGGATAAACGCTGCTTCTGTTTGTTATGCCCAGAAATGATAGCCTTTGGAATACACCACCAATCTCTGCAGCTGTATAGGGACAGTGAGCTGAATGGGGAAGTGTTTGCACTGTCACCATATGAGCAGACCAGGAAGAAGGCTTGCCAGGTAGCTCTTCAGAAGGGGCAAAACTATACACAGAACTTCATAAGACCTGATGATTAAATGCTTGTCGGTGCTTTGAAGACTCTGCTTTTGCCTGCACAGCTTGATTTCGAACCATGTGGGAACAACAGCTCACTCGACACCATTGTTGTGTCAGATGACTGACAAGTAGCCAGCTGTATCCAGTTGCCAAACCTGGCTTGTGGGATGGATGGAAAAGATAAGGATCCAGTTCCCCACCACTTGGCAAAAGGAAAAGGTCACTCCAGGAGAGAGGAATGGAAAAAGAAATGCCAAATCACTCCTCAAGGCTTCTGCTCCCGACTTGCAAAATTTGTTGCAAACTAAAAGTAGAAAGCTACAAATTGCCACAATCAGCATTTTTGAAAGGACTCCCAAAATGCTCCTTTTTGGCCACGATATATTGGCATGATATGTTCATTTAGAAAGAAAACATTGATTTCTAGAAACAGACTTGGAAAACATCTCTGAGTCAATGACATTTCAATGCCAAATGGGAAAGCATATTTGTTTGGCTGAAATATAATAAGCAAATACTCAGAGTTGACATGATTTCTATATTAAACATGTCTCTGCATTCTTAGTGCAATGTAGGTGGGTGAAGTAGTGAAACAGCCCTCTTGTATTATTAAAACCTCTTACTTTCAGTGTCACATTGAAGCAGCTGGGAATTCAGAAAGCTTTACCTTTTAAAATATTTACAAGTGTGGCCCAGACCTTGTCCACATGGGTTGCTGAGTACATCAAAAACTAATATTTTCTTAAAATTTAGATTTACTGACAGTTTGGAGCTTTTCTATGCATGGATCACATTGATAATTATGCCCCAAATTAGCAATGACAGTAATTATTATTATTATTAGGCTAATGTTTAGTCTACAATTGGTTTGAGTGGTATATGTATTTGAGCTGTATGCGTATAAAAAATATATATATTTAGTTAAAAATATGTCTCTAACAGTCACCATGATCCTGCAAACACTGGTTGACACTTTACTATAGCCAATCACCCAGCAGAATGGGAATCGCCCTTAGATCTTATAAAGAAGGGTGGTATATAAGTTAAACAAACAAATTATCTTGCTTAGTGTCAGAGACTGGACTGAAGAGGAGGAGCAATAGTGGAGGTCTCCCCCCCCCCCATACCTTCTAGAGAGGAGGAAGGCAGTCTCAGTTTACAGCAGGGCTTGGAGGAAGATAACAGCTCAGAGATAGGCGAACAGCAGAGTTATGCTGTGTTAGGAGAAGGAGGAAGTGAAGCAGAGCAGCTTGCTGACATGTCTCTGGACACGTCCTTCTCCCAAAACGAGGCATTCATTAAGGGTGCAAGAACAAAGAGCACAGAGGCAATTGTCCGCGGACAGATGCTGTAGAAGCAGATGTTGTTGCTAAAGGGGGAAAGGGGAGGAGCTTAGTGTGAGCAACTCCATTATGGAGGAATGACCAGAATTCTTTGTCTTTTACTGTAACGACTGAATAAATCATATGTAAGAACTTTCTTGTTTCCTCCCTGCGTCTTGGTGCCATGGGGGGAAGGAGAGGATTCCTCAAGCCTGACACTTACACATCCTTGAATTATGATACAAAGAACATACAAAGAATTTATTGGATCAGATCAATGGTATCCTGTTCTCACAGTAGTCAACCTGATGCCTGTGGGAAGCATGCAAGACAGACCTGAGTGATTCCCAGGAACCACAATTCAGAAACATACCCTCCATGAATTTGTATAACATTTTAAAGGCATCCTCATTGGTGGCCATCACTGCCTATTGGAGCAAATTCAATAGTTTAACTGTGCAAGGTGTGAATTTCTTTATCTGTCCTGAATCTTCCAACCATTCAGCATTTTTAAAAAAATCTTTAATGAAAGTTCAAAAAGTACGTAATTATATGTGCACTAAACATGTTGTTGTTGTTTAGTCGTGTCTGACTCTTCGTGACCCCATGGACCAGAGCACGCCAGGCACTCCTATCTTCCACTGCCTCCCGCAGTTGGGTCAAACTCATGCTGGTAGCTTTGAGAACACTGTCCAACCATCTCGTCCTCTCTTGTCCCCTTCTCTTTGTGCCCTCCATCTTTCCCAACATCAGGGTCTTTTCCAGGGAGTCTTCTCTTCTCATGAGGTGGCCAAAGTATTGGAGCCTCAGCTTCAGGATCTGTCCTTCCAGTGAGCACTAAGGGCTGATTTCCTTAAGAATGGATAGGTTTGATCTTCTTGCAGTCCATGGGACTCTCAAGATGTCTCTGCTTTTTAAGATGCTGCACTAAAGATGGTGAGATCTAAATAAAAGAGAGAAAAAGAAAAGGGAGAAACAGCACCCGTGTAGAAGGGAAAATAAAGGGGGGAGGGGGGAAACCCAAAACTGTATATTTTACAAGGTTGCTATTGTACTTCACCAGATCTTCTTTGTCTAGGTCTGGAAAAGAACCAGTGCTAATTTTTTTAATAGAAAATGAGGTGCTCATCATTAACTTCTCCCTTGTTCTTTTAGAATGGCAATGGCGCCCGCCTGAGAAGTGCTAGAACTGAGCTCCAGTGAGTTCCAGTTTTTAAAAAAAGCCCCAAAAAGAACTAATTAATAGGAATTTACAGTACAGTGGTACCTTGGTTCTCAAACAGCTTAGTTGTCAAACAAATCGGCTCCTGAATGCTGCAAACCTGGAAGTAAGTGTTCCGGTTTTTGAACGTTTTTCGGAACCCGAATGTCCAATGTGGTTTCCGATTGAGTACAGGAAGCTCCTGCAGCCAATCGTTTTTGAACAGTTTCAGGAGTCGAATGGATCCCGGAACGGATTAAGTTCAAGAACCAAGGTACCACTGTATATCTATATCGAGATTCATCTTCAAGTGCTCCAACACCACTAAACATATAGAAAATAAAGTAGACACAGACTCCCTCACAGATGCAAACCTTTGGATCCCATTGTGACTGGTTAGAATTCTTGAATGACTGATCTTTATGCTCTATGTCTCCCATGCTACCAGGATGTAAACGAAGGCATTTATTTTGATTTTTCTCTAAAGCAATAGTGGAGTTTTTTTTTGTTTTTGTTTTACCTTATAGTCAGTCTCCTGTTTCTCTTTTAAGTTGCAGAAAATAAGCTTCTTACTCATTTCTCCTTCCACTGTGGCCTTCTCCCTGTGTTCTACACTAAGCAATCTTTTTTTCCCCTGGACTGTGTTTGATCAATGTGCAAAAGCTGTCTGTCTGACGCCTACTAGAGTGTCAGCCCCCATCCTTTTCTTCTAATTTTGTCACCAGCCATAGGAAAAAGCAAAGACGGGCTGGTCTGCAAGTGAAATGGTGGGAAGTAAATAAGAGAGTGTGGGGGAACACAAACCCAAAGGACTGCTTGTTTTTGTGCCCTGTGCAGCTGTGGTAATTACGCGAGTCCACAGGAGACCTAGATGATAAAAGTGAATGTCTGTCAGAAACGTTAGGGCTTCTGGGCTAAGGGTAAAAATAGGCCTAAAGGGAGTACATAAAGTTTTTCAAAGGCAGTTGAATCTTGGAATACTAAATAGTCAGCCCTGGACAAATTTCTCTCAGAAGTGAGGAGGCAAGGTGTTAGGAAGCAGACAACAAAGAATTAGCCCATGAAGCAACTGCCAAAGCTGATGTACAGTTTCCCTCACATTGTTTCCATCACAGTTTTCGTACCTGAGTTCTGACTGAAGCACAGAAGCACTTCATGTTGCTTGCAGTAGCTCTGTGTGGTGCCAAGACTTCACTTTGCTATCTCATTTAGGTTTTCAGAACAGACACTTTCCTTTGTAGCCTTCAAAAAGCTACCATAACAATTACAAATTCCTCTGAGAGGCCTTTCTTTCTTTCTTTCTTTCTTTCTTTCTTTCTCCAGAGGAATAATTATTGCCTGCCTGGAGAAGAAACTTGGTTTGTTACAAACACACCCCATGCATCAACCCTGAGCTGTTCCTCGTTCACCACATTGCCTCAGTCGAGGCATTTAAGTTTCCGCAGTATGAACGAATGAGACCACAACCAATTGCCTCAACAAAGTGGATCTAATCTTCACTTTTAACTAGAAGTGCCAGTCTAGAATGTGACAAAGCAAACAATCCTCAAACCTAACAATTTGCCTACCTTCAGGCAAAATGAGCTGATTTTAGATGTCGTGAAAAGGTGGGAAATTGCTAAATACAAGGGGTTGTGTCCAACAAAGGACTTCTGCTTCCACAACAGAGCTTCCCCTCCCTTCTCTCCATCTCCTCTAGCCCCATGACCCCCACATGCCCCTCATCCCCCTTATTTGCTTAGAGGATTGGGGGAAGTCCCAGAACAGATTTAAGGGTCCCCAGGGGGAAGGGAAGTTCTATTGCACAAGTGAAGTCCTTGTACTAACAGGACAGCTTAATAGGATACAGCCCTTAATTTATTATTGTTGTATTTTTGTTGCCAGGGAGGGGAAGAGACATTTGTGGAATTCTCTTCCTGAGGGACTAAAATAACCTTCCTTGTGGAGGTATTTGCCATACCACCTCAGGCAACAATTTATCTTGGGATGGCCCTTGGGATGGCTTGTGGATGACCACAAGCATTTCAGCCCCAAACCCGCTTCATTTTCCTGTACAGTAATGATAAAACTGGTCAACATGTAGCTTAAGGTAATCAGATGAAAATACATTTTCTTGCAGTTATATGGCTTCCTGGACTTTAATGCACCCTTCCTCAAGTAGCTATTTTTTTGTAGTCTCTCCTTAAAAACCTTCAGAGAATGGGATTCCACAAGCTGCCAGGTCAAGCTATTAATCAGACACACTGTTTTACAGAAAATGAACAGTTTTTAATATTCTGTTTCAATATCCCCCTTCAGTTACCTAAATGAAATGAAACCTAAAGAGCACAGCCCAAACACTGAAAATCTCTAATTGAAAGTTGCCCCACTGAGTGCAATTAAAATGATTGCGCATTCTCAATTTTAAGCTAGAACACAAAGAAACCAACTACTTTAATTTAAAAAAGAAATACTCATCTTGGTGTGATAATTCAATTGCACAACTTGGGAGGTCATAATTTGTGAATATTTTTGTTAGCGATACACAGCAGTCAAATCAGCACAGTTATTAAATATCTGTAATTAACAATATTAAACTAAATTGCAACTCCATGCATAATTGTTATTAATTGCATGCGCACAAAACATTTTCACTTGAAGCAACATCACCCCCACACTTTGTATTAAGGACATAAATGAAGTCTTTTCTAAGGCCCAAACCCCATGCAAGGTTTATGATTTGTATCCCCCCACCCTCCAAATTCGATCAAAGTAGTAGTGCTGGGCAGGCTGTGCTTAACCCTTACTTCCTTGTACTATTTCTCCTTCCCCAAAAGCTTGTACAAGCAAACACTGAAGAGGAGGAATACAGACACCAACTGTTGTACTTGTTTTCTCCCATTGTTCCAGGGGATAATAGCAGTTTGTGTGTATGAGGAGGAGGAATTCAGAGTGGAGAAACAGCACAATACTGTTTCTCCAAATAAAAAATAAACCAGAGCCCCTGAATCTGTTCAGAAATCACATGTGGTTTATTCCTCGATCTACTTTCTTTAATAGAACGCTCGCTTTTTAGGTAAAAAGGAGCAAAAAGATAAAGTTTTAAGGGTCCCTACTTTACTGTAGTAATTCATTCATTCATTCATTCGTTCATGTCAATGGTCTGAGAAGTTTCATTTCTGGATTTCTATTTCCTTCACCACGTTTCAACTGCCACTGAAGTGAACAGCAGCTCCTGCTTGTCGAGAGCTCTGTGTATACTGAATTTGGAATAGTAGATGATGTATACATAAAGAGACAGGTACAGGTATATTCCATTGAAATACATGATATTTAGGACAAAGTGGTCTGCTTAAATTGCACTGAGATCAGTGGCTGCAAGGGCTGTTTTGTACACAAAGTTTTCTTTGGTGCAACTCGGTTCAAGTATTTATTTTGTAGTGAAAACATGGGTAGGAGAGTGATGGAAGTGCCAGCTCTCAAACTGTATATTCACAGGAAATGATACTCTTGTGATGTACCGTGCAAGTGACTTCACTCTACTGTTGTTGACATAAACCACTCAGAGAACTTGGTTGTATGGCAGTTCTGGATGGCAGATCTGTGCTGCTGGAGCTGTGTTGCTCTTCTGACTTCCCAATGCCATGTGTCACAGCAGGTTACCAAGAGGGAAAGAGCGGGGGGAGCAGAGCAGCAGGGAGCTTGGAATGGTGTGGGAGCAGCAGCGGGAACAGTTCTGCCACCACATCCACACCACGCCAACCCAACCCTCTCTGCTTTGCCCCTCTCCCTCTTGGTAACCAGAAGCAGCACGTGGCATTGAGAAGTCAGGAGAGAAACACAGTTCCAAGCACACAGTCCCACCGGCTGCTCCTGTTGGAGGGGCATTTTAAAAAATGTAATACATAAAATAAAATGTCCATCTTGATATCTGTACAATGGGTTGAAATGAGCCTCAGGTTGGTGGTGTTTTGACATTGTTCCAGGGTTGTGCTGAGTAGCAGTGGCTTAGCGACTGCTCCTAAAAGCGTTTGAGGGCATTTTGCCACAATGTGACTCCTTGTAAGTGTCTGTAAAAATAGTTGCTGGATGTCACATCCCTTGACTCGTTCAAACACACCTTGTAAACAAGAAACAAACAACCTTGCTGAATACACAGTAGATTTCCATCTCCTGTCAGTTCTAATGACTGCGCTTGTTTTATAAATTGACTCTTTGCTTTGCAAGCAATGTTACAATCTTATGAGCCCTCCTTGCAGTCAGTCTGGGCGCTGTCTCTTGGACAAAAGCCCTCTGATTACCCTCTCAAAAGCGAGTAGAATAAGGAGACGGACTAGGCATGAGTTTTTTCTTCTTTCAGTCACACTGTACCACAACATGACATGCTATTAATTGTTAAAGGAGAACATATTTGGGGGCAAGGGATGTCTGGTGTCTTCCACTGTTGGGAAAGAAATAACATCTTACGGAGAGACAGAATCGCATCCACTGACTCAACAGTCACATTATTAATGCAATAGTTCTGCATTCTTTAATGGGCACTTTCTGGAACTAAGCAGAGAGAAGGAGCCAAAGGAAAATCTGTGCCTGGCTTGAGAGCTCTGCAGCCTGGTAAGGCGCCCCTAAACTAATTCAGGGTGTCAGCATTTGTGGAAGGGGTTTCAGTATGTACTGGAACTTTGAAAAATGCATGATTAACATGGATAAAAGTGTTCTCTTCTCTTAGTGCAACAAATCTCCGTTTTGTTTTTTTGTTTTTTTAAAGAGGACTCTCCTTTGCAGTTTGGAAAGTGAGGGGAAATTGCATTGAAAAGTGTGGAATGAACGGATGACTAACAAGACAATACGTAAACACCCTGAAAGCAAATTGGGATGAATGCAGATTGGGTGTTCCTTGTCCTATAACCAGCTTGTCCTATAACCATTACACGACACCTGCTCTTTATTGAGTGAATTCTCAATAAAGAGCAGGCATCGTATAACCTCCCAATAAGGTTTATGCAAGCGAATCAGGATAGATGTTGTTGTTGTTTAGTCGTTTAGTCGTGTCCTACTCTTTGTGACCCCATGGACCAGAGCACGCCAGGCACTCCTGTCTTCCACTGCCTCCCGCAGTTTGGTCAGACTCATATTCGTAGCTTCGAGAACACTGTCCAACCATCTCGTCCTCTGTCATCCCCTTCTCCTTGTGCCCTCAATCTTTCCCAACATCAGGGGCTTTTCCAGGGAGTCTTCTCTTCTCATGAGGTGGCCAAAGTATTGGAGCCTCAGCTTCACGCTCTGTCCTTCCAGTGAGCACTCAGGGCTGATTTCCTTAAGAATGGATAGGTTTGATCTTCTTGCAGTCCATGGGACTCTCAAGAGTCTCCTCCAGCACCATAATTCAAAAGCATCAATTCTTCGGCGATCAGCCTTCTTTATGGTCCAGCTCTCACTTCCATACTGAACAAACAAATTGCATGGAGGAGCTCTTGGCACAGAGGCAGGATGGCCATGTCTGTTTGCCTCTGTTGTGTGCTGACTTGCACCGAACAGGCAGGTAAAATGCCCAGTCTGCAAGTGATGCCACATAGACTTCCATCAGATGCATACTCACGGTCACTAAATATTGCATAGACAGAGGGCTCGGCCGCACTTCCATTTCTCCTGTGGCTAGAAAGTATTGTTCTGCGTGGTTTCCCTCTTGCTCTATGCTGTCTAGGCACGGGTCCAAGCAGTTTTCTGTTTGCCCCATTGTTTCTCAGGAAAACCCTCTCTTTAGTGCTGAATCAGAGCAAACATTAATCCATGGAAAACCTGACTGATGTTTGCTCCGATTCAGCACTAAAGAGTGAGTTTTCTGGGGGGTGGGAGGAGCAGTGGGACAAGCAGAAGTCTAGATAAGTCCTGACACTGGGAACATTTGTTCTGCTCAAAGCAATGCAGCCTGGCTTGGATCCAAATACAGTTTCCAGGCTGCAGGCTTGCTGCTGATTTAATCAACTTCAGTTTGGTACTACCAACTATCAGTCAGCTCTTCCTATAGTCATGTCATGAATCAGCAGTTGTAGCATTTGCTACTGGAAAATCTAATACGTTCAGCTTCAAAGACCAAGGTACTACTACCCATATATATATCATATTGGAACAACATGTAGTTAATATTCTGAAAGTCATCACATTTAATCATGTCCCTTATTTAGTATTTTGCCTGGCTGCTTTTATGGTTTTCAAGAGGAGCGTATTGATTTTTTAAAAACCACTTCATTTATGATTAATGCACAAAGGGGTCCGTCCTCCCCGATCCGATTAGGAAAGGTAAATTACCCACTAGATTATAAAAAAATGTTGAGACAAGCCACAAGAAAGAATACGATGAAACAAATTTAAACATTAGGATTCCAAGGCAGGATTGTTTTTCCATTTAAAATCCCCGAGTTCAAATAATTCTGCCACAGAGAATTCCAGTTGCCATTTTGCTTCTTTATTATTTATTTCTAGTATGTTTGTTTTGCCTTCCTGTAAGAAAGAAGCAAAGCAGCTGACACAGAAGAACCATAAATAAACAGTAGTGTGCATATCAATATACCAAAATACAAAACAGAAATCCCCCTAGTAGATACCATTATAATGAAAAAAAGACCTTCAAATAGTACTGCTTTCTTGTGATTTGACAGCTAGTGCCGAGTGACTAATATCGGTTTGATTTGGAATTGAGCTAACTGCCACCGCCCAAAATGGGGAAAAAGCTTAGTTAATTCTGAATCAAATTCAGACCTTAATGTGGTTGCAATGACACAAGAACCCTAATCCCATAAATGCTCAGTCCTCCATATATTATTATTATAGCAGGTGCACTGGCGGCAGCTGCTGGTGGTTTTGCAGGAATGGCAATGGTAACAGTTGGGGAAATCTCTTACACCCCTCATCCCTACTTGGAATTTAGTCTTGGTTGTTAAGGAAGGAAGAATTTGGCGAGAAATACCTCCCTCCACAATTCCTTATTACAGATTCAGCCAGGTAAGTGAGTAGAGGGAATAGGAGTTCTTCTCCACTTCAGGCTACAATCTTAGTCGGAGAAGAATTAGGGAGAGATGGTCCAGTTCAAAGTTGTGGGTCTATAAGCGCACATCACTATGTGTGCAAGGCCTCTTTCACATGTGCCAAACACATGGATGATGGGAATGTATGGCTGCTGCAACAGCCGCAGGGACTGGGCTAGTGTTTCTGTTTATACAAGTTCATCGGGAGTTCTCAGAAGACACAAGAGGGCTCATTTGAATAGGTGTATTGTGGATATAATGGACTCTATTACCCATGAACTCTTTTTTTGACAGAGACAAGTACTTTAACATATATTCTGAAGATGCTAATTATGTCACAGGGCACTTTTCCTAATACTAACTAACACTTCAATTACATGCATGTGCAGCTGCAATCCAGAATCTACATATTCCAGAGCTTTTCCATTTACTTTAATAGAATTGCAGTTGAATCAATGAGGTGTATCTTAACAACAACAACAACAACAACAACAACAACAACAACAACAACAACAACATACAATATAATATAATACAAATTTTGGTCTGCCATTTCACTATATCAAAGACTCCACTAACTGCATCCTCCCAAACAGTAACTCCTGTGGATATAACTAATGCATCTAACCATAAATCTTTAAAAACTCCTTTTTACAGTAATGAGATGTGCATATTAGAACTCTACTCACCTTTACTATAACTCTTTATCTTAGACTCTTTTTGCTCTCCTAATTATTTGTTATTCTGCTATCACAAGACATTCCTCTGTAATCGGGTAATTGCTTCTCATGGGTTCCTTTCTAATTAAATAACAAAAAGATGCACATCCAGTACAATTTCCTGTCTCTTAGCACCAGCAGGGGGGAAAAGCGCACACAGGTGAACATAGCAACTTATGGAAGAACAGTTATTTTCCTTCTTTAGACAAAACAGATGCCTGTGGGGCAATGCGTTATGCAATTCCAGGTCACCATTGGCTGAAAAGGGGGAAAGGATAAAAACACTTATCGGCTACCACCATCAACACCACCAGGGAGATGTGCCTGGTGACATCCCTGTGAATCTTCAGGTGCCAGGTGAAGAGCTTTTTGATCACTCAGCCCTTTGATTCATTCAGACGTCCTAGGGCGGGGGTTGGCAAACTAAGGCCCGGGGGATGGATGCGGCCTGCTGGGCTCGTTAATCTGGCCTGCAAACCTTGTGGACCCTGCCGCCTGCTCGGTCAGTCCCTGTGCCAAACCGGTCTGGTGTGGAGGCCTCGCCGCATGGGGAATGACTTCCGCGATGCTGGTATGGATTCAGAAGCTCCTGCAGCCAATCCGAAGCCACGGGCGCTTCTAGGCGGGCGCTGGCGTGGCCTCTGATTGGCTGCAGGAAGCTCCTTCAGCCAATCTTAAGCCACGGATGCCTCTGTGTGATGCCCCTTCCTTCCCACTGAGGCGGCCACGTATGGCCAAGTGCCGAGTGGGAGGAAGCGGCGGTGGTGGGGAGGCTGCCTCTGCTGTCCAGGCCAGCGGCATGGGCTCTGTGCCCTGTGGACCCCTGGCCAAGGCAGAGGATGATGACGACACTGCTAAAGGCGGCTGTGGCATGAGTGGCGGCGCTGGGGGGGGGGTTCATTTTGGGAGAGGGTGGATCCAGCCTCCCATAAGATCTGAGGGACAGTGGACCGGCCCCCTACTGAAAAAGTTTGCTGACCCCTGTCCTAGGGTGCTTCTCATTTTTAGTGGAGTGGGTGAGACTTGCCGTTAATAATAATAATAATAATAATAATAATAATAATAATAATAATAATTTATTTACATGCCACCCATCTGACTTGGTTACCCCAGCCACTCTGGGCTGCTTCCAACAAATTAAAACACAGTATATTATATGTGTGTGGTGCAGGAATGCCATGCTTGCTATTTGGATACTAGAAATCTCATTTTCCCATGTCATATTTTTTCTTTATAGGGGATGGTGAACATGGAAATGTGACTCTAGGCATAGATCAACCTTACTGGATTGGGGCACAAGCACATAGCACTCAGATAATAAATGGCCATTGCCATACATGTTGTTTCATGTAATTGAAGTATAATTTCTGCCATGCCTGCATCCCAGATGTTAAAATAAACATATTGGAGGAAATGTGAATAATATAATAGATATAGAATGTAATTTACTTTTGGATATGAAGCAAATAACAAGCAGTTTAAAAGAAAGCCATAAAGAAAAATGCATTACACCTATTTTCATCACACTTAAAGGTTATATGCTAATATCTACCTCCACACACACACACACATATATATATAATCATGTGCTTTGGATTTTGATGGAAGGTCAAAAGGGGATATTCCCTCAGTCTTTAGCCAATTGATTGAACTGCTGCACATAATGGGATGGAGAGCTTATCTGAATATCTGGCCTTATTGCTTTTTCCGTTTTTGTCCAAGAGAGAAAGAAGCACCAGAGAAATAGGGTGAAAGACAGGAAGTGTTGGTGCGGAGAGAGATAAGAATTGAGTAAAAATATCATTAGGTAAGTGGAGAGTCGCAGGAAGGAAAACTTGGGAGATATAGAGATGTCGGAAATGTCCTTGGAGAGCAAAAGAGAACAATTAAAGCGGAAAATGCGCATATACCTACTTTGACGCATTTGCGTGCTGAGGTCCCCCAAAACACCCTCTCCCCAATAACTCACACCACACACATAATTTTTGTTTAAGGTTTTTGGCATAATTTTGGCCACAACTTTATTAGCATACACATTGTGAGTGGTTGCTTAGGCATTGGTTAAGACTATCTGTCCCCCCCCGCCTTGGGGACAGCACTGGCTCCCGGATTCCAGCGAAAGCCAGTGTGGAGGAACAAGTTCAGGGATAACTGGAGCTGCGACACAGACCCTCAGCTTCTCCCCGCATGCTCCTAGAGGCTTACACGGCCCAAACCCGATTCCAGGGGTTTGGACGAAAGGATGGTAAGCCCCTGAATTCCTTTAACGGAATTCCCGTGCAGCAGCAGCATTGGAGGGGCAGGCACAGCCAATCCATACCCCTCCACCAACCAATTTAAACCAATGCCTAACCGCCATTCGAGCCCTTACGCTCGCCGCCAACCACTCACAGACACAGACCAGCCCTCAACTTTTCCACCACCGAATTTAACCAAACATCATTCCCAACTGATGACAGATGGACCCCATCCATCATAAACACTTCGGTGGCTTTGAACGTAACCAAAGGGTGCGAAATCACAAAGCCACCCAAATCAACCACCAACTTGCTCACAGCAGAATTAATCCGCTTTCTAACCCGTTCAGTTGCAGCCAAGCAGGGGCTACCCCGCCACTTGCGGCGTTGAAGCAATTGCGACCAAATTATCTTGGTCGCCGGCACCATGGCCGCCAATTCCCTCAAATCTTCCAACATAACAGCACGGAGAACAAAACAGGAAGAGAAAACAATATCATTCTCCCCCAGCTGCACCACAATCGCCGTAGGGGGGCCTTCCGTGAGCACACGCCTCTGCATCAGCGGTAGCAGCTCCTTCCACAGCATCCCCCTTCTGGAGATCCAGGACACCCTCACGTGCTGCGGGAGGCCAAGGCCATCACCCAATCCGGACTGTCGAGCTCTGTTAGCAGCCCAGTGTACAATACTGTGCCCCACAATCCAGATGCGTATAGCTGCCGAACCTAGGGTAAAACAGAAACGTAAGCACACACAAACACATCATTTTCGTACATAACCTCTGTACGCATTAGACCGCCACCGTCCCAAATCCTTGATCCTCTCCACCGATAAACCCCAGTGAGCAGCCGTCGTTGCGGCCCCAATCCGGAAGGAATGAGGAGCAAATTCTGCACCCGTGAGGCCGCAGGCAGCGATAACATTCCGCAGCACCTTGGTGAACTGGTGACGGGCCAGCGGATGCCCATTCTCATGAATAAACAAAGGGCCCTCCCCAGGTGGACGTAAGGCCAAGTATTTTCTGAGATCCTTAACCGGGCAAGGGCCCCCTTCCCCAGTTGCCGGGAGACGGATCACAGCTCCCTTTCCATATTGGTCAGTTTTAGAATTCCTGACATTGACTTGCAATTCAGACGGAGACAAGCTCACGTCATGCACCAGCAAACCCCTAGAACCTCCATCCCGTGTAGGCTCCAGGACCACCTCCCCCACTCTCAGGGCCCCAAAGAATGCTAATGAAAAGGCTGCAGAAAACAACCGAGCCTCAAACCTGGACCAACAGATGCCCCTCAATTTACTACGCATCCTGGTCAGCAGGGGCAATGTGATGGGGCGCCTGGAAGCTGGTCTGGAGGGACGAAGCCGCCCCCAGCCCTCAATTGCCTTCCGTACCACAAATTTTCCACAAGGGTCCCTGTTAAAATATGCCTTGCTGAAGAATGAAATTGCTGCAGAATGCAGTCTCAGCGTCCGGTGTGCCCTACGCCTCTGGAATAAATGTGCTAGATACTGTAGCACCTGGGTGGAAGAATGGGGTTTAGCATCTCCCACCACCACCGGCTGACCAGTAAACTGCAAAAAATCATTCCACGCCTTCTGATAAGACCTCAAGGTAGAGGGGGCAAGAGATGCAGCTACTCCCTGCAAAACTAAGTGTTGCCAAGGTTCCAGAGGTGATCCGGGAAAAATTCCGGACGGTCTCGAGCCTCTGGCGCCAGGGACCTGAACCGCTCCATCTGAAAACGGGACAGAGCATCAGCAATCTCGTTAGACACACCAGGCACAAAGCTAGCAGAAAATACAATGTTAAAACGCAAGCAATGTAACACAAAGGCCCGCAACAGGGCTGATACCCTAGGGGATCGTGAAGACTGCTTGGCTAGCACGTTCACCACCGCCAGGTTATCGGTCCAAAAACAAACTCGCCGGTCCCTGAAATGCACGACCCACAAGTGCACGGCCACTACAATGGGAAAAAACTCCAGAAAAGTTAGGTCACGAGTTATAGCTTCCCCACGCCAAGCTGGTGGCCACTGTTGTGCACACCACCTACCATCCCAATACAGGCCAAACCCCAAAGACCCCGCAGCATCAGAGTGCACCTGAAAATCAGTGTGGAGGTTCAAAGTGTCCTGCCACAAAGACACCCCATTGAATTCCTCCAGGAATTCTAACCAAATACGAAGGTCAGCCCTCACCTGGGCTGAAAGGCGCACCCTATGCCGCGGGGCTCTTAAACCTGACATGAGTCTGGCCAGCTGTGAACAAAATGGTCGCCCCGGAGCAACAACCCTACAGGCAAAATTCAGGTGACCCAGCAACGACTGTAGCTGTCGCAGGGTAACCTTCTTCAAGGGCAGCAATTCTTCAATGACTCCCTTGAGCGCACGTATCTTATCCTCCGGCAACCTGGACGTCTGGGCCACAGTATCTAATAAGATGCCTAGGTAAGTCAGCTGCGTAGAAGGACCCTCTGTCTTCTCCGCAGCTAACGGCACCCCCAGCTCTTCCGCCAAGTTAGCAAAGGCCTGCAGCAACCCAACGCAGTGCCCTGTGTCACTAGCTGAGGCCAATAAAAAATCATCGAGATAATGCGTGACACCGCCCAAACCAGTTCTTTTGCGCAACGCCCAATCCAGAAATGTACTAAAACATTCAAAAGCCGCACAGGCTACCGAACAACCCATGGGCATGGCCTTGTCAAAGTAAAAACTCCCATCGAACTGGAAGCCCAGTAACCAAAAGTCATCAGGGTGAATAGGAAGCAGCCGAAATGCGGATTCTATGTCGCATTTTGCCAATAAGGCACCCGGCCCAAATTTCCGAATCATCTTGATCGCCTGATCAAGGGAAGCATACCTCACCGTACAAAGCTCCGGGGGAATGACATCATTGACCGATGTGCCTTTAGGGTGTGAAAGATTATGAATTAGGCGGAATTCCCCCGGGGCTTTTTTAGGAACTATACCCAACGGTGAAATATGCAAATTGGGAAATGGGGGACAAGCAAAGGGGCCGGCTATACGATGTAAAGCCAACTCCTTCCCGATTTTCTTGCGTGCCACTTCCGGCATGTCCTTAACCGACTTCTGGTTAGCAGGATTCCTAGCCACCGGGGTAGAAACCACCGGAATCCTGAAACCCAAAGAAAAACCATCCCGTAAATAAGATGCAGACTTCTTGTCTGGGTAAGACTGCAATAAAGACAACAGCGGCTGCAGCCGTACCGGAGTATAGGCCAAAGAGGACAAGGTACTACTTTGCTGCTCCTGCAACTGGGGCCGGTGAAGCAGCTTTGGGGGGCTGCTGGGAGCCCCCCCCCCTTTCCGAAAGGAACGACGGCCCCCAGCACAAGCTGACGCCGGATGGTTCCCAGAGCACTTCTCACAAGCGTGTGAGTACCTGCAATATTGACGCAGGCAGGTACCCTTGTTAAAATCCCAGCAATACAATTTGCGACCCACCCTTGCCAGGGCAGCCTTAGGCTTCTGCTGTTCTGCAGCCTTCTTGTCAATACGCGGCGCCACATAAGTGGTCCATACGTCCAAATCCTTCCGGTCCCAGCGGGCCGTGGGGATCTTAGCTGCCCTGCGCCTAAAATTCTCATCATAAGATAACGCAGCAGATTCTCCAGCCATCGTGAAGGCCGAACGGACAATCGATAAATACACCCATAAATGCAAAGATCTCCTGGGATAAGCTGCAGACACTACTCCTGCAAAAACTTGGAAGCTATCCAGCCACCGTTCGAATGTCCTGTCAGCCTTTGCTAGTACTGACCGCTTTTTAGAAGCAGAGCCCTTTTCCTGTGGGTCCTGACCCTCCAGAGGAGGGGCCAGGCTAAAAATGTCAATATAACGGCCGTCCAAGATCCTGGACCGCAGCTTGGTAGCCAGATGGGCCCCGGGTATAAGGTCCCTGGCCGAATTAGTGGCAACCTTCACATCAGGTACCAAAACCCCATCTCGACAATCCTGCACTGCCCCGTACTTTGCCCTGTGGGAGTTCGCCCTACGCTCCCAAGCCCACTTTGGAAGCCCTGTCGTCTCCCCAAAGCCCCAATAAAGCTTAAGCGCAGCTTCCTCTTCGCTGCTTGAGCAAGAGGATGAAGTACCTGAGGAAGAGGATGAAGTGTCCCTCCGGCTCCTTTTAGCACGCCTCTTGGAGCCCTTTTTGCGGCGACGGCGTCCACCCGAAGAAGGTTTTGGAGGTGGAAGAAGGCTGTCCTCTACCGAAGACTCAGAAACGTCACCTTGCTGAACAGTACCCGGAACAGACTGAAAAGAAACAACCTGTGAATGACCAGTAACTGACCGCACAGCCGCAGGGGACGGCGCACCTGCCGCCTGCGCTGCTCTAATCCGAGCAGATGCCCTTCTCCTGGCACCACCCCTGGCAACACACCGACCCCTAGGCGTGGCCACCGGGGACACAGGTAAGCCCGGGGTCTGGGCCAAGGCGTTAGGTGAAGAACCCCCGGCTGCCACAATCACTTTCTCTTCTTCACTAGAAGACGACGCCGGAGAGGCTGTGCAACCAAGAGGGGCCGTCCTTGCGGAAGAAGTCGACGGAGTTGAACATCGATGCAGCAGGCCGTCCATTTCGGCTTCAACCCGGGCCAGTGCAGCAGGGTCAGCAGCCAAGCCAGTGACCATGGATTGGAGGCGACTCAGCGACAGGTTTGGCTCAGGAGAGCGCAATGCCTGAGATGGGCCTCTTATAGGCCGCTTAGCCGAGGACACGGAAACAGGCCTCTTTGCTGTCTTCTTTTTTGGAGCCATACCTACTACCGGTGGAAACAGAAATTAAACAGTAAACACAGCCACCAAAAGCAGAGTTGCAAGCAAGCAAACAGACTAAATAGTGAATTAATGCAAGCGATTTCAATTGGCTGCCAACATACAAACCACCACCAGGTGGCGCGACCTGCAACCAAAGCTCGTTAACAAGGCTGCAGTTGCTATGAACGACCACTAGAGGCTAGCACACAGTAAATGAAGGCAGAAAATGGCGCTCCCGCCAAAACTGCCTACCAAGGAGGGCCCTCGACCCGCCCTCCTCCAAAGGCCTCGATCCAGGCCCCAAACCAGGCCCAAGCAGGCCCCAGGCAGGCTGAGCGCGATCCGCTGCGCCGCAGCGCTCACGGAGCGCCTCCTCGTTGCTGCCTCAGCCCTGCAGCGCACGCCCTAGCGCGCCTAAACCACCGCCCGCAAAGCGGGAAACAGGATCGCTAGGCCCTCCAACGGCCAGGAAGCCGCCCGCGAGCCGCTGCGGCCTCTCCGGCCGACCCAAACTCCCCCAGATGCCAGGAAGGCCCAAGGAGCCTGCACCCGTGCGCAGGCCGCTGCGGAGGCGTCCGTACGGCGCCCCCCCGCGGAACGGCCTGAGCCGATCACGCGGGGCGCCCCGGAGCACACCGGGGCGCGCCGGAGGCCCGGCAAAGGCCCAGGCCGGGCAAAGGACCAGGTTGAATCCCCTCCCGGTAAGTGAACGCACTGAGAGGGGGGGGAGGAATTTAAAATAACTTAGATAAAGTAGGTATAACTCAATAAATTAACTTAAACGTTCCCCAAGGCCCCGAAAACCCCAGGGCCGCAAGGGGCCGGGAGTTGCACCCACCCCCAGACACCCCCTGGAGCCCTCAGGGCTCAAGGGCCAAGGAGAACTTGAAAGGGAATAAAATAAACTAATGAGGAAACCGAATAAATAAATCAAAGGAAGAAAGGAAAGAAAGAAGGTTTGAAATACAACCAGTCCTCCACTGTGTTCGATCAGATCCGATGTCCACAGCAAAAGAGAAAGTAGCCTGCTGTGGACCCTGCTTAAATAACCTCTGATCCCACCCCTAACTTTGCAACATCAATTTTACCCCAGCAACACCCAGCATCCACCAGGGTTAGGCTCCTTAATCTCCACCTGCCTAATTACCAAAAGGGTGCTTTGACCGTCCCCATCCGCAACACGTGCTCTCCTTTAGTGAGAACACACTATGTAGATAACATGCTTTGTATCTTAAAGGAGCTAAATAATAAGCTTATCCCAACCAATCAAGGTTCACAGATTTGCTGTGATGATATAATGACAACACGTAGGCAATTAGACCTAGATACTTGAAATGGCTGCTGAGAAGGAAGTGAAAGCCAACTGTTTGTCTGCACTCAGAATGGATGTTGAGGGAAGAGGGGAAATTTCATTACTGTGGAGGAAAGATGCTCTTGTTTTGCTGAAATGTGGTAGTGATTTTATTTCCCATTCTCATTCCTATGATAAAGACTGGAATGTTGTTCAGAGTGAGGGGTGTACAATGGGTAAAAACTGAACACTTTCTCCTCTATTTGCAACTTTGCTCCGAAACTTTGCACTAGTGGGTGGCCTCTTTTGCAGCGTCCAAAACTTTATGGAACAATAGCTCAAATCAGCTAAATCCTAGTTACAAGCTGAGACTACAGGAGAAGAATCCACTGACGAATTTCATAACATTCCTTAAGGCTTGAATGAGGGTTATGCATTGCTTGCTTGCAGTGCTTTTTTTCTGGGGGTACGCAGGGGTACACATACCCCTAAACATTTTGTGAATCTAATGGGAGAAGAAACGAAAAAATACATTTTTTTTTTAGTTTCTTCTCTAGCATGGTGAATCATTAGTTCCATTGCTACCCCCAATGGTGGCATCATTTCCTGTCACGGTGTTTCCTGAGTCTCAGATGGAAGCGAACATTTAATGTGTGAAGTAGGAGTTGGAATCTAGCACAGTGATTGGTCAGTTTCTTTGTTACCACCTCTGATGGAGGCTTCATTTCCTCTCCCGGTGATTTTCTTGAGTCAAAATGAGAGTACCCCTAAACATTTTTAAAGAGAAAAAAAGCACTGCTTGCTTGTCAGAAATATAATGAAAAGCAACATCCTCTTTGTTTATTGATGGCATCCATGATGGGTTGGCTCCCAGCTCAGTCAGAGCAGACCCTTTGAAATCTACCCATTTACTACTTTAAGTCCCATTAATTTGAATGGTTTAAGTATGATCCAACCCAACACGTTTAGTACCCTCATTATCTTTAAGACCATAAGATGACCCCTAATGGATCAGACTAAAGGCCCAGCTAATCCAACATCCTGTTCTCACAGTAGCCGACCAGATGAAAAGCATTATAAGATAATTATCTTATTAACTTAGAGCCAATTCACTCATTCATTTTTTTGCCTGTTGTAACCGGACCAATTTCCCTTTCTGTTTCCCCCTGCCAATTCTATATTTCGCTCTAATGCCCTTTTCACTTATCCAGTTCTCTCTCCCATTTAGCATTCTCCCTGCCATCCAGTAAAGATTTTGATCTGTGAAATGAACCAATCTTCAAACAAGACCAGAAACAACACACACACACACACACACACACACACACACACACACTGCCCATCTGGCTGGGTTTCCCCAGCCACTCTGGGTGGTTCCCAACAGAATATTAAAAACATGATAAAACATCAAACATTAAAAACTTCCCTAAACAGGGCTGCCTGCAGATGTCTTCTAAAAGTCAGAGAGTTGTTTATTTCCTTGACATCTGGTGAGAGGGTGTTGCACAGGGTGGGTGCCACTACCGAGAAGGCCCTCTGCCTGGTTCCCTGTAACCTCATTTCTCGCAGTGAGGGAACTGCCAGAAGGCCAGCAGAAACCACCAGTCATCATTCTTTCTTTCTGCAACCAATGGAAAAATCAAGATTTATATTCCTTAGCTGCCCACCCTCAACAAAGATATGTCTCCTTCCCCTCACCTTCTTCTCTTGATGTTCTCCAGCATCAGAAATCAGTACCTCAAGATGACTTGGGAAAGGAAAATCATGCTGTTGCCTAAACCTTGCCCATTTTATTTTAATATTAACCTGGTTTGCAATCTTTTGTCCTTATATCCGTTGTTCCATTTGTATTGATTTGTCTGGGTCAGCGCTGATATGTCTTTTAAAAAATAATAATAAGAAAACAAAGTGATTTCCATGATTTCCCCTCCCATTTCAGAGAGAGTGACTCAGCCTTGCTTGCTTATAATGTATGCATTAGCCATAACAAAACTTCCAATTCCCACATGGTCCAATTATACAAAAACTTGGCTAAACAGCTATGCTAAATGTGGCCTTTGACATTAGAAAAATATTTCTAAACTGTATTGTTCAGAGGGAAAGATAAATGAGATGCTTCAAAAGCTGCTTAGTTAATTGAGGAATGCTAGAATGATCTTGTCTATTTGAGTGCTACCTACTGGGAAATATTTCTACAGCTCTGTGAGAACTCAAAATCAGAACTGGCTAAAGTGAACATTATAATGTCAATTGACTAGTTTTAAATAAGAAACCCATGCAAAAAAATCCCATATGGAATAACATGAAAAAATATATCTGAGAACAAAGAAGCCACAACCTAGAAAGACGAAAACTGTAAAATTCAGATATGTTAATTTAGAAGTTTGCATGCAACCTCTGGAAATGGAATGGAAATAAAACACTGAATATGCTGAGCTTTCACTTTTTCAGATATTCAGCACAATTAATATCAAATGCTGAGCCTCTTCTCAAGACTGCATAGGTGACACCTGTCCAAACTAAGTTCCAGGCACCAGTGACATGTGCAAAGGTCATCTTGTGAAGGCCAATAGTACACACAGAACTCTACAAGATTGTAGCAGACTGTGAAGGAACTGGACTTTACTGTTGTGGATCGCTTGTGTATAAAATGGGAATGCTTATTTTTACCTGTCTGCTTATTTGGGGAGTATGGGGTTAACTTGAATTCCTAGCAAGTGCCCCAAGACTCGTAAAACATCAAGCCATAGGCGTCCACCACTATTGATGTGGCTAACAGCACATCTCTCTAGGAGGGTGGGAAATTAAAAGCTCTGAACTTCCTTCAGCAGATATCCCAAGGGGAGGAGCACATGAATGGAAGGGAAGGTCAACAACAACAACAATAATAATTTTTATTTATATCCCGCCCTCCCCAGCCAAAGCCGGGCTCAGATAGGTGGGAGGCAGCAGACAAATTAGATCTTATATGATATATGGAATTTGGAGAGCCTGTGAGGAATGCTTTAAGGAATAAATGCTTACTTGTGAGCAAGGAATCCTGCAAAGAACTTGGTGAAGTTAGGGATGGCCTAAGGGGCAAGGAGATGCATTTAAGCAATATTAATTTGCTTTTGCATCAAGCGGAATATTTTGTGTTTCTGTAATTTTTGGGCATCACTTTTCTTTCTTTGTAACATTTACACGTTTTAGACTCTATTTTATCTTAGTCAACCCAGTTCCTGTATCATAAACCCGTATAATAAACTCTGTCTTTCCCATAGCTTGCATTAACCTGCATTCAGCCTAAGGCTCAAGAGGCATTATTATGATATACTTTCCCCACTGTTCCTGGGAACAAAAGGCAAAAGCCAACTCCCTTCAAAATGGTGAATTTTCAATTGACTACCTTAATCACATGATTCAAGGTTAAACATTCATGTGAAGGCTAGCAGATAACATCAACAGTTAATTATCAACTCAGCTAGAAGCTTAGAAAGAGTTTTCTAGTTAAGTATACAGTGGTACCTCGGGTTAAGAACTTAATTCGTTCCAGAGGCCCTTTCTTAACCTGAAACTGTTCTTAACCTGAGGTACCACTTTAGTTAATGGGGCCTCCTGCTGCCGCCGCGCTGCTCCTACACGATTTCTGTTCTCATCCTGAAGCAAAGTTCTTAACCCAAGGTACTATTTCTGGGTTAGCGGAGTCTGTAACCTGAAGCATCTGTAACCCAAGGTACCACTGTACTCAAATGGTGTTTTCCAGTGTTAAATCCTTAGCAACATACATACAGGCATTCTTCTTTTCAGTGTGCAATTAAACAATTATACTTAACAGAACTTGGGGTCATCCAATAATACTGATTGGCAATAGATTGGTAGTAATCAAAAGAAGGGGTTTCTTTTCTTTTTAAGTACTTTACATAGCATTCCACATAGAATCTGATGCCATGGGATGAGGCAATGGTCACTAGCTTAGGTGGCTTTTAAATAGGGTTGACTACATTAATAGAAGATAGTTAGGTGGTTAGTCATGATACGTTTCCAAGCACAATTCAAAGTGTTGCTGCTGACCTTTAAAGCCCTAAACGGCCTTGGTCCAGTATATATGAAGGAGCGTCTCCACCCCCAGCGTTCTACCTGGATACTGAGGTCCAGCGCCAAGGGCTTTCTGGCGGTTCCCTCACTGCGAGAAGTGAGGTTACAGGGAACCAGGCAGAGGGCCTTCTCGGTAGTGGCACCCGCCCTGTGGAACGCCCTCCCACCAGATGTCAAAGAGAATAACAACTACCAGACTTTTAGAAGACATCTGAAGGCAGCCCTGTTTAGGGAAGCTTTTAATGTTTGATGCATTACTGTCTTTTAATATTTTGTTGGAAGCCACCCAGAGTGGCTGGGGAGGCCCGGCCAGATGGATGGGGTATAAATAATAAATGATGATGATGATGCATCATTCCAGTTCAAAGGCAACATGCCGAGATGCGGCAGCCTCTCTGGGCTGTTGTCTTTGTGTCCTGCTTGTGGCCTCCCCAGAGACATCTGATAGATTACTCTGTGGGAAACATGATGCTGGAGTAGATTGATACTACAGAGCACTTCAATGTTCTGCCTCACTGATCTCTATTCCCCCTGAGGTTGTGGAGCTTTTCCTGCCACGTTGATTTTGCAGTATGTAGTGCTAACACAAAAATATATTGCCCTTAAAGCCAGGAGAACAGTTTCCTAGACAGAACTGATGCATTGATATTGCCTGCCAAGATAATTAGGCTGCCCTATGAGCCACTAAAAGGTCAAGAAATGCTAAAACCTTTCTTGGACCATTTCAATTGCATTAAACTTCAATACAAATGCCCCCCAATCATGCTAGCACCAGAGAAGAAGGGAAAGGCCTTGGGGGATAGTTCTGTATGGAGCTGAGCTATCTGTCTGGTTCTTTGCTATGCTCCATACCATGTCAGCTCTAAGAACATCCAGTGATCCAGATGATACGTGAAGTCTTCTCTTTTATTTATGCCATCCACGGGCAACTGTATTTTGAATCTTTTATGGTGAACTACACTCCAACCTGAAAAAGGTCTCATGATTTTCCTTGACAAGCTGTGCTCGCATGACATCGCTGGCAGGATAAACCAGACTACCTTGGTTGAATTACCAAAGGTCAATGGGAAACATCTCTCTCTGAGAAATCACAAGGAAGGAAGGAAGGCTTTGCATCAGACTGAACGATCCCAATACGAACGACTGTGTGGGTGGGGTGTCCTGTCTCATAATGAAAAATTATAAGAGGAATCTGTCAGCATGTGGGTAGGAAAAAGGAGAGAAAGAGAGAAAATATTTGAAGTTATCAGCATACCATTATATCAAAAAAAGAAATATTGCTTGATATTTGATTTTTTAAAACCTGTGGTTGCAGTGGAAGGGGGTGGGAAGTTAGGGAAAGGAATCTTGCACCACAGGATCCCAATACTTTTCTGCATGGTTTGGGATGGTCTTCCACCATCTCCTGCAGCCTGAAGGGCCAGGAAGATACAAAGGAGGGGAAGGAAAGGTCCATTGTGTGAGCTACCCTTCCACTCTAGCAACTTGGAATACAACCCACTATCCCTAACTTTAGATGTTACAAAACTTTCTGTGATGAAAGAAAGTTAGAAAATGCTTTAAGGGAATTTCCTCCACAGATCCACAGGCTGAACTATCACATTAAAAATTATGTTCTCAAATTCAGATTTGATGACTGCCTGGCTCAGATTAAGCCTTGAATTTTTAAAACCTTAATATGGCATTTTTATTTTTCATCTAGCTAATTTAGGGGTGCAGATAAACGTTCAAGAATTGGCATGTTTAGGGACAACTAGTAACTGGAAACAATTACTGTTCGATCTCAATGGGAAAATCAAGTAGAATGGGAACATTCAGGAACTAGAATACTGATTGAGTTGGAATACTAATCTAATTGTGTTTTGCTATTCTGCAAGTTTATGCTGTAATTAAATTCCAGATGCTCACATCTGATTTTTTCACCTGGTACTTTGTGTGGATTCTCAGTGGTGCAATGATGTGTTGGCTTCAGTTGAACTCTGTTTATTATTTATATCAGGTGAAAGATGGCCTATTAATGTTGTAATCACAACAGAAAAAGAAATGCATTAAAACAAACGTAACCAGTAGCAGCTGGTGAGATGGTACAGGTTCATGGTACTGTTGCTCTCCCAAGCTTCCTGACATTGCAGGCTGCTGGCACTTACCATGGCTGGATCTAGACACATCAAAGAAGCATTTCAGTTAAACGCGTCACAAACTTTGTATGAGAAATCGGGTTAGCAAAAACGGAACTCTGCTTGGGACCATCTCACTTCACCTTGGACTGCTTTGAATCCTCAGATTCTCCAGTGATCTGAATATATCCATAGTAGGTTGTTTAACAACATAAGAAGAGCCGATTGCATCAGGCCAATGGCCCATCTAGTCCAGCATCCTGTTCTTGCTCTGGCCAACTGGATGCCCAGAACCTGAGCACAGCAACAATCTCTCTGCCTGGGAATCCCACCAATTAACATTCTGTGGCATACTGCTTCTGACAATTTGCCTTGAATACATGCCTCACCAGAGGCTTCTGCAGCGCATGAATAGACAGTATTTTCTAAAGTACAAAGAACTCCACGCACATTATAGAAGTAGTATGTACAATTGCCTTGTTCAGTGCTATTGCAGACAGAGGCTGAGAAATCATGGCTTCTTTGACCCTCTAGTAACATCACGGCAGAGCATGGGCAAATCTACACTGGTTGGTTGTAATGTTAAAAATGTGTTATAAAAGTGTGATCCATCGGAAATGGGAAATGCCATTGAGTGTATTTAAATCTCTTTCTCTCTCCCTCCTTTAATAGCGTTTTTACAGATCCGTGTAGATCCAGCCCAGGAAATTAACTGGGAATTCCTGAATCAGAGCATGCAATGTGAGCCTATGCATATTTACTTCGAAGAAACTCCCATAATATTTAATGAATTTTACTTTCATATAAATATACATCGGGGGAAACAGCCTTATTTTCTTACCCATAGTGTTAATAGCATTGATTAACCGAGCCAGGTTTTCTTTCATTTGTTGCCATGGTATAGCACTGCTGGGAGGAAAATGGCAGAAGAAATATTAATAGGAAGTGCTGCTGTTTTGTTTTCCTGTGTTTTATCTCTCTGTGAAATGCTTTAAGTAACTAAAGGCCGTCATGCCTTTTCTCAATGAGATAATATTTTAGGGTGACAGTGACCTTATTGCGATAAAGCTGGTTTGTATCGAATGTTTAGAGTTTGCTTTTAATAGATTTGTAGTGTCTTTCTCCTCCTTCAACTCAGAAAAGGCACCAGCAAATGAAGTCAATAAACAAGAGACAGAGAGACAGGGAGAGGAATGCTATTAGTGTGGGGGAAATTAGTAAACAGAGAAGAATTGGACTCTATGAAAATGGCGCAGAAGCTGGCTATTGTAAATCTCAGATTTACAGATGCTGCACAGACACAAACAACGTTTCTCTTACTTGGGAATTACTATTATCATTTATTTTTATTTTTATCCCACTTTCCTCCCAAAGGAGTCCAGAGTGACGAAAAGAAAACATCAAAATCGATACAGGCATTAAAGAAGAACATTTAAAAACACTCAGATATCCTCGCAGCTAAATAAGGTCAAGGTTCCAAGAAAAAATATATTTCAGCCATCAAAATGCCTGGCTGAATGGAAATGTTTCAGAATTCTGCCTAAATATTCATAAAGAGGGAGACAGATTTCACCAGGAAACCGCTACCAATTATCAATCAATGAATTATGAATTATGAATTATATTTTTATACTGCCCTTCATCTGAAGATCCCAGGGTAGTTCACAACAGAAAAATACAAAATGAGAGTACAAAATACATAGTAAACCAAAATCAAAACAATAACTGCCCCCCTCTTTTGTGGGTGACCAATAGCCAGGTGTCCCTGCTGATTGTCCTTGCAATGGTTGATATTGGGGAAAGAGATCTTGTAGGTACTTTTGTCCCAGCATCATCTTAAAGAAGCAAAATTCTCCTTAATGTTGGTATTTTAAGCTATGGGTGTTACACGACAATTTTTAGATGTGCTGCAGGTAATATAAATATAATTGTAGCAATGCTAATGAAGTGTAGATATTGTTCTGCTCTTCTTTTTTAAAAAACACACACTCTAATTTATGTTTGGAACCCATCCTGGAGAAGATAAGTGAAAGAAGAATATTTTTCGTTTCCTGGACAAGAATTATAGATCAATAGGGTCAAGAGTTCATTGGTGAGGGGATTTAAACAGCCCCCTTAACCACACGCAGAGAGAGACATATCAAGACAGAACTACTGGAGGATTCCCAGTTATTAAATGCTATTTGTTGAAAAGAAACACACGATCAAAATCTCCTCAGTTTTGGACCTGTTTGTTTCCATGGCAAACCCTTTCTGGAACCTGTGAGAAACTTCTAATCTTTGTCTATGTGCACCTCACTTGCGAATCTGTGTGAAGTTTCAGCTTTTGTGTATGAGTTCCAAGAAGTTTTTAAACTATTTATAATTTCAACAAGTTTTTAAACTATTTATAATTGCCATGTGTTTCTGATGCTAAAGGCAATCAAAGTTTGGATGAAAGGACCAAAGTAGCTGTTACATGGGAGATATGTGGACGGAATTTCCTGCTGGTTTTTAAAGATCAAAGCAGCTGTGTGTGCCCCAGCCATCATTTTGGTTAAAGGCACCTGGTGCTGAGAGATCGTGGATAAGTTGTAATCCTCTCCCCTAGGTGCTATTTGCAATTGGAGGAACAACTTACCGGTATCCCTGCTTAAATATTGCACACTGTGGAGCTAATTCTTTTCCTCAGGTAAAGAATTCCAAGTCAGAAAATCACATGGGGGAAGGTTAGCCCCTGAACTTCAGCACCACCACCCTTTATTTAGGTGCACTATCTACAGCACAGAACTAAAATATCTGTCAGATGCATGCAGTAAAACCACCAATCAGATCTTAAAAGGCGGGGGGAACAGAAGAGTCTCTTAAAGTCTTTTACGTTACTGAAAAGTAGCAAGGTGGGCACCAGGCAAGCTTCCCTAGGGAGGGCATTCCATAACTTGGGAGCACCAAAAAGGTTTCTTCAATCATGGCCACTTCATAGCTTCAGACCGAAGAGGTACATGACGAAGAGTTTTTGTAGATGACCTTAGGTTACAGGGAAATACATTCGGGAGGAGGAGTTCTCTTGTGTCTCCTGTTGTTCTGTGTGTGTATGTATACGCATATAACAACAACAACAACATATTATTTACACCCCATTCATCTGGGGTGTGTGTGTGTGTGTGTGTGTGTGTGTGTGTGTGTGTATTCACCATCCTGGTTCACCATGAGATATGGAGCCAGTCTGTTTTCCTCCTTGTCTCCCTTAACACCCAGAATCCTTCTTCTGCAAAAACTGAATTTAGGCAAAGATAAATATTACTCAGCTTATCACCTGCCTTAGTGTTGCTCCCCTCCTCCAGGCCCCTCTCCCCCATTATAAACTGGGAGCAAAGGTGAGTGTGGCCAATAGCCTGTGGTCGCCATGTGACATCACTTGCAGCCAGCCCCTGCTTTATATCAGATTGGGCTAGACTTGCCACCCTATGGAGACTGGCACCATCTATTGCCTGCCTTTCATAGTGTATTCATGGGTCTCTTGTGTTAATATGAAGTTTGGTCCCAAGTCTGCAGAACACCAGCACCCTTCCTGAATGGGACTTATTACATGGCACAATTCTGCCTAGATTCCCAGATGGGGCCCATTTTATCTTTGTAGCTGTATATGTGTAGCACCACTGTGGCAATTGGCCATGAATCAAATTGCATCCTAGTTTCCTCCTGGACTAATGCTTGAGATTTGTCTGACTTGTGTTACCAAAGAGAACAAGTGATTTATATGCAATATGTATGTGTTACTTTAAAGCCAAAATGTTAAGAGGTATCTTAAAAACCCCTAAGACTACAACCAAAGCTCATTTACTAGGGTGTAGGACCCTGTGAATTCAGTGGAGCTAACTTCTGAGTAAAAGGGCTGAGGATTGCCCTGCAAGACCATTAATTGTCAAATGTTAAAAGGAATGCTTGAATTCAAATGATTGGTCCACTTCTGTTAATTAGTTATAAAGGTAAAGGGACCCCTGACCATTAGGTCCAGTTGTGACCGACTCTGGGGTTGCGGTGCTCATCTTGCTTTATTGGCCGAGGGAGCTGGCGTACAGCTTCCGGCCAGCATGACTAAGCCACTTCTGGTGAACTAGAGCAGTGCACAGAAACACCATTTACTTTCCTGCCAGAGCGGTACCTATTTATCTACTTGCACTTTGAGGTTCTTTCGAACTGCTAGGTTGGCAGGAGCAGGGACCGAGCAAGGGGAGTTCACCATGTCATGGGGATTCGAACCGCCGACCTTCTGATCGGCAAGTCCTAGGCTCTGTGGTTTAACCCACAGCGCCACCCGCGTCCCTTTAAGTCATAGGTAAAGGTAAAGGTACCCCTGCCCATAAGGGCCAGTCTTGACAGACTCTGGGGTTGTGTGCCCATCTCACTTAAGAGGCCAGGGGCCAGCGCTGTCCGGAGACACTTCCGGGTCATGTGGCCAGCGTGACAAAGCTGCATCTGGCGAGCCAGCGCAGCACACGGAAACGCCGTTTACCTTCCCGCCAGTAAGCGGTCCCTATTTATCTACTTGCACCTGGGGGTGCTTTCGAACTGCTACGTTGGCAGGCGCTGGGACCGAGCAACGGGAGCGCACCCCGCCGCGGGGATTCGAACCGCCGACCTTTCGATCGGCAAGCCCTAGGCGCTGAGGCTTTTACCCACAGCGCCACCCGCGTCCCTCTCTAAGTCATACCTACATTTAAATTCCATAGCTCTTCACAGTGGTTATGAAATCCTGAAATTTATTTTAAAAAGCGGGGGTGAGTTTACAGAGAAAATAAGAGCTATAAATGTTCTTATCCTATGAATACTGTATTATTATGATATTGAAAATTACATTGCAAGAGGTGCCTTTATGAGGGATTTTAACATTTATAGAGTGAATGTTAAATTAAGAGGATAGATATTTATTACATATACATTTATAACATGAAATAGATATGCAACACATACTATTAAGTTTAATAACAGCTGCAAACAGCTCAGAATACTTTTCTTGACACAGAAAGAACCGGATTCACTCTAAAGTCAATATGTTTAATGCTACTCATAGCCAGGTGAACAAAACCAACAAGGAAAATGGACAGAACTACCCATAATAAGTAGATGTAACTGTAGCCATAAATATTTTAAAGCTTTCACCAGCATGCTTGAATGGTAATTAGAATTGTTTTCCATTCCTGTAATAATCCAATTTCTTTATGAGACTTCACGCCATTGTGAAATGATTCAAATAGTGAAAATGATACATTGCTTCATCTGTTCAATTTGTGACAAGATGCTTAGTCGAGATGCTTGAGGAATTTAATTTCGGAGAATTCCAATGTGAACTGACCTGATCTGTACTTCTCCAACTGATGTGTGGATTAGAATGTAATTATCTTTTAGATTTTGCTCTTGTTTTGAATTCGACCCTTGGTTACAGCTCCTAGTTTGTGGGGAATCTGCAAATTTGTGCAGTCTTGCTAAGTCAAGATCTGGCCTAATGTGTTGTGTGAACAAGACCAATAACTAAGGCCAATGCCATTATTTGACCCCAGATGAAGAGTGTCACCCCCCCTCATATAAGAGTGAATGGCATTTGGGGACTATTGCTATGAATCTTAAACTTGCCCACCATCCCTGAGACCAAATGAGCAGGATTGCATTGAAAGGGATCCCACAGCCAAATTTATATTTGTGCAGAAACACAAATGTGCACTGTCCCCAACCCCCAGCCAGTGGTTATTGCAACACACAAGTCTTACTGCCACACTCACTTTGCCCATTAGAATTATGAACTGCTTGCTAGTATAATATCCAACCATCATATTCCCAGTTTACCCTTTTCATTCTTAATTTGACTCCATGCCTCCCTCTAATACTTATTATAAACTACACTGCTTTCCTCCAATTCCTTGCCAAAAGCACTGTGGTCTTTGTTCAGAAAAAAAAGCCAAAATAAGGATATCGTCTCTGGGCACATGCAGAGTCCCAGCTGAACCGAGCTTCTCAGTTATGCCCTACGCTTAGAGGAAATATGCAATTTTTCTCGCATGCCGCTCAACTGACAACTGTAAGAATGTCCCATAGTAAGTAGGGCCAAATGATGCCACCATTCCATGTCAATGTTGCGTCTCTCTCCTCTGTGTTTACATGGGAATATTTGCAGACATCAATAGATAGCAGCAAACATAGTCACAGGGTTAACCATGCTTAAGTGCATAATTTATTTTAAAAAAGAAATCCAAGTAAAGATGGTTGATATAGAAAAGGCAATACTCTTATTTCACATACAATAGCAATGGCGTGCATATTCCTGATCTTGGTTTGTTTTTCTGAAGGCAGACCTTGGCATATGCAAACAGCGTGCTTTTACTGTTAACCACCATCCCTTTAGTGTTAAATCCACATTATCTGCAGCATTACAACCAGTTTATCAGAAAATTCAATGAGGAAGAATAAAAACTTCCCAGGTTGAAATGATGATGTGCGAGTCTCTGAAGCAGTTGTGCATATATCTTGACTGTTTTAGATGCCAGAGGAGCAATGTCCCTTTAAAATGCAAACTAAATCGGTCTGTTAGGTGGTGAATTATTTATGTTTCTTGCCCCCCCCAGCTGAATGTCCTACCACCTGCAGTGATCAGCTTGTTGCAAACACTGAATCAGCCCATCCAAGAAAGATGCATTGGGAGTAATCTTTGAAATTTACATGCAAGGCTGTCTGTAAGTGCCTTTGTTCAGAAAAAGAGATACCCAAACAGCCTGAATCTGGAAGGAGGGGGAGAGGAAAGGAGTTGGCAGGTTTGGAAGATTCTAGTTTGGAATCAAACTAGCAGGCATTTTAACACTTAATGTTGCATGGAACTGTGCTAAACCATTTTGAGTGCAGTACAGCACACACACCTACACACACTCATAATGCAGATCTGGCGAACGTGCCATAGGTAATGGGTTAGAACCAGACAGACCTTCCAACAGAGCTTTCTCATCTCCCCCTCCTGTGGCACGTGCTTGAGATCCATCAAAAGATATGCCACATAACCTCCAGGACAGCATGGGCCATGGCACTGGGCTGCAACGAGAGGAAGAGAACTGGTAGAAATGGGAAGGTGGGAAGGTAGATCTGCCTTCCCCAGCAGCATGAATCCATCTAGTCAGTATGTTTTAATACCACACCATCTTTCCCCCTGTACTGATTCAACAGCAGATATTCACTGAGGGACATTTATCTACCCCGGGCTTGCATTATACAACTTGCCTGGTTTCCAACAGCAACAAGAAATCCCCTGCAATAAAACTGCTAGCACGTTTGAGAAGCTAAGCAGGGTTTGGTATGGTTTCAAATTCGATAGAGAAATGTGTGTTGAGATTCCTGCATTGCAGGGGGTTGGACTAAATGACTCTCAGGGTCCCTTCTAACTCTTCAATTCTTTGATTCTATGACGTGGACCAGAGGCAGTGTCCGTCTCCCTTCTTCCTGCTTTCCTTCAATGCTGACTTCCCCTTCTCCATGGCTATGATAGAAATGCCGAATACTTCCCTCTTAGCAGGCTAGTAAATAAATTTGCAGGATAGGTACTCTGGGGATTTTATTTTTACAAGGCTGACCAAGCCCCCATTCTGTGCTTGTAACTACCCAGACTGTTTCCCTTTGCAAAAAGCAACCACACATCTGCGTTTGTGAAAAGGAAAAACTTCCCTTCCATTGTGGCACTCTCACTCACAAGCAGCTCCCTCTTCTTTCAGAGAAACTAGTGGAATCCAGACATGTCTGTCATAAGATGCAGTTTGGCTCTGAAACAGAGGAGCTAAAAATGGGGTCACGCAGAGGTGGGGAACCTCTGACCTGTGAGGCAATCTTACTCTACCAAGGGGTCCAATTTGGCCCAAGAGGTCATTCAAAAAATAATGAACAGGGGTTAAATCCTGGTCCATTTGGCTGCCTGAGCTTGTTCCCAGTTCTTGGAAGTTCCAAGAGCAGTGCAGGGCTGTTTGCAAAAGGGCTTTCAAACAGCCCAGCACTGCTCTTGAAACCTGCAAAATATGGAGGTTTCAAATAAGGAGGCTTCAAACACAGCATCACCTGATGTCACTATGGCATAGATCATGACAAAATGATAACAGCAAATCGATTTAATGCTGCCACAGCAAACAGCAGTACGGGTAGCAATGCATTGGGTGGAAATGGATTTGTGGTGGGATGAAACCAAGGCACTTTACAATGAATAAATGATGGAAAGGACATTACTAACGTTATGCCTTTCTACCTAAAGTTTAACTTGCTTTAAAAATATGATACAATTGCCATTCAAATGATCAGATATCCCTGTGTTATTTTCCTGTCTCCACTTTATGCTAACTTACTTGAATTAACCCTAGAACACAATGAGTTTCCTTCTGTAGAAGAGAAAAAAATAACTCAGGTGCAGCATTGGTCTGCTTCCAACTTTTTAGTGTACAGTGGTGCCTCAGGTTACATACACTTCAGATTACATACGCTTCAGGTTACAGACTCTGCTAACCCAGAAATAGTGCTTCAGGTTAAAAACTTTTCTTCAGGATGAGAACAGAAATTATGCTCCGGCGGCACGGTGGCAGCAGGAGGCCCCATTAGCTAAAGTGGTGCTTCAGGTTAAAAACAGTTTCAGGTTAAGAACGGACCTCCGGAACGAATTAAGTACTTAACCGAAGGTAACCCAAGGTAACACTGTATTATGACACAACAGTTCCTAATCTGATGATAACTGTGGAAAAATTGAGATAAAAGTACAGTGATACTTCTGGTTAAGAACGTTCCGGAGGTCCGTTCTTAACCTGAAACTGTTCTTAACCTGAAGCACCACTTTAGCTAATGGGGCCTCCCGCTGCTGTTGCGCCGCCGCTGCACGATTTCTGTTCTCATCCTGAAGCAAAGTTCTTAACCCGAGGTACTATTTCTGGGTTAGCAGAGTCTGTAGCCTGAAGCGTCTGTAACCCGAGGTACCACTGTAGATGGATACTGTAGTGACTGAGTCATCTTACTGCACAGTCCCTAAGGTTAATTTAACCATGAGTGGAATGGACTCTGGTCCTCCTGAGGATTCCATCTTGTAATTAATTGTACCCAACATCTGTGACATGTTCAGATACAAGGACCTCTGAGAGGAACAATATGTGCAATGCAAAGGTGGTGAAGAGGCTTTTGAAGCTATCACAATGTCTGATGTTTTTCCCCAACCTTACTTTTCAAAGATTTGATTAGGAAAAGGAAGTACGGAATCCATAGGGAGAGCAACCTGCTGTTGCATGAACCGAGTATCAAGTTATGCCTTGGTGGTCTCCTACAGCTGTTGCATCTGTTACTTGGTGTTATCAATTTTGATTTAGTACAAGAAACAGCAGTAAGGTTGCCATATGGATTCAACATTTCACCGATGCAATGGACCAAGTGTGACTATACAGCTGTCATTTATTAAGTGTGAAGACTATAATGCTCCCCAGAGTGGATGATGTGTTCTCTCTTATCTGAGAAATGCTCACCATTCCTTAGAAGACCATGCCTTAAAAGTGAAAAAACTTTTTTTTTTACTTTCAAGAGTTTTACAAAGTAATCAGAAGATTATTTGACCTTTTGCAGGCTCCTTGATTCTAATCATCATTCTAATCATCATCCTTTGTGAGCTTAAAGGACTATGCCTCTGCCTGCAGTAGGATTGCTATAACTCCTTATGCAGTTTCACCCAGGTTTTCTGTACTAAATTCTGATAAGGATGGGGCACAGAATCTGTTTATTGTGCCGTCTGCAGCAGTAGGGATGGGTGAATATTTCAATTTCAGTTTATCACCCTTCCAATCATAAATTCATTTCTCCACATTTCCACACTACTTTGCATTTTTTTTAAAAGCCATCCTGAAAATTCATTAGCATTTTAGTGCAACTTTCTCTTAATTTGCACATTTTTGTATACATGTTTGCCTCATCCATACACTTTTGAAAATCAGTTACACCTTATAAATGCATTTATGTTTGTTATGTTCACCAATATATGCATTTACATGCACACTTTGCCCCAGTGTATACATTTTTGTGTGTGCACATTACATGGCTGGAAAACTGCATTGCAAAATTCAGAGATGTGCAAATTTTGAAAGATGGCTGTGTTTTAGTCCACTTCTTGTTTGGAAAAGTGCAAATTAGGTTAGCTCACCTTTAAATGTCAATTTAATCGAATTTTTCTCCCACTCTGTTTTAGCAAGTCACTGTATCTCTAATTTTTTACATGGTGTGTTGTGGAATAGTTGTCACTGCTTGTAACGCCATGCTGAATCGATGCTCACACAGTGACTGTATAATGGTTGCGCTGGCTGGCAGTGTGAGTCTGGCAGTTTGGTTGCACGTCAGTGTACAATCAGAAGGTCCCAGAATCTCCACGTTAGGGCTGGGAGAAAACCGTGTCTGAAATGCTTAAGAACTGCAACCAGTCAGTGTAGACAATCCTGAGCTAGATAAACCAGTAGTCTCTGTATAAGGCCTTGGTGTGCGGGTGGCACTGTGGTCTAAACCACTGAGCCTCTTGGGCTTGCCAATCAGAAGGTCAGCAGTTCGAATCTTGTGACGGAGTGAGCTCCCATTGCTCTGTCCCAGCTTCTGCAAACCTAGCAGTTCGAAAGCATGCCAGTGCAAGTAAATAAATAGGTACTGCTGCGGCAGGAAGATAAACAGCGTTTCCATGCGCTCTGGTTTCCGTCACGGTGTTCCGTTATGCCAGAAGTGGTTTAGTCCTGCTGGCCACATGACCCAGAAAGCTGTCTGTGGAAAAACGCCTGCTCCCTCAGCCTGAAATGTAAGATGAGCGCTGCACCCCATAGTCACCTTTGACTGGACTTAACTGTCCAGGGGTCCTTTACCTTTTATCCTTACCTCTGTATAAGACAGCTTCCTCTGTTTAGCATGAGACTGCGTGCATCCAGCCTATGCTTACTGCAGATCCCATAGGCTGGGCTGGAATCAGAGCTACAATGCTGCTTTTTATATACTGTACCGTATTTTTCCACGTATAACATGCCCCTGTGTATAAGACACCCCCTATTTGGGAGGACTCCAAATTAAGAAAATGGGGGGAGATTGCCCAGAGCTGTTGAGCTTTTTTTTAGGATGGATTGCCAAAAGTTACTCACCCAAATGACCTACGCTGACACTCGCACTCATAGAAAACGACAACTGTCGTCTGTCCCCCTGCCAATCGCCCACCCTATTGCTGCAGGGACAACCAATCAACACCAGCCCTTGCCACAACCACCAAAAGCACACCAAATAGCTGCTGATAATATTCAGCTTACGGCAGCAACCAATCACACATACCACCGATGCACTATCCGTGTATAAGACAACCTCCCATTTTTCACAATATTTTCCAGTAAAAAAACCCTTGTCTTATACACAGAAAACTACAGTAAATCCCTCACGGGTAATTTGTTCCAGGAGTTCTGCTAGCACCAGCTAAATATTGACAACTGGTGGCAGCTATAGCACTAAGCTTTCATGCAAGACACCTGGGAAGGCCTTTGAAGTGGCCTGCTCATGGGAGGCAGTTACCCTTATCCATGGGTGTGGGCTCCGGGCCTAATTTGAGCAATATGCAATATCAGCCACCTGTGGGGAACCTTGGGAGTGGTTGAGATCATGGCCACCTGCATGCTGCTCTACTGTATAAAAAGCATAGCCCCCTCCCCCAGTGCCCGGGTGCAGACAAGCCACCCCCTCGATGTGGAATCTACCCCACATAATGCAGTAGGCACAAGCAAAGAGGGAGCTGTCAGATCTTTGTTGTGAGTTTGTACTTTTTCTTTAATAAACTACAGTGGTACCTTGGGTTACGAACTTAATTCGTTCTGGAGGTCTGTTCTTAACCTGAAACTGTTCTTAACCTGAGGTACCACTTTAGCTAAGGGGGCCTCCCGCTGCTGCCGCCGCGCCACAATTTCTGTTCTCATCCTGAAGCAAAGTTCTTAACCCAAGGTACTATTTCTGGGTTAGCAGAGTCTGTAACTTGAAGCATCTGTAACCTGAAGCGTCTGTAACCCGAGGTACCACTGTACTAAGACCTGATCAACCTGGCAATGGGAGCAGCCTTCTTTGGGAAGCGAGTGTATCCAGACCCCTGTGAGCCCTCCTCTAGCTCTGTGAGATACTATAATATGTCAATATATGTCCTCACATGCAGATAGTCCTAATAGTGAGATATCAGTACAGGATCATTGCTAACTCCCATCTGCCTCACATACTTACATTATGGAGATCCATTGCAATCCTTATCTGCAACTTTTTAAATGTTCCGAGTTTCCTCTTCTACTTAGCTGTAAACTTTCCATTTCTCAACTTTAAGGCAGCAACTATTATTTCTCTCTGCGCTGTATTAAGCAGAGATAATATCCCCCTTGACCTTTTCTCCCATTTGTTAATTCCTCACAGGCATCATGCTCTGCTGTCACATCTCTCCCTCCCCCCTCCCCTCTTAGTCATCTTTCCCCCTTAAGGCTGTTAAAATTCAGTTCTTCTAACCTCTTTATATAGGTCATATTTTATAAAATCATTTATATTCAAAATCTTTGTTGCTTTTCTTTGGGTTCTTTGTAGCTGAGCTGAATCTTGAAATCCAGAGACAGCACACCATGCTCGACTTCTCTGACAGATAATTCCTGCATAGGGAACGAATTATTCACTTAGTTCTATATTGATTTTCTTTGTTTATATGGGAGAATCTAGTATTTGCTCTGCTAATAGCTACTTCACAATAGGTGCTGTTCTGTTTATTTGGTCTCGCCCATTTCTTCATCTGCTTCCGTGCTATTTTATGTTCTCTTTCTAGCAAGCATTGGAAGATGAATCTTAAAGGGACTGTTCTTTTCACCACTGCCCAGTCATCTCCAGCTTATTGTGCAAGTAACCAGTATTGGCTCCATGTTCTGGGGATCCCTTAGGCAAGTTGTCCTCAGCAGGCCTCCCATGGAGCCCACTCTCCCTTTCTGTTTGGCTCCAATTCACATGTAGACAGCCAGAGTGGATCCCACTGGGGTGGACTCAGAGAAGAGCTGGCTTGAGACATTCAGACATTGCTCAGGGGTCAGCCCAATGGGCCACCATCAGCACTGGAAACAGGGAGGAAAGGATGGCAGAGGGAAAGAGGTCTTGGTGGCTTCAAGGCAAATAAGGAAGCAGCATTCATGGAAGGCTTAACCAAGGAGCAGGGACATAGCTGGGGGGAGGCAGGGGGCCTGTAGCCTGTTTCATGCACCCCACAAGGATCCCTGTCCCATCTCACCTGATGTCAGGGGTCTCTGGGCCTGAGAGCCCAGTCTGGCCTTGCCACCGCATTCCCAGCCCCTTGCTGAATGGCCGCCTGGTCAGCCCTCGCTTGCTCCTCACTAAGACAGTGAGCGGGCATGGACAGGAGGTGGCCAAGGGGTGACCCCAGCAGGCATTGGTGGGAGGATTCATCCACCAAGGGCCACGTTGGCCGGTCGGGCTCCCCCCTGCAAGGGCAGGCAGGTGGCACAGTGCAGCCCCACTTGGCTCTGGTGATGATAGCTGGGCTGGCAAGGGAGGGGTCTGTTCACCCTCCGTGTCCCAGGCACTGGCAAATGATGCTATGCAGCCACCAAGGAGCAAGCTATTAGAGGAAGGACAGAGCCTACATGTGATAAAACAGTTGGGTAAGTGGCACAGTAGTCGGCAATGGTGCTAGTCAGCAGTGGGCTACCCTTCAGGGGTACAAGATTTTGCACAGGCTCAGAAACACCGATCCCTGCTAGTAACCGTTTTAACAAATTGAAGGTTTGATTGCCACTCCCATTGCATAGAAATAAGCAGCAAACCACAAAGAGCTTCTTGTTCTCAACAGGCAACTATTTGATATATATAACACCACAGTGCATTATATCCCCCTGCAGTAGACTGTGAGTTTGGGAAAGGTACTCACTAAATGAGGGGTAGGGCTGCCCTGGTACCAGGATAACTTCAGTCAGATTTATTTGTGAGTCACAGATCAACAACTCAGCCTATTGACTCAGAATTGCTACACAGGCAACGCTAAGATTTCAACTGGTTCCCACTGAGCTATGCAGGGAGCCTCAGACAGGGAGGGGTGTGTATGTTTCAATTACGGATCAGGATATCAGATATTAGAAGATTGCATTTTGTTATTTTGTGGGTTGAAAGTTAAAATGCTGTATACTGTAATACATTCACTCACATCATCCCATATATATATATATATATATATATATATATATATATATATATATGAATGAATATATATGGGGTATGGGTGTGTGAGTATGAAAGATTTTTTTTTCTTGTTCACCAAATGAGACTTCTACAATGGCTCATCTCCCTTGGGAGAATATCATGAATACATAGATGAGCTTTGCCTCATGAATGCTGATCTTAAGAAGAAAAGAACCTAACGTGTAGCAAAGGCCAGTTTCCCCCAAGAGGAGAGCTGAATCGAGCTCTGGGGGTTTACAGTGCAGTCACATTAAATAGTTTTAGCTGCTTGTATTTTCACATATCCAGATGGCAGCTTCTTGTTCTATAAATGTGGGGCTTGGAAAAGAAGGAAGCCATCAAAGCAGATATATTCAGAATTACGATGATATATCTTTGTAGCATAACTCCTGCCATTCAGATTATACATTCTGTACTGGCCCATCATTTTCAGATACCTGCTTTGTGCAGCATAGGAGCAAACTCCTAGGGACTATGGTGGCCCCCACAATAAAATATTTGAGGGAGCTGGGCCCCCACAAAGTTGATGGGCATATTCCTATTCAAATGGTGTGTGTGCACTATGTCATCAGTTATGTGGCATGGGGGTAAGCCCAATATTTTATTCAAGTTGGCACCCCTGGTGTGCAGAATCAGGGGGCTGCTGAGAGACCAGGCAATGGAGTCACCAGCCAATGGGATCCCTGGTGTGCAGAATCAGGGGGCTGCAGGGATGTTCTGAAGCATAGCTGATCCCTTTCCAAACCATAGTTCAGACAAAAAACTCTTGAAGAAACCAGCACTTCCAAAAACTAACCGGAGAAGCAGCCCTGATTTGAAAGAGAGGTTTCATTGGTGTATTTAACACTTAATTGTTTACCACAGACCAGTCCTTATTTGGACGATTGTTACAAATGAGCCTCAAAACCCAACAGCCACAGCTAAATGTGTTTGTGAGGGGTACAAGATCTCAATGCCAAGGCACTGGAAATGCTACCATTTTAAGGCTGAACTAAATGGGATGGATCTACACAAAAAATAAACGAGGCCAAGCTATTGCATGCAGGAAAGGAACCTTTGATCATTTTCATTTAATAAGGAAATGTGTGCTATCTATCTGCTAGTTGCCCCCAAACACAATTTGTGAGCTATCCTTCACTGGCGGAGGATAGTCAAAATGACCCCTCATTTATAACATCTATTGTTCTGGATTCTTGCATGAAGCATTTTGTGAAAACAAACTCCTAGATGGAACAGCGTTTCTCCTGCTAGTTCCCTCCGGGATGTTTGGATTAACCCCCCCCCCAGAAAACACTTTATTTTCCACTATCCTTCTGGCAGGCTCATCAGGTTTGATATATGTAGTCTATTTGAAAGGCTTTATTTTACTGTAAACTTTCCTGGAGGGGTTCTTCCAACGAGGCCACGTTGATTGATGTCCACCTCATTCGCGATGGCCACCCTCAGAGAACACAGAGGGAGGTTTGTGGCACATGGAATTCAGAAGCGTGGTTTGTCTTTCACCTTTGGGGTTTTCGCGCCTGTGTGCAGCGCAGAACATTACAGCAAGAAGATTGTCTCTTTCTTCTACTCCGTGTAGCTCTCCAAAAAAGGAACAGCTCAGTGTCTGGGTTTTGTAAAGCGATCACAAAGCAGCTTTGCTTGGGCTCCTTGATATTTGCTTTATCACAACGAGCTGCGACCACAGAACCTGTCATTCGTCACTCGCAGAATCTTTCAGCATTTTCCTTGCCCATTGAGAGGCAATCATTTCCTATCATGTTACGTGTAGTATGTTCATTCAGGTTTGATGTACGAGACTCCATTTTTTCTCTTCACTTTCCCATGTTGTCCTCTGGTTGTGCTGTTCCCCTGTTAATACAGAGAGGCATTTTCAATCACTGGGGCTGTTTTCTTCTTCCCTTCCCTTGTTTTCTCAGCTGACCTTTCCTCCCCCTGAAGCTTTTTGGTTCTTTCAGTTTATTCAGTGGCTGAATTCATGTTTGTCCTATATAGATTTTCTTTTTCAACCTCTGCAGCTAGAATAACAAATGTATAATGCTGCATTTACCAATGTTTTGTGTGTACAAATTGCTGAGCAGTCAAATTTTTTTTTTAATAATCCAGCTCTCCTGTGTTAATAACTGCATTTAGCACAAAGGTTAAAGCAGAAAGGGAAATTTAAAGATCAATATATCTTCAAGTGCGTTTAGCATCAATCCAGAAGAGACACAAGAATTCATGATTTGCACCATACCCAAATGAATATATGTATATATTTCCCCTAAAAAGGGGGAAGGAATTTGATCATTGACCAGCTAACCCTTTAGCATTTATTTATTGCATTTTTAAAATATTGACTTTCTATAAAATTCTGAAGGTGGTGTGCAATGAAAAGGAAAACAGCTCTTAAAACTTGCTAAACTTGATGTTGCATACAGTACATTAATAGGGATTCATTTTGTTGTGACAAGGTTTGGAAATCATTCTTAACATTAAATGATTACTGTATTATTAACAACAGCAACAAGTTAAACATATTCTCACACCAAATTTCAGAGGTGCAAAAGTTGCCTTTTATTCAAAAGAGAAAGCTCATGTTTTCTGAAATCTAATATATTTTTCTACTGTCCAGGGATCCTTATCTTTGCTCAGGAGTGAAATCCCATAGATCTCAATGCAATTTACTTCCAGGTAACTCTGTTTAGTATTATAGACTTGGATTGCTGCTATATACCGTATGGCCTGTGCAGTAGTAACATACACAGCCATCTGACTACAATTCTATGTGAAGTTCTAAATGACTTTGGCAGGGGACCTAATCTTCCAATTTGTCTGGAAATACAGAAAATTAGGTAGAATTTGAGTTGATAGACAACAATGTACCAGAAGGAACAAATGGACAATGGTCTAAGCTTCATAGCGACCACTGGGATAAAGTTGTTGGCAATCTACATATACGACTGACAAGCAGGAAATGCATCATTGGAAAATGGCAGTAGTGTCGAGATAAAAATGGTTTTATGTTTAAATTTTAGGAGAAGAAAGGTAGCTTTGACTGGGCTATTAGTGGTGTTAGTTGGTATTCTCTGCATGGAGTAATAAACTTGTAGTCAAGTATTAAATTTAATTCTATACCTTTTGTTGACCACCAATGAAGTGACAAGTAAGTCACCAGAGGGATGCTGTGATAAACATATTCCCCATGACATCTGCTCAGCAAATTCAAATCTGCTTAGTAATTTCACTTTACCTTTAATGATTTGGGGCACAAATCAAGCCAGTATCTAGAAAATAGAGAACTACATGTAAATACTGCTTGACCCTGGTTGATGCTCAGACTGCTTCTTTCCTGCGTAATGGCCTAGGGTCCAAATGAGTATGTACTATGGATGTGAGTGAACCACTACTGTACATGTCAACTGGCATCAAACTCCAAGACCGCTTCACACCAAGAGTGGATATTGCGGTGGTTCTACCATCTCAAGGTCAAGGTCAAAGACCCCTGGATGGTTAAGTCCAGTCAAAGGCAACTAAGGGGTTGTGGCGCTCATCTCGCTTTCAGGTCAAGGGAGCCAGCATTTGTCCACAGACAGCTTTCCAGGCCATGTGGCCAGCATGACTAAACCGCTTCTGGCGCAACAGAACACTGCGACGGAAACCAGAGCACACAGAAACGCCATTTACAGTGGTACCTCGGGATGCGAACGGGATCTGTTCTGGAGCCCCGTTTGCATCCCAAAGCGAACGTAATCTGTGTCGGTGCGTCTGTGGGTCACGTTTCGGTGCTTCTGCACATGCGCGTGACATCATTTTGACGATCTGCGCATGCACGTATGGCGAAACCCGAAAGAAATGTGCTCCGTTACTTCCGGGTCGCCGTGGAGTGCAACCCATATTTGCCTAACTGAAGCGTATTCATCCTGGGGTATGACTGTACCTTCCCGCCACAGCGGTACCTATTTATCTACTTGCACTGATGTGCTTTCGAACTGCTAGGTTGGCAGGAGCTAGTACAGAGCAACGGGAGCTCACCCCATCATGGGGATTCGAACTGCCAACCTTCTGATTGGCAAGCCCAAGAGGCTCAGTGGTTTAGACCACGGCGCCACCCACGGCGTTCTACCATATATGTTGCCTGTGACTACCATTCTCACAGTGACCAATCAGATGCCTATAAGAAGCAATCAAGGTAACTTGGAGGGTCTGATAAACACTGTTGGAGCTACCCAGATAGACCAATGCTTCATGCTTCTTGAAAATCCTTTATTTAAGGCTTAGCATCTGTACTAGCTTCAGGCCTGTTTTTGAGGATGGCTTCTAGTGACCAGATTTTCCTGTCACACAATGCACTCATACTTGCAGTCATAATGGCAAGGGTCTAGAAGAGGTGAGACATCATATGATCAGCTTGCAGGATCCAGAGAGAGCCAGCTGTCAGTCTAGTGATGACAGGGGCAACAATTGTATCCAGAGCAGGCAATGATCATATTCTCTGAGTATTAGCCTAAGTTAGAAGGGCCAGAAGTAGGAAATGCTGGACCAAATCACCATGCAGTTGTCAAGCAATTTCCAAAAATTGCAGGGATTTACAAGAGTTAACAGCTTAATAAATATGAATAGTTGAACTTAGGAGGCCCAGGAAAACTGTGGCAATCATTTGTAGACAGAAACCGCTCTTGGCTATCTTGAAAGTAAAGTGAGTGCAACAAAAACCTGCACACAAGCCATGATAATTTAACTAATATTCATTATCTTTTGATAATTCCATAATTTTTCTTCTTATTAATTGCTGTAGAACAGTCAAAAATGCAGGAGGAATTTTCAGCACAGCACTATTTAGAGCTGCTGTCCTGTAACATTTCTTTTAATGATCCAAAGCCAAGTTCTGGGCTTGCCTGCCCAAGTAGCCTTGTCTATGAATCTACCCAGAGACTGAGAACATCCTCTGAGGCCCTTCTTCATGTGCCTCCTCCATGAGAGGTCCAGAAGGTGGCAACACAAGGACGGGTCTTTTCTGCAGTGGTTGCCCCCTTTGTGGAATGCTCTCCCAGAGAGGTTCGGCCGGCGCCTTTATTATTCACCTTTAGGCACCAGGTGAAAATGGTCCTCTTTAACCAGGCCTTTGGCTGATTGACATCCGATGCCCTTTTAAAATGTGTTGGGGAGATGGGGATTATTGGGTTCTCTCTTGTCTTTGTTTTTATTATGTGTTTGTGTTTTTTAACATTGTGATTTTATGTTGAGAACCACCCTAAGATCTGTGAGTATAGGGTGGTATACAAATTTAAATACTACTACTACTATTAATAATAAACACAGGTACTGGGACTGAGCATTGCTGGTGAATCACAGTAAGGCCTGCGGTTGGATAGGCCTTTTGGTTTTGCACTTCACATTGTAGTAGCTATAGTTAATATGTGTGTGAAGGTTATAATTAGTTTAGAGTTGCTTATCTTGAATTTAAAATAAACCGGTGCCTTCAGTTTTGTAGGCTCAATATTGCTCTCAATTTATGCATGCAGAAGTATAATTATTAGCTGTTAAAATATTTGTTCATCCCGTGCCTATATGCTATTAAATTCTTCAGATGGTGCAGCAGAACACATTAACAAATGGCTGTGTTTTAAGATTCGTTCTTATCGTTTCTTCTAATTAATTTTTAATACCATTTCAGCAACATCAATAAATCCGGGATGACATTTTCGCCATCTCTATCTCACAGAGAGATATTTTTTAAAATGGAAGGTAGCATTGCGAATGTGCCTGAGTGAAGGTGCTCATCCATAACTAGTGATGCTGGATGAAATTGTAATTAGCTGGTCTGTAATACAAATCCAGGTTGCTTGAAATTTCCTTATGCGTAACAGGGCCTGGCTCTGATGTGCCAGAACTGTAATCTGTGTGTAATTTTAAAAATTAGATTTATTATGAGTTAATTTCTGTCTCTGATGGGCCATAGCAACTTTCTGAGTGGTGGCCCTCTTGGGATTGTCCCACTTGATGTATGTCAAGGAGCGACCATCCGGGTTCAACCCACCTTACGGATCAAACAGCAGGTAGGCTAATTGATAGCAAATATATACCCAACGCCTTTGCCCCAAACCGGCTTACATCTGTAATAAATAAACTCGTGGCTTCTTTCAACCCAATTCTGATGTCTTTGGTATTTGAACCCTGGGCTGGCTCTGTGGTGGGCTGCAGGCTTTCTGCACCTGGGCTTGCCAAGTAAGAAAACGCACACACTGCAACTCAGCCAGATTGCAACAACAAGGTTCGAAATAATAATAATAATAATAATAATAATAATAATAATAATAATAATAATACATTTTATTAATACCCCGCCCTCCCCAGCCAGGCTCAGGGCAGCTAACAACCAATAATAAAAACCAATAATAAAAGACTGGACTTGCAAAAATTCTAATGAAGTTCTAAGCTGCCCTGAGAATGAGGTAGGAAAAAATGGAAGCCTCTTTTATGTGGGAAGAGAACTTTCGAGAAACTGGAGAGCAGATTTGGCACAGTATTAACGTAGACCATATTGTGTCAGATGAACTTTGACTCAGTATAAGGCTCCCTATGTTTCTGCATTCAGTTTTCCTTGGAAGTTCCAAGGGAGTTTCAGAGTGTTGCATAAGAACTATAGCTGTTAGAGCTGTAGTTCTCAAAGGGTGCGGCATGTCGCTCTAGTGTAGTAGGGGAGGGTGGCAAGTGTGCTAGGATGATTCAAGGACAATCAAAGAAACATTTAAACATTTCAGTGTAGTAGAGTATCTATCATCTATCATCTATCTATCTATCTATCATCTATCTATCTCTATCTATCATCTATCTATCTATCTATCTATCTATCTATCTATCTATCTATCATCTATCTATCTATCTATCTATCTATCTATCTATCTATCTATCATCTATCTATCTATCTATCTATCTATCTATCATCTATCATCTATCTGTCTATCATCTATCTATCTATATCTATCTATCTATCTATCTATCTATCTATCTATCTATCTATCTATCTATCATCTATCTATCTATCTATCTATCATCTATCATCTATCATCTATCTATCATCTATCTATCTATCTATCTATCTATCATCTATCTATCTATCTATCTATCATCTATCATCTATCATCTATCTATCATCTATCTATCTATCATCTATCTATCATCTATCTATCTATCTATCTATCTATCATCTATCTATCTATATCTTTCTTTCTTTCTTTCTTTCTTTCTTTCTTTCTTTCTTTCTTTCCTTCTTTCTTTCTTTCTTTCTTTCTTTCTTTCTTTCTATCTAATCTATAAATTATTTGTAGAATATGGATAGATATCTTTTCAAAATGAGAGCATGAGCATCAAGTGATACTGAGGACAATCCCAGCTGTGATCTTTCTGTTTTCCAACCTATTTCTTTTCAATAAAAAAATTGGTGTGGCGTGAGCAAATTTTTATTCTGAAAGTATGGCCCAGAGAAAAAAGTTTGAACACCACTGGATTAGAAGATAATCACTCAATTAACATTATCATTGCTCCAAGCCAAGTATCTTTTGTTGTACACGGCTGATTATAATACTGTCATTGCATCCATTTGCAGCAAATACATAAAGAAACATTGTCATCTATTCAAAGACAAACCACTTAGATCCTCAGATGCTTGTTCAATATGACAAGAAGTCCCAAGTATTGTAAATTTTACTGATTTGCCTCGGTGCCAGTGAAAGAAATCTTTCCTCGGATGGACTCTAGATTGCAGTAAAAATTTATACATGTGTTCATCATGTGGACTATTCAGATTGCACAGTTGCTTCCCATACCAGCATTGAATTTCTACCTGGGCTGCTGGGATGGAAAATAATAAGCACACAATCCAAGCAATCCTCATGTTTGATGCATGCGTCCATTACTATTGTAATGGACAAGAGCTTTCTGAAATTTTTCAACTGCAGCAAATCTGAATGGGACTCAAAACGGTCTGCAGAGTGATAGGAAAGTACCCATAATATTGCATAGGCGGCGGCTGAACAAATCGGTAAAGGTTCACATTCGGCACAGGTAGAACATTTAGTGGGTTCTTTTGCAATGAAAACATCCATTTGTTTAACTGTTGCTTGTAGCAGATGGAGGCTATCTTCCCCTTTAAAGAGACTTGTGGAACAATAAAATAGCCACAACCGAATCGCTTTGTGTTTTAGCAATCAAACCATGTGTGCTGAAGTTCCCGGTGAAATTAGATTCCCAGTAAATTAATTAAGAAGGCTCATGAAATCAGTATTTATTGCTCCAATTAACAATAAATGTCCAACACCATAATTTTGTAGACTGAGACTAAGGACATACCCAATGCGTAGCGTGTTTGCGTGTCAAATGAGAAACACATTTCTATGCAATTATTGCCTGGAAAAAGGCCTGATAGCTGTACATTACATATATATATGTACACATAAAATCGTACCTCCGTCACAAGCTGTTATAGGTAATTGTAGTTGAACAGGGGCCTTTTTGGCTCTACCTCGCCATTTACAAGTCTAGAATTGCACATTTTGGAGAGTCGCTGAAGATTTAAATTAAGCATGCAATTGCATTGCATATTTTAATCAGGAATTGTGAACACCAAGCCCAGAGAATTAATTCTGTAACCTTATTCAAAACACAGGCTGAATCAGAAGAGCAAATTTGTTCAAGAATTTATGGCTTAGACATTAAGGACAGAAAGCTTATGAAGCATTTAAAATCCTCCTACTTATGTGTCTATATACACACACCTCTGCATTTCAAGAGGCATAGCTGGCTGGATTAGGTGCTCTTTATTCTTTTCTTATCTGGATGCCTGCTGGAGACCTATTAAATTCAACTACAATTTGGCTAGATGATAACTTTTCTCTCCTTAATGGAGCTGTTGTTTACTCATAAATGGCGGTGTCAGACATCCCAAACAGAATATTCAAAATAAAGCTGTCTTCAGCCAAGCTTGCCTGTCACTTTGAAGAATGTCTCAATTTCACTTTACTGCTGAGTATATCAATATGCCAGATCATTGCCATTCCCTTGGTGTGATCAGAATATCATAAATAAATGTGTGCAATTTAGCTCTGGTAGGGTTTAATTTACTTTAACAAAAGTGGCAAAAATACTGTCAGTCTAATTTAAACAGAAAAAAGGCAGCTGCGGAAAATTAGAAGGGGGGGGGGGGAAGGCTCCAAACTGCTATCCTTCACACGCCATATGTTAGGAAAAACGGGAACAGAACAAGTGAATGAGAAACAAATTTGCCATGCATGGAGTATTTCTTTCAGCATTAGGCCTCATTGTAAAAGCTAAAACATGCTTCCTTGCTTTCACTCAATATTAAATTCTCTCAGAGATAAATATTGTTCCCCATGGCTGTTCAGTGCCACAGCTTGATTAAACATCCTTAACTCCCCTTGAATTCCAATCGCTCATCAGATAACCATTAGAGCAGTTCAATATCTTCAGGTATTCCAAGTTTTGACATTCTCTCCCCCCTCCCCGCCCCATTTTTCTGTTCTTATATCTTGCCCCTTGCCTCAGTGCTTCTGTCATGTTGGTCACTGGTAAGTTAGGATCCACTAGTGAGTCATGGTCTGATCCAAAGTGGGTTGCAATGGGAGCATGCAAATATATGCATGCAAATATATGGTAGAATATTAAGAAATGGGTCCCCAAATCCATGTTTGGGTTAAAAGTGGGTTCTGGATTAGAAAAGGTCACTCTAGGTCAGGCACGGCCAAACTTGGCCCTCTGGATGTTTTGGGACTACAACTCCCAACATCCCTAGCTAACAGGACCAGTGGTCAGGGATGATGGGAATTGTAGTCCCAAAACATCCGGAGGGCCAAGTTTGGCCATGCCTGCTCTAGGTAAATCACCCTAACAAATTATTTTGTGACTTGACAGATGATCAGCTGACCTGTAGGAGCATCACAGTCAGCTGAGCTGCAAATACATCATGTGACCAGGCTTTCCAGTTTTATTCAGTGATTTCTGCACTTAGCCGAAAGAGTCCCTCTTTCGCTAACCTCATCTTGATAGGTTGTCAAATTTTAATCTAGACCAATTGTTACTACCTGAATGATCTAGACTAATTTTAATTCTAGAGCCAGTGTGGTATAGCAGCAAGAGCCGTGAAACTCACAGGGTGACCTTGGGCCAGTCACTGCCTCTCAACCTAACCAACCTCACAGGGTGGTTGTAGGGATTAAATGAGGCAGGGGACAACCGTGTACTAAACCTTGAGCTCCTGGGAGAAAAGGTGGGATATAAATGCAACAATTAAATTAGAATAAATGAAGTCCAGTGCCTTACTATTCTATGCAGTAAGCAGCAGTACCTATTTAGCAGAACAGAGAGAGACGTCTTAATTGCTGTTATTTCTGAACACCGCCGTATGTGTGAATAAAAGAGCATGTCAATGCTTCGTGTGCTATGGCCTGGTACTTGGGAAAGCACATTAACCTCAGCAGGGGTTACCCTCAGAACTCACGGGTGGCTGACATTTGATTGCCCCTTTCTTTAAGGCACTACTACGCCAGCACAGAATTACCAGCACTCATGTGGAGCTGAGTGAACATCAAAAGCCTTGATTTAAGAAACCTTGACTCGTAAAGCCCCCCAGGGCTTACTTTTGTCTTCCCAAAGTGCAATGGTTTCAGAATATATTTTTTTTCTATTTCTTGTTTAACAATGGTCCCAGATCACAGGTATGTTTGGACATCAGGAAACTGAGCTAGGTTTAGCTACTGCAGGGTTTGGCAGGGTTTACCTTGCCTGGGGGCCGGTTCACTCCAGTGGAGATCCCTCTGTGGGCCGGATCGCGCCCGCAATTTCCGGTGCCACGGAAGTGAGTCACTGCACCGCGCTGTGCCGGTTTAGTGCAGGGGACTCGCCGAGCGAGCGGCTTGATTCAGGGTTGGCTCGTGGGCTGGTTAAACGACCCCCGTAGGCCGTCTTGTGGCCCATGGACCTTAGGTTGCCTACCCCTGAGTTACTGCATATCCTCCAAGTGTCCTGATTTTCCAGAGGCAGTCCTGGAATTATGAAAGCCGTTCCAGTTTCTGATCTGACCCCAGAATTTCCCTCTTCCCCTTGCCAGTGCTGCTGCTGCTAAGCTCAGGGTGGAGAATAAGCCAGCGCTTGTCCCGAGCAGAGACGGTGGCAGCTGCAAGGAAGCATCCTGTTGCCCCTCCATGGCCTCTCCTTGTCTGCCACTGCTGGCCTCCTCCCTTGGGCAGCTCATAGTGCAGGTGAGGAGGGGTGAGGCTGCCAGTGCCACTGACAAGGTACAGCCCTGCATGATTTGCCAGCTCTGAGGAGCAATAAACACACAAGACGTAACCGGCTGTAAGGTAAAGGTAAAGGGATCACTGACCATTAGGTCCAGTCGTGACCAACTCTGGGGTTGTGGCGCTCATCTCGCTTTATTGGCCGAGGGAGCCGGCGTACAGCTTCCGGGTCATGTGGCCAGCATGATTAAGCTGCTTCTGGTGAAGCAGAGCAGCACACGGAAACACTGTTTACCTTCCCGCTGGAGTGGTACCTATTTATCTACTTGCACTTTGACGTGCTTTCGAACTGCTAGGTTGGCAGGAGCAGGGACCGAGCAACGGGAGCTCACCCCGTCACAGGGATTCGAACCACCGACCTTCTGATCGGCAAGTTCTAGGTTCTGTGGTTTAACCCACAGCGCCACCCATGTCCCCGTTGTATCAAATTGTAGATTTCAATGGAAGTCTCATAAAGTTCAATGAAAAAAGCAGAAGACCCAGTGGATCAGTTCATTCTCTAGTCAGTTCATGCATAAGGTCCATACATGTATAAGTGTCTATTTCACCTGTCTGTTCATAGAGTCCAATAATCCACATGAAGGGTTGTTACAGTTCCACAGAATCCTTGCACAGAGTCTAAGACAAGGATTCCAGAATATTAGCCTTGTTTCGCCAGCCTAGGCTTCATCAGTAGTACAGGCTCATATGTAATGTTACAGGATAGTGGATCTTATAGCATAGTAGTGGTTGCAGTAGCAACTAAGTAGCAAACCTACCTAACTTGCACTGTTCAAAACAATACACAAACTGAAGCATAGTCATCCATTGAAATTTGTAGTTCTCTGACATTTTTTTGCAATGGAATTCCATGTTGGACATGTTGAGAACTGATCTTAAGATTGGAAAAAATGAAAATCTGAGACAAATTGAAATGGATGGATACAACCATCCTTGCTGGAACCTGAATCTACTGAGTATTTCAAGGGCTGTCAGAGGAAAATCCTCTATTTGAACAAGTCTTCTATCTGAAGGTTGCCGGTCAACAGTTAGTACTTGGACAGCTGACTGAACAAGCAAACAGGCCATCTGCTCACAATTCCCCTTACTGTGGCGAGATGTACTGTATTTCTATTTAAAGTATAATAATTATGTCTTACATTTGCATCTAAATGTATACATTAGCACTTGCAAATATTATGCAAATCTGTGTTCTCTTTGGCTCTCTTCCTTGACAATGTGTAAATGACCTGCCTACACTATAAGTGACATTCTAACCACTACACCACACTGGCCCAGAGGAAGTGACATGTGTGTATATTTTAATGGGCATTTTAACCATTTACCTTTTCCAGGAAGATTCCATTCTCAAATTGTTCACACTGTCTTTTTCAAGCACCCCAGGGGAAATATTTGTACAGGCGTCTCCCCCCCCCCATTTTCGCTCTATCTACTTGTGTGCGACTGTGTATACACGCGACACTGGGAGATAAATAAATAGATTCAAATCAGGACGTGGTGGGAAAGAGCTGAAGAGTCCTTGAGGCTTGTGAGGAGACCCTCCCTAGAGCCCAAAGAGACTGGAGACTGGAGGCACAGTGGGGCTTTGTTTAGGCTGCTCAGCCTCCCCACCTAGCAGCTGACGTGCGCAGTAGTGTCGCAGCTGCCGTCGCTTTTCCGCATATCCTCCAGCCGGTCTTCTACTCTAGTTGAAGAAATAGTTGCATGCAGAGGGTGCAGGAGGAAGAGCTGGACAGCAGGGGAAAACAGGAGTTTAGAGGCTTTGAGAGGGTGCTCTACACTTACACAATTTTCACTTATGTGCACGGGGGCTCAGAACATGTTGTTGTTGTTTAGTCGTTTAGTCGTGTCCGACTCTTCGTGACCCCATGGACCAGAGCGCGCCAGGCACCTCTGTCCTCCACTACCTCCCGCAGTTTGGTCAAACTCATGCTGGTAACCTCGAAAACACTATCCAACCATCTCATCCTCTGTCGCCCCCTTCTCCTTGTGCCCTCCATCTTTCCCAGCATCAGTGTCTTCTCCAGGGAGTCTTCTCTTCTCATGAGGTGGCCAAAGTACTGGAGCCTCAGCTTCATGATCTGTCCTTCCAGTGAGCACTCAGGGCTGATTTCATTAAGAATGGATGCATTTGATCTTCTTGCAGTCCATGGGACTCTCAAGAGTCTTCTCCAGCACCATAATTCAAAAGCATCAATTCTTCGGCGATCAGCCTTCTTTATGGTCCAGCTCTCACTTCCATACATCACTACTGGGAAAACCATGGCTTTAACTATACGGACCTTTGTTGCCAAGGTGACGTCTCTACTTCTCAAGATGCTGTCTAGGCCTGTCATTGCCCTTCTCCCAAGAAGCAGGCGTCTTTTAATTTCGTGGCTGCTGTCACCATCTGCAGTGATCATGGAGCCCAAGAAAGTAAAATCTCTCACTGCCTCCATTTCTTCCCCTTCTATTTGCCAGGAGGTGATGGGACCAGTGGCCATGATCTTCGTTTTTTTGATGTTGAGCTTCAGACCATATTTTGCACTCTCCTCTTTCACCCTCATTAAAAGGTTCTTTAATTCCTCCTCACTTTCTGCCATCAAGGTTGTGTCATCTGCATATCTGAGGTTGTTGATATTTCTTCCGGCAATCTTAATTCCAGTTTGGGATTCATCCAGCCCAGCCTTTCGCATGATGTATTCTGCGTATAAATTAAATAAGCAGGGAGACAAAATACAGCCTTGTCGTACGCCTTTCCCAATTTTGAACCAATCAGTTGTTTCATATCCAGTTCTAACTGTAGCTTCTTGTCCCACATAGAGATTTCTCAGGAGACAGATGAGGTGATCAGGCACTCCCATTTCTTTAAGAACTTGCCATAGTTTGCTGTGGTCGACACAGTCAAAGGCTTTTGCATAGTCAATGAAGCAGAAGTAGATGTCTTTCTGGAACTCTCTAGCTTTCTCCATAATCCAGCGCATGTTTGCAATTTGGTCTCTGGTTCCTCTGCCTCTTCTAAATCCAGCTTGCACTTCTGGGAGTTCTCGATCCACATACTGTTTGAGCCTTCCTTGTAGAATTTTAAGCATAACCTTGCTAGCGTGTGAAATGAGTGCAATTGTGCGGTAGTTGGAGCATTCTTTGGCACTGCCCTTCTTTGGGATTGGGATGTAGACTGATCTTCTCCAATCTTCTGGCCACTGCTGAGTTTTCCAAATTTGCTGGCATATTGAGTGTAGCACCTTAACAGCATCATCTTTTAAAATTTTAAATAGTTCAGCTGGAATACCATCACTTCCACTGGCCTTGTTATTTGCAGTGCTTTCTAAGGCCCATTTGACTTCACTTTCCAGGATGTCTGGCTCAAGGTCAGCAACCACACTACCTGGGGTGTACGAGACATCCATATCTTTCTGGTATAATTCCTCTGTGTATTCTTGCCACCTCTTCTTGATGTCTTCTGCTTCTGTTAGGTCCTTACCACTTTTGTCCTTTATTATGGTAATCTTTGTACGAAATGTTCCTTTCATATCTCCAATTTTCTTGAACAGATCTCTGGTTCTTCCCATTCTGTTGTTTTCCTCTATTTGTTTGCACTGCTCGTTTAAGAAGGCCTTCTTGTCTCTCCTTGCTATTCTTTGGAAATCTGTATTCAATTTCCTGTATCTTTCACTATCTCCCTCGCATTTTGCTTGCCTTCTCTCCTCCGCTATTTGTAAGGCCTCGTTGGACAGCCACTTTGCTTTCTTGCATTTCCTTTTCATTGGGATGGTTTTCGTTGCTGCCTCCTGTACAATGTTACGAGCCTCCATCCATAGTTCTTCAGGCACTCTGTCCAGCAAATCTAAATCCTTAAACCTGTTCCTCACTTCCACTGTGTATTCATAAGGGATTTGACTTAGATTGTATCTTACCGGCCCAGTGGTTTTTCCTACTTTCTTCAGTTTAAGCTTGAATTTTGCTATAAGAAGCTGATGATCTGAGCCACAGTCAGCTCCAGGTCTTGTTTTTGCTGACTGTATAGAGCTTCTCCATCTTTGGCTGCAGAGAATATAATCAATCTGATTTCGATACTGCCCATCTGGTGATGTCCATGTGTAGAGACGTCTCTTGTGTTGTTGAAAAAGCGTGTTTGTGATGACCAGCTTGTTCTCTTGACAGAACTCTATTAGCCTTTGCCCTGCTTCGTTTTGATCTCCAAGGCCAAACTTGCCAGTTGTTCCTTTTATCTCTTGATTCCCTACTTTAGCATTCCAATCCCCTATAATGAGAAGAACATCCTTCTTTGGTGTCACTTCTATAAGGTCTTGTAAGTCTTCATAAAATTGGTCTATTTCAGTTTCTTCAGCACCAGTGGTTGGTGCATAAACTTGGATTACTGTGATGTTAAAAGGTCTGCCTTGGATTCGTATCGAGATCATTCTATCATTTTTGAGATTGCATCCCAGTACAGCTTTCACCACTCTTTTGTTGACTATGAGGGCCACTCCATTTCTTTTACGGGTTTCTTGCCCACAGTAGTAGATGTGATGGTCATCCGAACTGAATTCGCCCATTCCCGTCCATTTTAGTTCACTGATGCCCAGGATGTCAATATTTATTCTTGCCATCTCATTTTTGACCACCTCCAACTTACCTAGGTTCATGGTTCTTACATTCCAGGTTCCTATGCAATATTTTTCTTTACAGCATTGGACTTTCCTTTCGCTTCCAGGCATATCCGCAACTGAGCATCCTTTCGGCTTTGGCCCAGCCGCTTCATCAGCTCTGGATCTACTTGTACTTGCCCTCCGCTCTTTCCCAGTAGCATGTTGGACGCCTTCCGACCTGAGGGGCTCATCTTCCAGCGTCATAACTTTTATATGCCTGTTGTCTTTGTCCATGGAGTTTTCTTGGCAAGGATACTGGAGTGGCTTGCCGGTTCCTCCTCCAGGTGGATCACGTTTGGTCAAAACTCTCCACTATGACCTGTTCATCTTGTGTGCCCTGCTCGGCGTAGTTCATAGCTTCTCTGAGTTCTTCAAGCCCCTTTGCCACGGCAAGGCAGTGATCCATGAAGGGGGGCTCAGAACATAACCCCCCCTTAATTTGTAGGATGCCTGCAATTTAATACTGCTTCTTAAGTGGTGGCTGGCTGTACAGTGTTATGGCATTTACCAACAGCTCAGCACTGAACAATTAAGCTAGTGGTAAAATCGCAGCAGGAATGCAACATTGCCAGAAGATGAAGGTGCAGAATGGGAAGATTGATAACAAAGGTTGAGACTTTCAGAGATCTTTTAAATCTTTTTTTAAAAACAACAACAACAGCAGCAGCAGCAACAACAACAACCACAACAACACTGTATGTTGGCATGTTTGTACTGTGCTCTTGCTCAACAGTCGTTGGATTCAATGGGGCTTGGGGAGAAAAGCTTCCTGGTGGATTAGGGTCTACTTGCTACTTATTTATTTCATTTATTTAAATATTTACAAACCACACTTTCATATAAAATATCACAAGGCAGTAAATAGACTGCCTTCTTGGTCAGTGCTTGTTTGCCTCCAGACTGCCATCAGCTCTGACATATATATGCATACAGCTTGTGAAAGCTGGAGGTATTTGTGTGTGTGTGTGTGTGTGTGTGTGTGTGTGTGTGTGAAGTTGAAAGGCAAAAAAGACTCTTTAGTAGGCCCTATCACTTTTATCCTATTCAGATTTAGTGGCTGTCAGAGGTAAATATTATGTTTTGTTGTACAGGGAGAAATGGCATTTTTAAAATTTTTCTTCCCTGCTTAATATTTTTGTAAGCCAAAGCTATGAATATTTTACAGCATTCTGTGCTAAGCCTTAATAACCTGTAACACCTTGTCTTCATTTTTCTTCATATATCATCTGATAGAATGTTCTATCCCATAACATCCATGTTTTGTAGCAATAACCAAGGAATAACCAAAGGGAAATGGCTGTGATCCAGAAACCCCAATTTATCCCATGGTAGGCAAAATAATGTTAGTCTAACCTGCTCTGTAGCTCACACGGTAGTTGCTTGGTTGTGGCGGCCTGGATTTCTGATCTGTAAAATGGAGACACGGAAGGCTAAATCATGCATGCATGTATATGACTCACTAAATTATCACTTGATTATTTAAATCTTCAATCCTATACCTACCCACTTCGCTGGGAGTGGACTCTGTTGGACTCAGTGGGGTGCCCTTTAGAACAGACATAAGCAGTGGTGCACTGGGTTCAGAATGGTCTGTGGAAAGTATTCAAAAGTCAACCTTAGGACTTGGTCAACAGGCTGAGCACCATTCACAGTACCCCCATCTTCTCTGGGCTGCGTTCCAATCGATTACTGAACCCAGCCTCGTCTGAATTTGAATGGCAGCTCTCAGCAGTTTTATGTAGATGTTGAACAGCTAGGACACTTGCCAGGAAGCAATGCTTCTTTTAGGATTTGAAGACAATGAACATGCTAATGGGTGTAGGCTACAAATTCTTTATTAATGGATGCAACAAAATCATAAAACATAAAACTACAGAACAATACAACATGAGCTTACATCCCTTCATTTAGTTGCTGGGAACCCCTCATGACATCAATAAGTGTGACTCTTGTAGCACCTTCTTCAATCCAGGTCTACATTGAAAGTTCCAGGACTTCCCCATCTCTTTATGTACTGTCTGAATCTCATAGGATATACTGCCTTTCACTACATTACACTTACACAGCAGATTGATACAGTAATCACACTTGTGGTATTGGTTATACAACAGTTTGGACCATGTTTACATTCTCGTATGGGTAAGTGAGCTGTGGCAGTCAGCTATTATAGGCAACTGTGTGGTTATCCCAGATCCACCTAACCAGACAGCTGGCCTTGAGACAGTGTCAACAGCTATGCAGAAGTAAATAGCAGACTCCCAGCACCTGCTGTCTTAGGTAGCTGACTCAACAAAAAATGTTAGAGAAAGCAATAGAAGAAGAAGCATTAGCTGACCACTACAAGATTCTGACCACTATAAGACTGGGCACTAGCGGAGGTAATGCGTCCCAGGTTTGCCATATGTCCTCTTTTTCCTGGACACACCCTCTTTCCAATGCGTGTGTAAAATGAAAGTTGCTATAGCAAGCCATAGTTAAAAGTAAAATGGTAAAGGTAACCCTGACCATTAGGTCCAGTCACGGACGACTCTGGGGTTGTGGCACTCATCTCGCTCTATAGGCCGAGGGAGCCGGCGTTTGTCCGCAGACAGCTTCCAGATCATGCGGCCAACATGACTAACCCGCTTCTGGCGAACCAGAGCAGCGCACGGAAACGCCGTTTACCTTCCTGCCAGAGTGGTACCTATTTATCTACTTGTACTTTGACATGCTTTCGAACTGCTACGTGGGCAAGAGCTGGGACCGAACAATGGGAGCTAACCCCATCACGGGGATTCGAACCGCTGACCTTCTGATCGGCAAGCCCTAGGCTCTGTGGTTTAGACCACAGCACCACCCGCGTCTAGTTAAAAGTAGATGTCAGCAAATGTGTCCTCTTTTATGCTCTTCAAAATATGGCAGCCCTAACTCCACAGTATCACAGTGGTCTTCCACATATTTGCAATAAAGCACAAACCATAGCCATCATGGGGTCAGGCAGAGATCCCCTGGCACCCACTGTCTGGAATTGGCTATCTAAGTTTTTGCTGGAAATGTTTTTCATTGGAAATTGTTGTGCTTGAGAAGTGATTGTTGATCTGTGATGGGTTTCTTTTTTTTTTATGATAATTTTTTATTACAGATTTTTATAACAACACAAACATATAACAAATACATAAACAAACAAAAAACACAATCAAAACAAAAAACATGTACCATTTCATATCTTAGTTTCTTACACCTTTCTTCCCCGACTTCCTCATGCCTCCCTTCTCTGTATTCCAAGTTCTTATCAATTACTCAGCAAATCTTCCCTTATTTTAATAAAAATTCAAGCTAATCTTCCTTATTCTCCTTGTCTTAACCATTACTAATAGTAACCATTTACTTTCCAATCCAACATCATTCTAACTCTCATTAATTTTGTAGTATTTCTTTAAATAGTCCTTAAACTTTTTCCAATCTTCTTGCGCTGCTTCTCTTCCCTGGTTTCGGATTCTGCTCGTCATTTCTGCCAAGCCCATGTAGTCTATCACCTTCATCTGCCATTCTTCCAGTGTGGGTAGATCTTGCGTCTTCCAGTACTTTGCAATGAGTATTCTAGCTGCTGTTGTAGCATACATGAAGAAAGTTGTATCTGTCTTTAACACCCCTTGGCCGACAATACCCAAGAGAAAGGCCTCTGGTTTCTTGGTGAAAGTATATTTAAATACCTTTTTAAGTTCATTATAGATCATTTCCCAGAATGCCTTAATCTTCGGGCACGTCCACCAAAGGTGAAAGAATGTACCTTCCTTTTCTTTACATTTCCAACATTTATTGTCAGGCAAATGGTAAATCTTTGCAAGCTTGACTGGGGTTATGTACCACCTATAGATCATTTTCATAATATTTTCTCTTAAGGCATTACATGCCGTAAATTTCGTCCCGGTGGTCCACAACTTTTCCCAATCAGCAAACAAAATATTATGACCAATGTCCTGAGCCCATTTAATCATAGCTGATTTAACCGTTTCATCTTGTGTATTCCATTTCAGCAGCAGATTATACATTTTTGACAAATTCTTGGTACTTGGTTCTAACAATTCTGTCTCCAATTTTGATTTTTCCACCTGGAAGCCAACTTCCGGTTAGCGCCAGCGCTTAATGGCGGATTTCTCCCGGAGCTCCGGGAGAGATCTGCTTCGTAGGTTCGGGTCCCGTCAGCTACGGCGGAGCGGGGACCCCCAAAAATCACAGGCGCGTAGCCTGTGAACTGGAGACTCGGCGGGCACCTTTGCGCCCCCCCGACGCTGTGAAATAGCCTTTTTAAAGGCTGCGGATCAGCGGAGGGTGTGTGGAGCGGTGCTGAGAGTCGTCTTCACCCAGCCTGCGAAGCGAAGCCGCGTCGCCATTAGCGGAGAGCGCTGACTTCTTCCAGTGAATTTGGACTAAAAGGAACATCTATCCGTGAGTAGGATTGACTGCTAAGATATAATTGGGCACTAAAATTAAAGAAATTGGATACCGAGACGGACAAGCACCAAAAAGGAAGTCTGCTTTCCGTTCTGTAGCAAGATCAAAGCGAAAGGCACTTCAGCTGTAACTGTCTGAAAGGAGAGTGGTGGGAACTAATAAATCCATCATCAAGTAAAGAACTCCCTCCCCGAAGGCAGGAGGGGGGGGGAGAAGATTTTAAAGTGTTTCCCTGCCACTTTAAAAGAAATTGAGCTATTCATCGCTGCTCCTGTACCTGGGGATCGGACTGCCGGAGAAAAGGCACCGGCTAAGGATTGTTGATATAAGAAGGTAAAAAAGTATCTTTAACTGACTTTGGCTACTCTCAACCTGAAACATTTATTTTGTTGCACAGCAAAGTTACTTGCAGGACATTATTGACTTGGATTCTTTAGAAAGAGAAAGAACAATAGAAAAGAACTTTGTTTATTTTCTGGAGAGTGGGGGACTAATTTGAAAGTAAAGAACTGACTGTACGCCCTCTAGAGGACTTATACATTGTTTCAGCAACAAGTGGAGCTTAAAATTTGAGAACTTTTGTCTGACAGCTCAAGAGTGTGGGAATGACCTTGAGTAAAAGACTTTGTTATGGCAGATGGTAAAGAGAAATCTCACAAGAAAGAGGATTTACAAGAAACAACCTTGAGATCCGGCAGACAATACAAAGTTGAATCTTTTATGCAGAGAAGGGCTTCTGTATCAGGAGCCCCTGGAACTACAGTTATTCCAAAGGCAAAAGTGAAAATAATGTCTTCAGAAGAATCCTTTGCTAAGGTATTGGAGAAGATAAATGACTCTTTAGAGGAATTAAAAAAGCAAGGTGCAGAAACCAAAGTACAAGTTGCTGAAACAAATAAGAAAATTGAAGAAATCTCTGGGAAAATTGATTCAAATACAAAAAGTATAACTGACCTTGGGAATAAAGTGAACTCAAATGCAGAAGCAATTGGGAAATTATTGGAAGAATCATCTACAACAAGAAAGATAGCTGAGGAAGCTAAAGAAATTGCAACTGCTGCTGAGGGAAAGTTTCCACCAGTGTTCAAGAAACTAGATGAATATGAACTGGCACTTTCTATGCAGGATATGCAACGCAAGGAGAGGAACTTAAGGATCAGACTTGTGCCGGAAAAGGAAGAAGACAACCTGGTGGACTATTTGACAAAAGAATTCTCTGACTTTTGGAAGCAGGAGCTGGACAAAGAAGAATTTAAGATAGAAAGTGCATTTAGACTGGGAGCAAGGCAGAGGAAGAACAGACCCAGAGACTGTTTAATAACTCTGAGATCAAAGGAGGAACGGGACAAAATACTGAACCTGCATTACCAAACAACCCTTCGAATTGAAGATTTTCACATTGAGATTTTTAAAGATATTCCCAAAAGCATTTTGGACGCAAGAGGACACTACAAGGACCTGGTGATACTGCTGAAAAGGAACTACATTCAATTCAGGTGGGAGTTTCCCCAAGGCTTGTCTTTTAAATACAAGGGGAAGAAAAGAAGAATAAAGACAGTGAGTGATAAAGACAAGTTCTTAGGAGAACACGAAGAAGACCTACAGAAAGAGACGTTTCCAGGGCAAGGGCATCCTTCACTAGATACGGACACGGAACCACCGACAAACGAGGAACAAAAATTGGGAGCTGTAGGAGGAAAGAGTAAATAACCCCATCATGGCTCTGCAACTTCTAACCTGGAATTGTAACGGTTTGAACATTCCCAGAAAAAGGAAAAATATATTTCATGCTCTAAAGAAAGACCAATTGGACTTGATTTGCTTACAAGAGACCCATGTGACAAGAGCACATAGGAAATTATTAATAAATAAAAGACTGGGACAAGAATTTATATCTTCAGACAGGGTAAAAAAGAGAGGAGTAGTGATTTATGCAAAGGAAAAGCTGCAACCGAAACAAATCTTCAAAGACGACCAAGGAAGATATTTGGCAATTGAAATCCAATTTCAAGGAGAAAAGTATCTGATAGTGGGAGTTTATGCGCCAAATGAAGGGAAAGCTGAATTTTTCAAGAAGTTGCATGAGACTTTGATGGACTACATGGATTATAATCTAATTATGATGGGAGACATGAATGGAGTGGTTTCAACAAATATGGACAAAGCACAAAGACAGGTAGTAACAAAAGATGGAAGACTACCAAAGACCTTTTTTGAAATGACTGACAATATGGATTTGATAGACATCTGGAGAACAAAACACCCATTAGAAAGAGAGGGAACCTTCTTTTCTGAAGCCAAAATGACATGGACAAGGATCGACCAAATTTGGGTGACTAGCAGTTTGGCGCAGAACATAAAGAGAGTGGAAATCTGCCCAAAAACTTTCTCCGACCATAACGCAGTAAAGATGGTGATGAGGCAAACAACAACTGGCTCCTTCAGATGGAGAATGAATGACACCTTACTTAGAGATGAGGAGATTTGCAAGAAGGCCCAAAAAACTTTGAAAGACTATTTTGAAATCAATCTAAGGACTAAAGTAGAAAAAAGAATAGTATGGGACGCAAGCAAAGCCGTGATGAGAGGGTTTCTGATACAACAAAATACATTAAAGAAAAGAAAACAAAATGAGAGGAAGGAAAAAATTCTGGAAAAGATAAAAGAAGGGGAAAAGAAACTAAGATTGAAGCCAAAATCACAAGAGATTTTAAGAGAAATCAAATTTTATCAAACACAATATATGGAACTGACGAATCAAGAATTAGAGTGGAAAATTAAGCAAATGAGACAAAAGACTTTTGAATCTGCTGACAAATGTGGCAAGCTATTGGCTTGGCAAATAAAGAAGAGACAAAAACTCAACACGGTAACAAACATAGAAGTGGAAGGAAAGAATATAAGTAACCCAGCTGAAATCAGGAACTGTTTTCAGAACTACTTTAGACAACTTTACACACAAGGGCCGCAAAAAGAAACAGATATACAACAATTCCTCGAGAAAAATGGGCTGAAAAAGATTTCGCAGGAAAGTAAGACAATTTTGAACCAGGAGATATCAGCACAGGAAATAGAAGATGCCATTCAAAACATGACGTTGGGCAAATCACCTGGACCGGATGGACTGACTTCCAAATATTACAAAGTTTTGAAGGAAGGGCTTATACAACCTTTGAAGGAAGTCTGCAACGAGATCATGGAGGGGAGGAAGGCACCCGATACGTGGAGAGAGGCCTACATTACACTTATACCAAAGACAGAGACTGAAAAGACCCAACTTAAGAACTACCGACCCATCTCGTTACTAAATGTGGATTACAAAATCTTTGCTGATGTTTTAGCAAAGAGACTGAAAAGAGTTTTGATGGAGGAGATTCATGGGGACCAAGCGGGCTTTCTCCCGAAAAGGCATTTGTCGGACAATGTAAGGAATATAATTGACATTTTGGAGAAGTTGGAAGTGAACATAAATACTAAGGCTGTTTTGATATTTGTGGACGCCGAGAAAGCCTTTGACAACATTTCTTGGAGCTTTATGTTGAAGAACCTCCGGGGGATGGGGGTAGGCCAAGGGTTTGAGAATGGTATAGGTGCAATTTATTCTGAACAGAAAGCAAAATTAATTGTAAATAATGTGGTTACAGAAGAGTTCAAGATTGAAAAAGGGACACGACAGGGGTGCCCTATCTCCCCATTACTTTTTATATCGGTCCTGGAGGTTTTGCTTAATATGATTAGGAGGGACCAGTTGGTTAAAGGGATTCAGGTCGGAGCTAAACAATACAAACTGAGAGCATTTGCAGATGACCTAGTACTTACATTGCAAGAGCCAGAAGCTAGTACGAAAAGAGTTTTGGAAATAATCCAAGAGTTTGGTCAATTGGCAGGATTTAAATTGAATAAGTCAAAAACAAAGGTATTGGAGAAAAATCTAACACAGGTTGAAAAAGAAAGGTTTCAGAATGAGACAGGGTTGACTGTGGTTAAAAAAGTGAAATACTTGGGTATAAACATGACAGCTAAGAATGTGAATTTATTTAAAGATAATTATGAAAAAACTTGGACAGAAGTGAAAAAAGACTTGGAGATTTGGTCAAATTTAAAGCTTTCCTTGTTAGGTCGAATTGCAGTCATAAAGATGAATGTATTGCCAAGAATGTTGTTTTTGTTTCAAGCATTGCAAATAATGGATAAAATGGACTGTTTCAAGAAGTGGCAAAAAGACATATCTAAATTTGTCTGGCAGGGCAAAAAGCCCAGAATTAAATTTAAGATATTAACGGATTCAAAGGAAAGAGGGGGGTTTGCCCTGCCAGACTTTAAACTGTATTATGAAGCGGCAGCTTTCTGCTGGCTGAAAGAATGGCTGCTTCTTGAAAACACAGACATTTTGGATTTGGAAGGTTTTAACAATATTTTTGGGTGGCATGCATATCTGTGGTATGACAAGGTTAAAGCACATAAAAGTTTTAAAAACCATATTGTCAGAAAAGCACTATTAAATGTCTGGGTCAGATATAAAGACTTGCTGGAAAACAAAACTCCAAGGTGGCTATCGCCAATGGAAGCAAAGGCTGTTAAAAAGTCTAATATGGAGTCAAAGTGGCCAAGATACTGGGAAATCTTGGAAAAGGAAGGGGACAAATTGAGATTGCAGAGTTTTGAGAAATTAAAAGGGAAGGTGAGAGATTGGTTGCATTATCATCAAATAAATGAAGTGTTTAAAATGGACAGATCTGTGATGGGTTTCATAGCTCAGTCATCAGTGATAAACTGGCATTTGTGTACTAACAGGGCCTGCCTTTTTGGGGTTATCTATTCTATTTTGCGTTTTATTTATTTTAGGCATCTCTTTCCCACCTTTAAATATTTTTTTAAAAGTCAAGGTGGCATATACAATACCTAATGAGAACAATAAATTCACAAAACAACATAATAAAAGATTCAGTAAAATATCCATAGAACCGCAGAATAATAAAGCAATAAAAGAAACACAGAATATTTCTGTCCACGGTGGGTGACATCTGGTGCACTGAAGCTGAGGCTGGTGCTGCAAAAACTATCTGAATATCCAACAAAAAAGAATAGAAAGGATGGACCCGAGAGGTTTCCTGACCTGTCAACTTGCTTCTCAAAGGGGAGTGCAACTTGGACCAGAAAAAGTTGTGGATTGAAAAAGAAAGCAAAAGTGATAAAATACTTGCATAAGAGAATGCTAGCTGCACATAAGTCCTTGAATGCAAAGTTGTTCTTTCACAAATAGCCTTAATATTTTTCTATGGTTTTGCATTCTGAACAGGGATGGGTTTTGTCACTAGGCAAGAAAGTAAATAATAATAGATAACATTCTTCTCAGCCCTAAAAAAAATTGCTGCCGCTAGATTTAAATTTCAATGAACTGCATTATGTGACTCAGTGTACGCAGATTATGTCTTATTTGCATAAGTGTGGCATATAGTTAATAACTAATAAGCCATTGACTCCACAGAACCTACAAACTGCATTTTAAAGTAGTCTAAGTGGTTTCCTCGCCAGCAGTTTGGGAATGTTAAAAGGGACATTTCTACTGATGCAGGTACCATTTTCTCTCCAATTTCTTTTTATTTAGGATGAACTTTCTGGAATTTTGTGGGGAGAAAATCTCCTGGGGAAAATTAACATACAGGAAGTCCTCTTCAGTCATGCCAACGCTCACCCTGTAGGTTGGAAATGGGGACAAACATCCCATTTTTATTCTTAACATACCGTGAAATTGCTTTAGGGTTAAAAGAAGTTTAGATGGCTTTCATATTCATATATCAATTTTGTTTAGGTTTGAGGGAAACACAATTTTCTTTGTCCCATCTAATGCTATTTTGTTATGTATTAAGAATAGATAAAGAACAGGTGCCATTTGATTTGACTTTATATTATTCATAAAACTAAACAACGCTTGTGACCTTTGAGTGCTTTTTAAAAATATAAATCCTGCAGGGATCTCTTTTGCTCTTTAAAAAGAATATGCCTCCCTGTGTAGCCTGTTGAATACCAACAATGTTGCTAAAGGTGTAAGTAACGTAACAGGTTTATTAACAGAGACAGTGTCCACACTCATGAGGGGTTCAAGCGCATCAAATTTAGGTTTCCGCAATTAAAGCAGATTAAAGTGTTCTGTTGGCATAGCACAACATAAAGGTAAAGGTAAAGGGACACCTGACCATTAGGTCCAATTGTGACCGACTCTGAGGTTGCGGCGCTCATCTCGCTTTATTGGCCAAAGGAGCTGGCGTACAGCTTCCGGGTCATGTGGCTAGCATGACTAAGCCGCTTCTGGCGAACCAGAGCAGCACACAGAAATGCCGTTTACCTTCCAGCCGGAGTGGTACCTATTTATCTACTTGCACTTTGACATGCTTTTGAACTGCTAGGTTGGTAGGAGCTGGGACCGAGCAACGGGAGCTCACCCCGTCGTGGGGATTCGAACCGCCGACCTTCTGATCGGCAAGTCCTAAGCTCTGTGGTTTAACCCACAGCGCCACCCGCGTCCCATAGCACAACATATCTGCTTTAAAAAAGGGTGTGTGGGACTTTTGTAGTTAGGAAAATGGTGTGGAAATGCACCAGAAAGTATGGGAAGAATGAGACGACGTGTAACCCATGAATGCTCATTGTCTTATAACGTTCCTGCAAACAAATAAAAATGAATGATCAATAAAGACCAGACATAGTTTAACCTGTGCGTAAACTTTGCACAAAGAAATCACAATAAATGGTCAATAAACAAGTTGAGCCAAAGAACCTGAAGTCGGAGGCACCAGGTTTTCCCCAAGATTGTGTGACATCGGGAGGCACTGTGGGGACCAGTGTGGCCTGGCGTGAGGTTGCACCAGTATTTGTGGTGTTGGGAGACACAGTGCAGACCTGTGTGACCTTAGCTACACCAGTCCTCACAGTTTCTCCTGACACCACGCAGGATGGTGCAACCCGTAGCCTGCCAGGCCTGGACGTAGGAGGAAATAAGAAGAGGAGAAGACCCTGGGCAGCTGCTTTGCTGACATGTCTACCATCATCATCATCATCATTTTTAATTTGTATACCGCCTTTCTATCTTATAATACTCAAGGCGGTTTACAAGCTGAAGAAACAAAAAATGTACATCTTATAGCAATCTAATGCAAAACAAAAATGTGATAATAAAAAATAACTTTAAAATAGGCAACCTCCATCAAAAAAGTAACATTCAACAATCATTAGAATAGTATAAAATAATAATACCAACATATAAAAGTTAAACAGAAATCCACTCAACAGTTACAGTAATATCTAAACTATAATCAATAAAACAACAGCAAGCCACAGTACATCAAACAATACAATACACATTGAGAAGCAGAGGGTAGAGCAAGGCAGGTGGAAGGAGGCCTTGCTTGATGGAGTCTCTCCCCTCACAGTCTATACCATAACAGTCTACTATAACATCTAGTTTAGGGTGGTTTTCAGGATGGGGGGGGGAGGGGGGAGGGTTACATTGGCAGAGAAATGTGGAGACCTTTAAGGATATTGCAATGTGGTGAAGTTCTCTTCTGCGTAATGAAATAGCTTTGCTTTTCAATCATCGCCCGGGCTCAGCCTTCAGGATGGGACCGACTGTAAAATACATAGACAGTTGGTTTTAACTGGACTGCAGATTGCGCTGGCAGCATTAACAGAAACCTCAGCATGACAGAGCCAGTACATTTTCATAATAAACTGTGGCAGCAATAAACTGTTAGCAAATTAAAACGTTGGATGAGAGGAGCAGCTTGATCATTCTAACCTCAGTAATAGTAGGCGGCTTAGGGAGAAGTGTGAGCACTAAAACCACATTTACCTTCCTGTAGTTTTGACGGTTACATATTTTATCAATTACAGCAACAGACTCTTCGCTACTTTGCATGGCTTTTCATGTTTCCATTTATCATGTCAATTTGACAAAACCTCTCATTATCAGGTACCGGGGTGGGGGGGGAGATAACTTTAGTGCTACACGAGGACTCCAAGGTGACCTTCCTCCGTACAAATTGCACTTAGCCAGAAAGCGAAGGCACTTCTTTCCCTTGCAATCTGCTTCTCATTTCAGCACGTTGGTTACACACAATTACTGCAGACACTCGCAGTCCAATTTTCCCTTCTCAGGTTTGCCCCCCACCCCACAATTTACTTGTGCTTATTATTCATTCCGAGTTACGGCTACAAACAGAAGTAAATAACAAAATCAATAGCAACCAATTCTATTGTCCCCTCAAATCAACGTTACTTAATTTCAGCTGTGCCTTGCCTGTTAGCCACAAGCAACAGGTCAGGACAGATGAAGCCAAACAACACATCAAAGCTTGACCCAGGTGCGTTTTAGGCTGGATAGGATGGCCCTACAAGAGGAAAGGGCTTAAGGCGTAGCCCACTCATAAGGGATGCCATGGGAGAGAGAGCCTTCCAGGTGGTGGGTGGAGTGAAATGTTAAACAATTACAGATTGTGTGGCTTAGTATTGAGCTTGGAGGAGAGAAGCACAAAGTTGACAAACAAGAAGAGCAAACTGAGAAAGAAATTGTGTAGTGGAGGAGAAAGGCTTGCTAGTGTGCATATTATTATTGTTGTTGTTTAGTCGTTTAGTTGTGTCCGACTCTTCATGACCCCATGGACCAGAGCACGCCAGGCACTCCTGTCTTCCACTGCCTCCCGCAGTTTGGTCAAACTCATGCTGGTAGCTTCGAGAACACTGTCCAACCATCTCGTCCTCTGTTGTCCCCTTCTCCTTGTGCCCTCCATCTTTCCCAACATCAGGGTCGTTTCCAGAGAGTCTTCGTTTCTCATGAGGTGACCAAAGTATTGGAGCCTCAGATTCAGGATCTGTCCTTCCAGTGAGCACTCAGGGCTGATTTTCTTAAGAATGGATAAGTTTGATCTTCTTGCAGTCCATGCAATTACATTTATTTATTTATTTATTTATTTATTTATTTATATTTATTTATTTATTTTAAAAACCTGACACGAGTCCTGCAATGGTTTACAAGTGATGCCCTGCTGTAATGCTAAAGAAGCTGAAGACCATAAATATAAACTGGTCATGCAGTGTAAAGTTCTCCTCTTCAGGATGCTTCATTCCATCTCCTCTCCCACCCAGTTTTTCACCCTCCTCCCTGCACAGCTAACTTTCTATAGCCACTGAGCACACTCAGGCTTCACTTGGTTGTTTGTGATCCTTTCTCCCCTTTTTGTTTTCGCCTTGGAGTTTACACACACACACACACACACACACACACACACACACACACAGGTGCCAACTTTAATAAAATTATGGAGGGGGCAGGTAAGCATCGTGCCGCATAATCAATCACAAGATCTAATGCATGCACACTATTTAAATGGCATTGCCCATCAAATTTTGGAGGCCCTGCCCCCCTCAAATATTTAATGGGGGTGGGCAAAGGGACTTTAGTCCCCAGCAGTTGGCAGCAACCCCAGGAGTTGCAAATATATGGTCTCTTGTCTTCCCCATTCCTTTGGTACTTTCCTCTACTGTGTGGATGCTGGCATGGTTCTACAGCAGCTGCTATCTTGTTTCTTCCCCCAAATTGTTCTGAAGCCACCATTGATGATGGGTGCTAAAGAGCTGTCTGACCCAGTGTTGATAGTATGGTGACAAGTCCATTAATTTCTTTATTTTCTTTTTTTAAAATCTTCTTAAAAAATTAAAATCTTAGTGTCAGCCCCAGTGGGTCCTATGGAACCAGTAGACCTCAGAATTTGCTTTACCTGCCAGAAATTGTCTGAGGGTCTTCCAGCAGGCATGTTCCCTCTGTCTTCTCATGTGTTCATTGAATGCATGAGGGAGTTTGCACGAACACCCCTGTAATGCACTAGGAAGATGTGATTTCCTTATCACAAGGCTTCCTCCCGAAAGAAAGGAGATGGATCTCCTTTCAGCAACGAAGAACCCAGCATGCCTTCAGTATTTGTTAACACTGATTGTCTTGAGTAGGCTGCAATTTAGAACTTAACTGCACTTTCCACTTTCTGCAGAACAGACTTCTAGTGGCTTCTAAAACCACAAGGAAAGGTTCATTGTTCTGGGCAAAACAGAATTTGGAAGTAGAGCCAGCCAAACTGCACAAGAAGATGCTTGGAGCAGAAGTGTCTCTGGGTGTTCCAGGGAAGTAGTGATCCATCGGATTTCCTGCTGTGTCACATAGAATGCTAGGCTCCCTCTAGTCTGGGTCATACAGTGATGTGGCTGTGAGCTACTGAAATGCCATGGCTCTATTTGCACTGCAGTATGAAGATCTAAAACCCAAACGTAAGCAATAACAACATGGGTATTTGTTGTTGTTGTTTAGTCGTTTAGTCGTGTCCGACTCTTCTTGACCCCATGGACCAGAGCACGCCAGGCACTCCTGTCTTCTACTGCCTCCCGCAGTTTGGTCAGACTCATGTTTGTGGCTTCGAGAACACTGTCCAACCATCTCGTCCTCTGTCATTCCCTTCTCCTTGTGCCCTCAATCTTTCCCAACATCAGGGTCTTTTCCAGGAAGTCTTCTCTTCTCATGAGGTGGCCAAAGTATTGGAGCCTCAGCTTCAGGATCTGTCCTTCCAGTGAACACTCAGGGCTGATTTCCTTCAGAATGGATACGTTTGATCTTCTTGCAGTCCATGGGACTCTCAAGAGTCTCCTCCAGCATCATAATTCAAAAGTATCAATTCTTCGGCGATCAGCCTTCTTTATGGGTCAGCTCTCACTTCCATATATCACTACTGGAAAACCATAGCTTTAACTATACGGACCTTTGTTGGCAAGGTGATGTCTCTGCTTTTTAGGATGCTGTTTAGGTTTGTCATTGCTTTTCTCCCAAGAAGCAGGCGTCTTATAATTCCGTGACTGCTATCACCATCTGCAGTGATCATGGAGCCCAAGAAAGTAAAATCCCTCACTACCTCCATTTCTTCCCCTTCTATTTGCCAGGAGGTGATGGGACCAGTGGCTATGATCTTAGTTTTTTTGATGTTGAGCTTCAGACCATAATGGTTTGAACATGGGTATTACTTCCCCTCCATTTAATACTGCTTTGGGATTAGGGGTGGCAGTGGGGGGGGGCGGCTGATGTCTTTGGGTCCCTTTCAAACAAATGTTGTTCAGTGCGTTTGTTTAGGTTGCAGCTGGGGGCGGGGGAATATTGTAGGAACCATAAGAATGTACTTCATTCCTTGCCCCATTTTATCAACAGCAGCAATCCTTGTCAAATGAACCAGAAATTCAGTGTTACTCCCTCTGATATTAATTTAGCCAAGCCAGAGAATTTTTGACATTTCTTATCAGTATATGCCAGAGTCTGGTCTGGAATTTGGGGATTGCTCCAGAAACAGACATCTTTACTTCTTTATCATTTTTGTATTTCTGTATGCTCACATTTGCGCCAACATTTTTTAGCAAACATTTGTGTATGTGCAAATACACATATAAATAAATGCCCATTTAAATATAGATGTGTACATTGAAAGTAAATAGATATCCTTGCCATTATTTCACTGCTGCATTATTTTCATTACTGCAGTTCTGCACAGCCTGCCACCTGTTTATATATGTAGAGGCAAAGACTGCAGATTTTCATTCTCCTGCTATAATATAATAGTTGGTTTGTTTTGCCTGGAAGCAAGAAGAAATACTAGGAGCTTAGCTATTAGGGGAAGAGGGATTTTATTTAATTTGTTTATAAACTTATCCAAGAAGCATTGTCCAGCCTCTGAAGAGCTCAACACTTGCCCACACAGAGAGATGCCTTATGCCAAGGCAGAGCACTGAACCATCTAGTTCAGCATTGTTCCCACAGCAGACAGCTGCTCTCCAGGGTTTCAGGAGAAAATATTTCCTAGCTCTGTCTGGAGATGCAGCAGATTGAACCTGTCACTTTCTGTATGCAAATAATGTGCTCTACCACCGAGGTGCAGCTATTTCCCTGTAAATTCCACATTTGCACAAACACACCATTCAAACCGTTTATCCTCATATATATTGAGGATATAGCCACTCATGGGGGCTTCTCAAAGATTCAAACCTTGGTCTTCTCAAAGCCGAAGAGATCATAATGTCTCTAGCCTGACTTGATTACTTATCACACACATATTTTCAAAAAAAATCACCGAAAGATCACTTCTGACACTGCTGAAAATGTCCACAAAGAGTGTCCCAATTTGGCTGAGCCCTGTGAGTTTACAGTATGCCCTGTGCTTGCCTGGCCCCCTCCTCGAAAATTGGGGGGGGGCTTAGCTCCTCCCCTTCCTCCCCCACCCCCAATGCCACCCCGGTGTAGGGAACATTCATTCCTTCAATTTTCATCTGCAGCCTGAAGTGGTGCAATGCAGGAAATGTTTTGTCATGGGGTGTGTTACTTTCGTCTGCATTACCCAGCTTGAACTGTGGCCTGCCCCAGTAAGGGACACTCAGCTAAAGCTGCAATTCTGTAATCAAGAGGGGAACATGGTAGCTATGCATGATACTGTGGAAAAAGTGGATTGGGAGCAGCTCCGCTCCATTTCTCGTAGCACTATAACCAAGGACCATCCAATGAAGCTGAATGATGGGATGTTCAGGGCAGACAAAAGGAAGTGCAGACCACATAGGCACCTTTGTTTCCATGAGGTATAGTGATGGCCATCAACTTGGATGGTTTTAAAAGGGATTTAGGCAAATGAATGGAGGATGAGGCTATCAGTGGCCATGGGTATATTAATTACTCCCAGCAGGGGCAGATCTTGGTAATATTTTGCCCTATGAGAGGCCATTTGACACAAGCTTGAGTGGGACAAAGGCTTGAGTGGGAAGGAGGCGTGAGGCTCTGGTAGGGTCCTAGAGCCCTCCTGCCTCCTCACAAAGCCCAGTAAGCACTTGTCTGGCTTCAGAAAGGAGGAGGGAGGACCCTGGGACCTCGTCAGAAGACCTTGTCTGTCCTGAAGCCAGACAAGCACATATCAAGCTTTGAGAAGGCACCCTTCTCAGCTGCACACCCAGAGCAATTGCACCACTTGCACTGCCCTAAATCCACCCCTGATCCCAGTACCAGGGGCAGTGTGCCTCTCAAAACCAGGCCATAGAATCATAGAATTGCAGAGGTGGAAGGGACCCCAAGGGTCATCTTGCCCAACCCTCTGCAATGCAGGAATCTCAACTAAAGCATCCATGACAGATGACCATCCAACCTTTGCATAAAAACCTCCTGTAAAGGAGAGTCCACCACCTCCCAGGGTAGTCCATTCCACTGTCGAACCTCTCTCATCATTCAAAAGTTTTTCCTGATTCCCAATTGCTGGGAATCACAACCAAGAGAGGACTACCATGTTCATGTCCTTCTGACTGACCACAGTGAGTACAAGGCTTTGGACTAGATAGGTCTTTGGCCTGACCCAGCAATGTTCCTCTTAATGTTCTTAAGCTCATTGACCTTAGACACACTGAATCAATGGGACTTAGTTCTGAGTAGAAATATTTATCATCATCATCATCATCATCAATAATAATAATATTTGTATACTGCTTAATAGGCAAAATCCCAAAGCAGTTTACATAAAACACAGTAAGATAATATTTTTTTTAAAAAACCAGCAAAATTTATTTAAACCAAGATTACGAAGAAATACATCACTAAAGACAGAAAAGCCATCAGTAGCACATTCAGTTAAATATCAATAAATAATCAATGTAGGATTGAGCTGGAAGCCACATAGGATCTGGGCAATAATGACTTCTGCAATGTCAGGAATTGGGATGTTGATAATTCTCAGCACTGGTGTGACAAATAGTTGTCTCATAACTATACTTGGAATCGCGCACCTGATCAAATAAACTCACTATCTCTGCTTACAGGTTCAAACTGTTCCCCCCCTTCCCCCAATCTGGTGCCAAACTAGAGTGAAGCAAACATTTTTTCCTCCTAGACATTTCTCCTCCTACTCCATTACAAATTAATCTTGAATGTGACTCCATAAACCTTGCGTAATGTACTAAGAAACTCCCTAGTACTCCATGTGAATTAATTCTCCCGAACTGTGACATATTTGGTTTATTGCTGTTATATTGATTGTCTGGCTGCGCTCTCTGAAAGCAGCTTGCTTGGAATTGCAGCCCACTAGGCAAATAGACCACAAAAAAGGCAAAATGAAACATAAAACGAATTAGAAATAAAAACATCAGACTTAAAAGCATATGATAAATGAGTCAGTGTGGAGCAGTGGCTAGTAGATTCTTGGGCCAGGCTGGCAGGAATTGAAATATCCACACAACCATTACTTTTGGGGGGCAGCCAAAGCCCTGTACAGACCTCTACTCCATCCATGGACCGAATGCCTGAAGTGGGGAGCAGGGTCACACTCAGTAGCCCCTGCTCTAACCTCTGTGCAATCAGATCATCTTCAGATGATCATCATTCATTCGCCAGCTCCTGCCTTTATTACTGTCAGTCGCCAAGCAACTTAGCACATACTAAAATCATAAACACAGGCACAAATCATGCATAATATAAACATATTTAAGCTGCAATCCAAATCCCCGTTACTCTGAGGTGTTTGGACTGTGTGGAAGCATCCTTCTGCTCACTTCTGATGGCTCGGTTGCTGAACATGCAAGTGGGTAGAGGGTTGGGCATGGCTGGTGCAGGGATAGGGCCCAATATTCCTGCCCCCACCTCCGCCCTCCTCCACTGCTGTAAGTTACCAGGTTATTGATGCAGCAATGGCACAACTGTTCTGCAGAGTCCCAGCAGTGGCAGCAGGGAGTTAGGAATGCTCTGCCTCACAAAAACAGGCACACACAAAGCAACCCGACTCCATTTAACAGCAGCAGAAAGCCTTAACAGCACACTAACAGTGAATAACATCATCATAGCAAAAACAAAATCAAAAAATCAAAAATTCCTTCCAGTAGCACCTTAGAGACCAACTAAATTTGTTATTGGTATGAGCTTTCGTGTGCATGGACACTTCTTCAGACTCCCTATTTTCCAGGGATAGTGCCAGATTTACAGGAGCCATCCCAGTTTCTGACTTGATCCCGGAATGTCCCGCTTTTCCTTAGGACATCACTGTTTTCATCAGAGAAATGTTTGAGGGTATGGTCAGATGTCCCTATTTTCATCAGAGAAACTTTGGTGGGTATGGGGTTATGCAGCTGCTGAGCCAAGGAGATAAGTAACTATGCAACCTTTAGAAGAAATCTGAAGGCAGCCCTGTATAGGGAAGTTTTTTTAATATTTATTTTTTATGTTTTAAAATGTGTTGGAAACTGCCCAGAGTGGGCAGCCAGAGAAATATTGGAGGGTATGTCATAGTCATAGTCCATCAAAAGCTTGGGGGGGGGGAGTCACTTTTCACCTGGTGTGGAAAAGATAGCAGTAAAGGTGCCAGGAACATCTCACTGTGGACAGCATTCCACCAATGGGGACTGAAGGTAGGCCTTTGTTGGTTGTGGAATGCTCTCCCTGGGGGAGGCATGTCTGGCACATACTTTTGTGCAGTGCTCACCATGAACACCTCCCTCGTTGGCAATGGCGGCCAGCTGAGAGGTGCTGCAACTGAGTTCTGGTAAGTTCTGGCTGGGGGGGGGGAGAAAGCCCTGTCTTCAGGCTAGGCCAGGCTTCCTCAACCTTGGCCCTCCAGATGTTTTGAGACTACAATTCCCATCACCCCTGACCACTAGTCCTGCTAGCTAGGGATCATGGGAGTTGTAGGCCAAAAACATCTGGAGGGCCGAGGTTGAGGAAGCCTGGGCTAGGCATTTGGGAAGGTCTGAACAAGGTTTCTCTCTCTGACTTACAAAGTTGTGGTGAAAATAAAATGAAAAAAATTGTTGCAATTTCACCTTGAGATCTTTGGACATTGGTATGAGCTACAAGTTCCATAAATGTGAGGAAGGTCTTTCTTGGTTAAAGAATTCCTCCACTGCTCCCTACTTTGAGATAACAGTTGCAATTTGAAGTCGATCATCCGGCAATATTAGCACAACTGACACATATTCATTATGACCTAAAATTAATATATAACAGTCTGCCAGGAAAGCTTTCAAGAGGATTTACTGTGTAGTTAAATTGGCACAAATGATACTTCAGCATTTTGAGGGATCCTTTTCGCAGAGTTCGTCTTATTTTGTTAGATAATGATGACAGCATAATACGTACAAAAGCAAGAAGCACACACATATCACCCTCCAATTTCTGGAAGTGTGTAATGATTTTTTAAAAATGCAGTCAGTTTTACCTTCATTTCATGCCAGGGAGACTATACCTGACTTGCTTACTATTGAAGCCATTCCGACACTGCACATTATGCCAGATGGCTTCTAACTTGACAGTAGTTGGATAACCAAATGATTTTGCTCTCAGGAGAAACTTAAAAAAAGAAAGAAAAAGCTTTCAGCACAGCACCAACATCAGAATACAAGATACTTTAAAGCTAAGATTCCTTTTGATCTGCAGCTGTGAAAACCTGGACATCAAACTGAAGAGTCAAATTAGAAATATTTTACCATAGAAAGATTCCTTCTCCTTACATTTCTTATACTGTGTTTTAATCAGAGCTGTGTGCAAATGGCCTACTAAAATTCTCCACCCTATTTACAGGAAGAGAATTGGGGGGGGGTGTTCACCAATTTCTCCAAGGGGAGGAGAAATTCTCCACAAGTTTCTCAGGGTTGGGACTCTCTGTGGTAGTAGGAGAATGCCTTCATCCCCGCCCCAAGGTTTTGTTTTTGCAAGTGATAGCGGCAACAATTGTACAGTGGTACCTCGGGTTACAGACGCTTCAGGTTACATACGCTTCAGGTTACAGACTCCGCTCACCCAGAAATAGTACCTCGGGTTAAGAACTTTGCTTCAGGATGAGAACAGAAATCGCTAAAGTGATGCTTCAGGTTAAGAACAGTTTCAGGTTAAGAACAGACCTCGGAATGAAGTAAGTACGCAACCAGAGGTACCACTGTACTTGAAGCCTGGCTATCATTTTACATCCACCACAATGCCCCAAACTTAGTGTTATTCTGGTGCATTGTATGTGTTGGCAATCAGCAAGGATGGTGGGGGGAATCACCACAAAATAATGGTGGGGAATATTTGGAGGAAATTGTGTGTAGAGGCCTTCTTTTCTAGAGAGAGTAAGTAACAGGAAAACCTCATACATTTTCTTGGCTCAGCTCAGCTCTAGCTTTTAATTTCTCACTCCCCTGGAAAATTTCATCATATTCTTTTTGTCTATTTTGTGGCAATGTCTCACGGTCAAAGCTGATAGCTATCTGTATCCGACCTTGCATTATATATTGGCTTTTAGGTTTTTATTTCAGAGGACAGGAAAGATGGGAGGGGTGAGAGTGAGCTCTTTATTCAAAGAAACCGAAACAGTGCAAGACTAGCAATACCAGTACAGTGGTAGGTACCTCGGGTTAAGTACTTAATTCATTCCGGAGGTCCATACTTAACCTGAAACTGTTCTTAACCTGAAGCACCACTTTAGCTAATGAGGCCTCCTGCTGCTGCCACACCGCTGGAGCACGATTTCTGTTCTCATCCTGAAGCAAAGTTCTTAACCCGAGGTACCATTTCTGGGTTAGCGGAGTCTGTAACCTGAAGCGTATGTAACCCGAGGTACCACTTTAACTCTTCCCAGTGGTCTTGCTTCAGTGAGGCAGTTGTGAGGACTGAAGGTCCCTGCCTTCCCACCTCTTCAGGGTCTTTTCCAAGCAGTTGCAAACTGCATCTGTGCACAACCAAACTCTGCTCTGCTCTTTTCATTTATTTGCATGTTCTAGGAGACCAGGGGAAGGGGAGTTTGTTGCAGGATGGGGGTGGGGAAGCCTTCCTGGATTCTTCAGCAGCCTGTCTTAACTCTGCCTCTTGGCCAACCTACTCTCCTACTCTCTCTCATTATATTTTCTGTTTTACAATTTAAAATACTCATTTAAACATCCTTAAAATATAAATGACTTCCCTTCTTCTCTTTCCATGGTTCATTTTGCATATCTTAAATCCCTGCATATTTTACATAAACTAAACCATTCAGGATTCCATTATTATATCCATCAAAACTTATTTACATGGTTGAATTAGTCTTAATGCTGCCAACATTTTCAACTGTACACAATTTCCCCCATATATTCAATAAACATATTCCAATCTTCCAATTTTCTCTAAACGTATGTTCTTCTTCTCTTATTCGGTATGTTAGGTCTGCAAGCTGCGCATATTCTGTCAGCTTAAGTTGCCATTCTTCTTTAGTTGGGACCTTGCTTGCTTTCCATTTTTGGGCTAACGAAACACGGGCCGCAGTAGTCACATACATAGATAACCTTTTTTTACACCTGGGAATTTCAGCCTGAATCATCCCCAACAGAAAGGACTCTGGGGTTTGGGGGGGGGGAAGTACTTTGAAACAGTTTTTTCAATTCATTATGGATCATTTCCCACATGGCCAACCTATTCTCCAGCCTCTGCTTCAGCCTCAGAGTCTGAACTTCTATCTGCCACAGCCGTTTCCTGCTCACTAAACCCTGCCACCTCTCCAGCTTCTGACATCTCCTCCTCCCAGTCTTCTCCTCCTTCTCCCTCTGACCACTCATTGTCCTCCCACCACCAATCCCCTGGCTCTGAGCCTTCTTCCCCTGGGGGTTTGCTTGGGGATTCACTAGGCAGTGCCTTCCACCATTCCTCTACATCCAGCCAGTCCATGACACCCTTCTAACCTTATAGATGTTCTTACAGTCTCCAAAACCATTGGTTTTTGGGGGGGATCTCAAGCCTAGAGGTTGCATGCAGCCCTCCAGGTCTTTCTGTATGGTTCACAGGACCCTACCCAGGCCACACCTCCCACCAACCCTGCTTCACACCCTCCTTAAGTATTTTTGCCTGCATGGAATGGGTCTTTGAATGTGCCTTTTGCTTGCATGGATGGAGAATGGAGAGTTGTATGTATGCTTAGGAACTTCCCCCTGTGCTCCCCGTCATAGCTGGCACTAGAGCTGCACAGCTTCTTCACATCCACTTCTCACTCAGCTTCTATTCCTGAAGGCCTGTAGGTTGTCCTTTCCTCTGTATGTGGTTGAGAGAGGGGAGAAGGAAGGTCTATCTATCACCTTCCATTAGACTTGGGCACTAATGGCTCCTGTGTTCAACTGCCTTGAACTTCCAAGCATCTAAGTGGCTCCTAATGTACAGTCTCCCTGGCCCCTCTGGCAAGCCTATGACAAACCATTTCTTTATACTGCCGATCAACATATGTCTTCGGCAGCAGAAAAGAATTATCTGCGCTTGAAATAGAACATAATCGGTTTTAATGCCAGGAATTCATTCCCACCGCTATTAGCTGTTGTTGTTTCCCTCCAGGGCAATGCACAGTATCAGGCCAACAGCACAGAGCTGGATTATTTGGGGCAAGCATTCTTATGGGATTGCTGCTAGCTGTGCTTCTAAATCTCTTCCTTACCTATCAACAAAATGCCTTTTGACATTCTACTCTAATTTCACATGATGCCGAATCAGATGTCATAGATGATAGAGGAGGCTCGGCAGAAGGTGTAATTTCCATCCTCGCTTTGCAGGGAATGAGATAGCGAGGCTCCGAAGTAGTGCATATGCATGCATGTAAATTGCTGCAAATGGAAACTCCATTTACTTTAAACATTTAATTTGTGAAAAATTGGCAATGAATGACTACAAATCGATCTCTTCCCATTCCTTTGTGAGGCTATTGACAAGCAGAGTGGTTTGAATTACTCGGTGCAGCAAAGTCAAAGCGCAGATGAAAATGCAAAAAATATCATAGCTGTGCTCATTTCCAGGTGGGTGTAACTCCGAAGGTTGCCTACAGCACAGAAGCTGTACACAATATTGGCGGCCAAGTTCTGCCACGGTGGGCTCAGAAAATAAGCCATTGTGGCACATCAAAGACAGAATGAAGCAACAGCATCCTTGGGTTGGGTTAAAGGTCAGCTGTTCGAATCCCTGCGATGGGGTGAGCTCCCATTGCTCTGTCCCAGCTCCTGCCAACCTAGCAGTTTGAAAGCACATCAAAGTGCAAGTAGATAAATAGGTACCACTCCAGCGGGAAGGTAAACGGCTTCTGGTTTCGCCAGAAGCGTCTTAGTCATGCTGACCACATGACCTGGAAAAACTGTCTGCAGACAAACGTTGGCTCCCTCAGCCAGTAAAGTGAGATGAGCGCTGCAACCCCAGAGTCATTCACGACTGGACTTAACTGTCAGGGGTCCTTTACCTTTACCCCATATACATCCAGTTGATCACTACACCCAGAAAGAGAGCATCTCCTGAACGTACCAGAGGTCCATTCCTTTTATTATTAATAATAATTTTTATAGGTTTTTTTAAAAAAGAAACAATAATGCAACAAAATTTCAGATTTTACGATCAATCAGTCAATCTAGGATTTCCCCTCCCTCCCTCCATGATTTCCCCAAAATTTCAATTCATGCTGCATATTATAGTTACTCCATGCCTTCTCTTCTGCAAGAAACAAAAAAACAAAACTCCGCTGTCCTTTCCCCTGCTGTTCTCAGTCAAATCCTATTTGCGTCTCAGAGATCCATTCCATACAAAGGGGGCCTTTAGTATGCCCTCCGATTACATATCAGGCACCATTCCTATTGCCATTTGTATTCGAAACTGCTTTTACATATGAAAATGTTTGAATGGTTTTATGTATAAAAGTGGGGACGCGGGTGGCGCTGTGGGTAAAACCTCAGCGCCTAGGACTTGCCAATCGCATGGTCGGTAGTTTGAATCCCCGCAGTTTGAAAGCACCCCCGGGTGCAAGTAGATAAATAGGGACCGCTTACCAGCGGGAAGGTAAACGGCGTTCCGTGTGCTGCGCCGGCTCACCAGATGCAGCTTGTCACGCTGGCCACGTGACCCGGAAGTGTCTGCGGACAGCGCTGGCTCCTGGCCTATAGAGTGAGATGAGCGCACAACCCTAGAGTCTGTCAAGACTGGCCCGTACGGGCAGGGGTACCTTTACCTATGTATAAAAGCATGGGTTTTTTTTTAATGTTCTATTTGCTTTTTTATATAAATGAACTTGTGCAACTCTTTTTACTGCTCAGGTTTTATTGTGCAATTGCTTAAATATGTTATATGGGAAGTGATTCATAAATGGAATCAAATAAACAAAGAAAGCAAACAAGCTGAGTCAGGGCAGAGATCCTGACCTTCTCACCTGGGCTGGGTTGTTATTTGTGCCTCTTTCTTCCATTTAAATAAATCTGCCCTGATCTAGCTAGCAAGTAGCGATCTACATATAGATGCACGGGGGAGGGGAATGGATGTCAACTTTTCCCTTTTCTTGCGAGGAATCCTATTCGGAATAAGGGAATTTCCCTTAAAAAAAGGGAAACGTTGACAGCTATGGGGGTGTGTGTGTCTCTAGGTGGGTTTTGTGCAAACTGCATGTGCAAAGTACATTTCCCCTTCATTCTGATCCTGCAGCTGTAAATTTAGTCTGGGTTTCCCATACATGGACGATTCACCTGTAATTATTGTTCTGGGAACCTCTTTTGCAAGTCACCTGCTTTCTCCTTGCAAGCTGACCTGTGGCAGGATAATGGTGGTGGAGGATGCTTTGGGGCACAGGATTAGACTTTGTAGCCTTTTGGTGCGTTCTGATGTTATCCTATGAAATGAGTGTATGATGTATTTGTGGCTTCTCCACTTAGTACTTGCCTGTGTCCTCTATTTTCTTTTAAAAAAACATGAGGTAGAAATTCAATATCAAGAACTGATTATTTTCCAGTGTACAAAGTTCAGGCTTAAAGATACAGGATTCCCCCCTCCCTCCTTGACATTGCTTTTATCAGTAAAGGGCATTTACGAAACACTCAAAGAAAACCTTGGGGGAAAACATTAAACTGGGACTCAAAGCAGAGATGACTTTCAAAGACACAATGCATTTCAAAACAGATCTGGGACTTCAGAAGGCAAAAAGGTAGGAAATTATATACACTGCAACTTACCTCAGTAAGGATGCTGCTACAAGTTCTTCAGATGACAAGGAAGGTACAAAGCAGATGGTATATTCTAAATTTTTTACCACCTACTGGGCCAAGATTGGCCGCAGGTTGGAGGTTCCCCTATCCTCTCAGCTACATTATTATTATTATTATTATTATTATTATTATTATTATTATTTATTAAATTTGTATACCCTCAGATCTCAGGGCAGTCAAATGCATTGGGCCCATTGGAGTTTTGTGAGCACGTCCGCAAAATGTCAAGAGGACTTCAAGGATGCCCTCCCCCCACTTGTTTTCTCTTCCACCTCTTTCAACAAAGTATTTTTTATTTCTGGTCATGCTTCTTCCTTCAATAGTAATACTAATACTAATACTAATACTAATACTAATACTAATAATAATTTCAGATTCAGGTAGGTAGCCATGTTGGTCTGACACAGTCAAAATAAATTAAAAAATTGTCCAATAGCACCTTAGAGACCAACTAAGTTTGTTCTGGATATAAGCTTTTGTGTGCATGCACACTTCTTCATCTGAAGTGTGTATCTGAAGAAGTGTGCATGCACATGAAAGCTTATACCCAGAACAAACTTAGTCGGTCTCTAAGGTGCTATTGGACAATTTTTTTTAATTAATAATACTTTTATTACTTATATCCTGACTATCTGGCTGGGTTTGCCCAGCCAGTCTGGGCTGCTTACAGCATATAAAAACATAATAGAACATCAAACATTAAAAAACAGAATATTTTATGCAGACAATAAATAAACCAATAATAGCTACTCCCTTCCACTTATGGGTTGGAAGAGGAGAGTGGACAAGGGAAGGATGAAGTTTAAAAGGCAGGTGGAGGAAAGACCCCTGAAAGTCCGGAAGTGGCCAGCGAAAAGAGAATCTATTTCCTTCTGTGGAATCATAGACTGGACCATAATGTCCATAATTACCCAGCAGGATGTGAGATGCACAGCATCATCTGCAGCCTTAGAGAAAGCCTTAGAGAAAGGCCTATGTCCAATGGGTTTGCAATCCAAGCAGAGTGGAATTCAGCCATCCTTGAGGTCTACCCTCTTCAGAAATGGGTACAGTTGGCACACTAACATAAGGTGAACAAAATTGCTCTTGGCAACAGCCACTACATAAGCATCTAGGAACAACACTAGTTTCAGCGGGGCCCAAACTGCTAAACAGATCTTTCAAGAGGAATGCAACGGAACAGGCTGATACTCTACTACCTTACCAGCTGCTTTCCTTCACTTCTTTCTTGAGTGCCCTATTGGCTTGTATCAGGTGACCAAGCCATGGAAGAACTCTACTGCCTTATCTAGAGAGATTATTCAGCGTGGGCTGCCATGTTAGTCCTAGCTGGGCTTAGTTGCTAGCACCGAAAAGTGATCACAAGCATTTTTAGAGAACCAATTATATTCATAACCAGCCACATGGCCCTGTATTTTATGAGTTTAGGGTGTTTTAGTGGTTTTTATTGTATTTTTGTTGTACACTGTCACTAAATCTTTTTCTTGGAAGTTGGCAGTTTCCCTTTTAAATAGATGAAAATTCTGATAGGTAACTTTCAAGCGTGAAGAGTCCCCCTCTCTCTTTGGGAACTTCACAGATAAGAATTAACCAGCATTTAATATATTTATAGTCCTTTTATTACAGCATCATATTGCAAGCACAAATATACAACTCTACGCAAGGAGGCAGTTAGCTACTCTAAACCCTCCTTCCAACTTCTGCAGCAATTAAGGTACCAATGGGAAGTTCCTCCCTCCCTCTGCCTCCTTTGCTCTCTGATACGTTCGGACCTTCGAGTCCATCATGAGGGGGTGACCCCCATGCTCTCAAGTGATGTCACAACTAGTTGCCCCCTCCCTTCTGACTCCCTTGTCATTATCTTTTAACTGGGTAACTCCTCCCTAAACTGTTCAGCTCCTGTCTCTCTCTCTGCTTTTGAACACACTGTGGACAAGGGGGGTGGGTGCGACTCTTCTATCGGAGAGAAGCTGTTCTGCCACAGAATGCATTCCCCAGTCTTCGTCTTCAGACCATTCCCTGATGGCAACACCGAAACATCTGCACTATGGCATTGTTTCACAAACCCCTTACACCTCTTGGTCTCCTGGTTCCTTTCTCCACAACTGTAGCTCTGTTTAGACAGCAATCTTCTTACAACTCTCAACACCCTGAACAAACTGCCCCTATTCCCCTTCCAGAGCTACAGTTCCCATAATTCCCTCAGAAGAGGGTCTAACTGTTAAACCACTCTGAGAACTGTAACCCTGTGAGGGGAATCGGAGTATCTTAAAAACTCCTGGAACCTTTAACAAATTACAGTTCTCATAATGATTTGGATGAAGCCAGTTTGGCTGGCGGCTAGCTGGGAGAGGTTCCTTGGACTCCACAGCTGCACTGCTGTGGGGACAAGTCCCTCTTGAAAAGACCATGCTGTAAGACCTGGACTCCCTCCGTGCAGACTGAAGGCGTAAATAGGTGAACAAACCATATTTCTTAAAACTATGACAGTCTCTGCCATGTCTCAATCCTCCAAAGGAACACAGACCCTGGGTGAGTGTTTGGAGACCCCTGGGGCCTTGCAGAGTGTGGGGGTGGCACACGACTTTTGTAACAGCACACTGCTGTTGGGGACTAATTCAGATTGCATTGTTATCTAGAGTGAGAAGTATCTGGTGGTGGCAAGAGGCTGAGCGTTGCACCGTGTTTTCAGCAACAATTGAAAGATGTATCAAAGGCCTGTGCTTTTCTCTTGCAGAGGTGGAGAAAAAAAACAGCTGCAGGCACCAAAAGAAGTAGTCCCTGGAATGCAATTAAGCTCAATCGCCTCCTAATGTATTCTATACCCTTTACAGCCATTACATTTCCAATGTAATGCATTACTTAAAGTAACAATTATCAAGTGATTTGAATTGCTTCCTCGCAAGATGTTACAATCAGAAGAATACTATTTACATATAAACTATCGAGAAATAGTGCTTCAAAATGCAAAGGTAGACAAATGGATTTAATTTTATCTTCTGTCTAGAAGCAATTATGCCATGCAAATGAGCCCATACCTGATCTTGAACAACAGTTGTGACACCAGGGCTCCCCTAAAGAGGGATTATGAATGACAGTCAATGCAGGGTGGGTGAAATCTAAAAATTGGACTTGATTTTGCCATTGGAAGCAATGCTATCTATTGTTAGTTGGTGGAGTAATTGCTAAGGTTATTAGTTCCTGTTAAATAGAATGGATTATTTGAAGTATTTCATGAGACCTCAGAGTTCCAGCTGGCCCATTCATAGGAGCCAATTCTAGGAGGTTGTGGGTGCTTGGGCATACACAATAATATAATTTTGGGGGCTGGGCACCCACAAAGTCAACGAAAAAAGCCGGTAGGCAGCAGTGGCGCTACCTTCACCCTCCGCAGTCAGCCAGAGAGGCATCCTTTTCCAGGGGGTGAGTGGTGGGACTTGGACGTGGAGGCAGAGTCTCTCTGCCTCTGAGTCTGAGCCCCCCTCCATGGAAAAGCATGCCTTGCTGGCTATGGATAGGAAGGAGGAAGAGGATCCGCAGGCCACCACAACTTCCGCATTTTGGCAGCGGGCACCCACAATCCCGAGGGTGAGATGGCACCCCTGGGCCCATCCATCACAGGTGACCCCAGTATCTAGTCAACATAGAGGTGGAGTTTTCAACAGAAAGCTAGTGCTTTTGAGTTTCATGGCTGCAATCGGCCAGCAGCTATCATTTCCGTTAATTTTCCTTTTCCTTTTGCTACCGGTAAGTGTTATTTCGCTTAATTATTCACTTTGCAAAGAAGAATAACTGAAGCTTGCTATGTAACCATTATACTGGAGACCCCAATTCTTCAATTTAATCGCCAGCTAATTATTAGTTTTTTGTTCCTTTGTTTTCTGCCCACTGAAAATTACAAACTTATTTTGAGATTTGCTTCAATTGGTTTTATCTTCCCTACACCCTTGCAGCTGAAAAGGTTGCCCTCACCTGTATAATTCCATAAATTATCAGTGTAACATGATGTATGTGGGTACTTATAAACAATCCTTTGACCCACAGGATCTGTTTGGTCACTCCTGGTGAAGGAAATGTAGACAGGTTGTTGAGATAACTCAGGGACTGAGAATGGGCAACTGGAAGAAAAGATGTCTGAAGGAATGTTGATGCTACAAGGTGTTTAGTCGAATTTCCTTGTGACTCTGGAACGTTGAGATATTGAGGATGGGGACTTCCGGGTTAGCGCCATCGACTAATGGCGGATTCCCTCTGAGCTCCGGAGGGAATCGGCTCTGCAGGATCGGGTCTTGCCGCTGCGGCGACGCGGGGACCCTCAGAAATCACAGGCGCTGAAGCCTGTGAACCTGGTGACTCGGCGGGCACCATTTGCGCCCCCCGACCCGCGAAGGAGCCTTTTTAAAGGCTTTGGAACAGGGGATGGGGTGAGCGGCGCGGTGCTGAGAGTCGACTGCTTCTCCTGCAGAGTGAAGCCGCATTGCCATGGTCGGAGAGCGCTGACTTCTTCTTTGGAACAATTGGACTCTAAAAGTATCAACCTGTGAGTACTACGGAAATTGGTATCGTAAAGAATTTTTTTTTTTTAAGAATTAGGCACAATCGGGGAAGGTGTAAAAAGGAAGTCTGCCTCCCCGTCTTGTAAACAAGTTAAAGCAAAGACCTGCTAACTAAGGTCGAGAGAACCTCTTTTTTCCTTCTTTGGTAAAAGACTTTTATTTCACGGTTTGGCAGTATAAGAAATCTTGCTGGAGGATAAAAGAGCTAATTTTGGGAGCTGAAGTGTCACCCTCCCGGACCCAGGAGTGTTCCGCGAGAGAGCCTGTTGATGAGGTACTAAAGAGCTTGACAGCTGTCAAATTAGCTGTCAAGACAGAAAAAGAGAACTTTGTTTCTGCTGCTTCTGCTGGTTATATCTGTTACAATTTTTGTTACAATTTGTTGAAAACAAGGAAGAACCGATACAAACTAACTGGATTTTTGGATTTGAACGGGAATGAACATTAAGAAACCAAAATCCCTCTAGAGGGGGTTTTGGGACATTACAAGAATGGCTGGAGGAGGGAGAGTTCAGGCTGAATTGGACAGAGTCTTTGTTCTCTTGGGAAAGTTACAAGGCCAAATTGATGTTTTGGCTATAAATGTTACAACTCTGGACTCAACTGTAAACAATTTCATGGAACCTGATAAGGATTTGAATCAGGAAATTTATTCAACTGAACAGAAAGAGAAACTTGACAACATTGAGAACTTGGAGAAGGAGACATATGTTGTCCCTGAAGAAAAGGAAGGAGGAACTGTAATTCTGCAGATGATGAAAGAGGACTTGAGGTTTGACATGATGGCAATGAAGGAAAATAAGAACTTGATGTGGAAAATCTGGCCTGAATTGGAGATGGAAAAAAGGAGAGATTTCCTTATGTGGAGATCTGAAGACCTAAGGATTACAAATTTGCTTAAGGTGGAGGTAGGAGCCCTGGGGACATTTGGTTTTGAAAGGAGTAAGAAACAACATTTGGGCCCCACCTTTAAGTATGGAGGACTGGTTGGAAGAAATATGGATCCTGAAGGGCCAGAGCTTTTCCGAGATTTGGGGTTTAATTTTAAGGACTATCAGAAAAACCAGCAGAGAGGAATTGAGAGAGAATTAAGAGCCTCGGATGTGAGGTCTCCAGGCTAATACTAGATTAAGACTGGTGGATATCTGTGGGGGACTGAAACCAGGAAAGGGGGGTGTGGGACTTGGGAATCCAAAGGGTACATAATTATAATGTGTTTTTACTTTTATTTTGTTTTGGTAATGTGTATGAAATTTGGGAAATTCGTGGAAGGGAATCTGGGTCGACTTTAGAAAGAATGTTTTAAGAATGTGTATTGAGGTACAAGTGTTGATGTTGAAGTTTGGATAAGGTAAAATTGGTTTGTTTTAAAACGGACTAAATTAAAGGAAAATAAGGTTAGCAAAAATAAATTGAGGAAATGAATGAAAGAGAAAAAGTGAAATAATAATATGTTAAATTAAGCATAGAAATAGGTTAAAAATTATGGATAAGAATTTGCTGAATTAACAATTTGAATAGGAATACAAGAAAAGGGGGTATGAGGAGGTCTGGGAAATATGTTATTGAAAAATAGATTTTGTGAACTTTATGTGTTTTTAATTTTTTCTGCTTTTTGTTCTTCTTTTTTTTCTTTTCTTTTTGACTTTATGTTTTTTTGTTGTATTGTATTAAATTCGAAAATCTTAATAAATATATTTTTTAAAAAAGAGAGATATTGAGGATGAACACTGTGTGGCCTCTTCATTTATAAATCTGTCATTGTCATTAATTGCACATGGAGTTCTTAAAAATCTTAAATACATCTCTGAACATTTACTATAAGGGGTAAGCTAGATGCTTTGGTGGACACATGTATCTTTGAAAGTGTTGATTTATTGTATATGCATCCTTTGCCCAGTATCATATGTTCTTGCTTGGATTTAATCACTAAATTAGTTGAATGTAAAGAAAACTGTTTTGCTGAGAAAACTGAATTTCCTAACGGAGTCGGATGCCGCCTGCCTTCCAAACATGGAATCAGTATATTTGAAGGTTAGTCAAAGGTGCAGGACTTCCAGCGCAAGCTGGACTAATGTTTGGAGTGCTAGTTAAATTAAAAAATGGTTTTTGTCTGGCCATGTTGAAATCTCATACACCATCTATTCTTGTGGCAGTTCTCCCATGAATCTTATATATTTCAAGAGAGCAGATGTTTTCATGTGATATCTCATACCTTATAGATTCAGTTCATCTGCATTTAGAATTATGATACGTATTTTGCTTTGGCTACAGTATCTTTTTGCTCAGACACAAAATCACTGAGCAAAATATCTACTTTACAGCACTCAGATTTAAAAGAAAAAAGAGGGGGAAATAGGAACATACAAATTCAGTTTCTAAGTTCTGTTACTGTATCGATCTAGGAATATAACAGTGCAAAATAGAAATTATTAAAATAATGCCACAATACTGCTCTGTTTTTTGCACATGTACACACACACACACACACACACACACACACACACACACAGAGCAAGAGCACAAGGTTGTATTAAAAGCAGAGCATGGTTGCTAAGAAACAACTAGGTTCTCCTTTAAAGAATTCTGCTAAAAGAAGCAGGCTTCTTCATTTTCTCAGTCTAAGCAATGTCTCTGTTTACAAGGATGCTTAAGTGAATGTTTTGCGGGGGTTTCCTGAAACAGGATACTTCATCTTGAAAGATTGTCCTTTATTCCACGGCATCACAACCCCGCAGAGTACAATGGAAGCATCTTCTTTGGAATGAAGTGTTTTGAAAGACCCACCATCAAGGCATCACAACCCCCCCTTGGCATGACACCGCGGCACTTCTTAATCACAGAAATGCATTGGGACTGCTTCCTTCCTACATTTTTCTTGATTTCATTCCCCGTGTATGAGATGCAACATGAATGTGAGCAAAATACGTTAGAACAATATGTTCTTTTAAAAATCCGTCTCCAACATGAGTAGGTTTCCAGGTGTTTGTTTTAAAGCAGCCTTCCCCAACTTGGTGCCCTCCAGATATGTTGAAGAACAACTAGGAGCAGGGGGGGGTGAGACCCATTTTGCCACTTGAGAATGCATCCCTTACCTAGGTTGGGTGGCATCAGGAAGCGGAATGATGGCAGGATCCAGTGAGATCTCGTGAGATCTCATGAGATTTTGGCAAGATTTTGTGAAATCTCATGGGAAGTTGGCGCTGATGCCACAGCCACTTGACCACTGTTGATGGAGGCAGTGAGGTGTCTACAGAGGCAACATCTCAGGGGCTTCCTCCACCTGATATGGCAGCTTCACTCTGCCTCATGGGTGGACCAGCCTTGACAAGGAATAGATGAAGCTGTCAGTTTTGCTTTCTCTCAGTTTCTCATGATTTTACTACTTCCTGAGTTCTCTACATTTCTGTATCAGTTTACAATTTCTTAAGTCCTCATGAAAACTCATCAGCATTTTAATGTGAATTTTCCTTGACATACACATTTTTAGATTCAACTTCCCCCAACACACACATTTTTTTGCAAGGAATATTCTCTTTCTTTCTTTCTTTCTTTCTTTCTTTATGTCCCTTCTCATGCACACCTTCTCCAATATGCACTTTTTTTTGGCATATCATTTGGTCAGAAAACTTCACTGCAACATTTGGGGATGTATGAATTTCAAAGGACAACTGAATTTTGCGTATTGTTTTGGGAAGCCAAACCTAACTTCTTCCCCATCCCTAACTACAACTCATGTCAGCAACGGCTAGGCATCATGGGAGCTGTCATCTAAAACATCTGGAAGCCTTCTCCATGTGGGAAGAGGCTATTTGAAAGCTTTGGCAGCTGTCCAGGAAGAGAGAACTTATTGCTGCAATTTCCAGTGAATTTATTTCAAGATGAACTGACTGCCATTATGGGTTTATCGAATGTTTAAATGCTGTTGTTGATGTTGCATGCAAAGAGCTGTAATGCTTTGTACAGGTGCAGAAGCATTCATTTGTACTCTTTCAGGGCTAACTGTGCATGGCGCCACATTTCCCCTCTTTATTTTGTAAAATTCAGATAAAAGCAACAGCAGTGTATACGGTCTTTTATCATCTTGACGTTTTTCATTCAAAAGCGCAAGGAGGAATGGCAAATCTATCCGGAGAATGGTTATTGATCGGCAGTCCTTCTTAAACTCAAATATAATAGGTAATCTTCATATTATATTGAATCAACTTATTCATGTATGGTATATGCGTTTACTTTTGCCAATGTAGATGGCTCAGTTGTAGATGAAGTGCCTTTAAAATGAGTAAGTGTGTGGGAGGGTGATTATTCGGAAGGCAAAACTTGGCATGATGTGGGAGATTGGTGATCATGGATTATTTGCAGAAGTTTGGCACAGGAAGCCCAGACACCCAGAACTTCCTCTCCGGGCCTAATAGCAGTTTCAAAACAGTGAGGACTATTTACTGCAGTGGCAAAGGTACAATTAATTTTTAATGAAATACATACATACATACATACATATATATATATATATATATATATATATTAATTACAGTGTACATATGTACATATATTGTACATATTACTGGAAGTATACAGTAGATACCAAATGTAAATACAGATAGATATACTGGTAATTGAATTTTAAAATTATTATGAGGATTTTATTATATTGGAACTTCTATTCTATTTTCAAGCTACTAAAAAACATATCAAACATATTGGGGGCCCCACTTGTCATTGGACAAGCTGACACCCTGGCCAGTTTGCCACTGACAACATGTGTGCAGTTGAGCTGAACAAATGTACACTCTTTCACTCAAACACTTTCACATGTTCCTCTCTTTAGTATAACACGGTGAACAATTTGCTGGTTTCCATATTATGGGTGTTGAGGACCGTACTTTACAAAAGAAATCATGCTGACCTCCAAGACAAACACACACATACACTTTTGCTTCAATATTTCTTGTACGATGTGTGATCTTTCTCACTCATTCACAAACACACAAAGGGGGAGTGCTATTGTGCCTATGGGGCACAATTTCTGCACACTAACACACAGACCACATGTTAAATGGCAGTGTGCAATCCTGCTTCTCCTTCCCATATTTGTGAACATGTGAGGAGAATAATCTGAACGACATTCCTGAAACACTGTTGTAAAACTGTCCATGGTGGTAGCTCAGTTTTATACCGAAATGGGGGAGGTAAAAAGGTAAAGGTAAAGTCAAAGGCGACTATGGAGTTGCAGCGCTCATCTCGCTTTCAGGCCGAGGAAGTTGGCGTTTGTCCACAGAGAGCTTTCCGGGTCATGTGGCCAGCATGACTAAACCACTTCTGGCACAATGGAACACTGTGCCGGAAACCAGAGTGCACAGAAACGCCGTTTACCTTCCCACCTAAGCGGTACTTTTTTATCTACTTGCACATCATGCTTTCGAACCGCTAGGTTGGCAGGAGGTGGGACCGAGCAACGGGAGCTCACCCCATCATGGGGATTTGAACCGCCGACCTTCTGATTGGCAAGCCCAAGAGGCTCAGTGGTTTAGACCACAGTGCCACCAATGGGAAGGAATCTGGTTGTGTTAGTGCAAACTCTTCGCATCATAGTGTTTGAGGAGTGCATTGCCTCTCTTTAAAGCTAGCTGTTTATTTTGTTGATACAAGTAACTCCAGGAAGTGAATTTAATGGGGTTTGTTGGCTTTGGTGAAGACTATTGCTGGGGAAATAGACTCGCACACCTGGATACACGTGGGGAAACTGGCCATTGTTTCTGCAATACACTAGAGCGGCAGGATTTAATACACACTTCTGGCCTATCGCACTTGGCTCATCAAATCTTTATTTAGAAAATAACAAGAAGGGCTCATATTTTTGTTCTACTTATCTAAGCTTTATTATTCTGTCTGCTCCCCAAGAGTCATTTCTGGGAATCTTTCCAAGAGAGTGAGAGACCATCTGTGGGCCTTAGCGCACTATAAACAAAGAGGATGATCTCAAGAAGAGCTACTGTGTGAGAAGACCAATGGAGATTTATATAAACAAATTCTACAGTTTGGCTTGGAGTACTTGTTAGGCTGCAACTAGGCTGTGACTGACAAAGAGTGGCTGACTCATTTAAAATTTCTAATTCCTCTAACTGACTAGAGTTGATAGAACGGTTACTGCAGTCATTTGGTCACACTCAGCCAGTTACCGCCGCTCATTTAAATCCACTTAACCCCCCCCCGCCTGAATTATACTTGACTTGAAATAGTGGAAGACCCTGAATTTTAACCAAACAATTAGGGGTTGGGTTGCATCCAGATTGTCAGTATTTTATGGGAGGGATTCAAAGAGCATACCAGAAAGATAGTCTTGTGCAATTAAAGTGGATTAAGGGGTTTTGGTACAACAAATCCATTTCAAGAAAAACACCGACTTTTTGAGGTTAAGAAAGGGATGCGGAAATGAACGGAAAAGTGTGGGATGAAAGAATGATTGCCAGGAAGGAATATAAACAGTAGAAGCGAAACAGGGTGAATGCTCATTGGCACATAGCCTCCCCACAAACAAATCAGAATGAATGCTCAATAAAGAGTGGGCATAATCTAACCGCTAATAGTGCTATTCACTAAGGAAAAATGAAATTTTTGAGCAACATTTACCCGGCAGCATGGCACACAATATATGCTTTGAACATGCTGGAAGTTGTGCTGAGACATTAGCACTGATGTGCTGAAAACAGTATCCTATACCAAGCAAAGCCATACCCGAAAAGAAACACAACAAAGCTGTCTACCTACAGATTTCTTTGTAGGGTACCAAGGAAGAGGGATATTGGATGAACTTTGAAGGTCATCTTGAGTTGCCTTTCCTACCTAATGGCACTGTGGGAAAGTGAGGAATGATTCACATAGCCTTTCTTGCTCAAGTTTAAATTCAAGTGGTCGGTGTTTTTGGCAGAGAAACCTGATATCCCAGAAACCATCAGCCATCATTAATGCTTTTCAATTGTTTCCCATTTCATAACACCAAGGTAACCTCTGGCCTTGAAGGTTGAGCCACAACTGCCATCAGTCCCAGTCAACATGGCCAACAGTTAGGAAGAGAAATCATGGGAGTCAAACAACATCTTGGAGACCACATGCTTTCCATCCCATATAAATTACTATTTATTTTGTGTGTTACAGCTTGGTGTGAATGCTATTTGGGTTTTCTTTCTCTTTCTCTTGTCATGTAGATACCGCTGATACAAAGAGGTGGCTGTAGTTTTGAGATGCTGTATGTTCAGCCCAAACCACAGGCCAGTGAAAATGTACAATTTAATTCATTTTGTCCTATGCATCCCATTCCATTAGTTCTAAGTTGCACTTGGAGGTGGGAGAAAAGTTGTGTAGCTTTTACTACATTTGACATTTGTCCCTGTATTGTTTTTTTCTTCTTATCTTTTTCTTATCAAGCAATGTGCCACCAACCAGCAAAAAAATCACCCTAGATACAATCAGATTTGACTACAATTTAATATCACTGATGACATGTGACGCTAATCCAGAGTGCAAGCGACAGCTTTTCAGGAAGAATTGTCCTTGCTCTGAATTAGAATAATAGAATTATAGAGTTGGAAGGGACCCCAACGGTCATCTAGTCCAACCCCCTACAATGCAGGAATCAAACCAATTGTCCCCTGAACTTCTCCTCTCTCTCCCTCTCCGCTCCTCCTCATGGCATCAAAATAGACAGCTATTTTTGTGACAGAAAAAAAAGGTTGCAGCTGATCTGCCTTTGAATAACACCAAGCAAAGCTTAGTGAACCTTTTCAAACCTCCACTTAAAAAATCCATTGGAGAATGCTCAACTTATCCCTAGCAGAATCCATTTTTAAAGGTCTTTGGTGCACAGTTTGTTAATGGATAGTTTCCAAAGCCATACTTCCAGTCCATCCTAAATTAATTTTTGTAACAGCAGCAGCAGGCGCAAATCGTGCCATTTTGACATTTAGCCCTCATAAACCCATAATTTCAAACACTGTCATTTGTACTTTTTCTTGGTCATCACTTCTGACACTTTGAGTTGCTTGCCATTGCTTTTGCTTTCCCTCCTGTGAGGCTAATGGAGCAACTTAAAACAAAGTCGTTGAATTGGGGCAAATATCAAATGCACTTAGAGGCTGATCCTTAATATGTTTTCCCCAAAAGAAAGCCGTGCTCAGTTTAAGAAACTAACCAGAGTATCTTTTATCTTAACAGTCCTGTTATTGGGCTTACTTGCAGTATCAGGCCCTACACAGCTTGAACCAGGAAGGACCAGTACATGGTTTGAGGGGAACCTCAGCAATGAATTATCAGCTGTGGCCCCTCCTTAAACTCCCCCAACTCCCTGATTCCTTTATGCTTAGTCATTGATATCTTCTGATGGGGCACTTGGTAATTCCATATGCTCCTTACGTTCAGCTGACCTTTACCAAGGACCAAGCCTATAGGTGGTAGGCCCTGTCCCATGGACCTCCTTAGTCAACAGAGTTTCATCAGGAGTCACCCATGCTCATTTTTAGTTGTCTTCTATACTGTAAATTGCATTATTCTGACAGGATTTCAAACCTGAGATTCTTTGCCAACCAGCTCTTACCAATGTGTTTGGCAATTTATTTATTTACTGTACTACTGTTTATTTAGTTTGTAGGTTTCCTTGTGATAGTTTTATATGAAAGTATAATTTAGACGTATTTAAATCAATGAAAATAAAGATTGCTCCTCCCTGTCAGGTTTACCTGGTGGCAGTGACAACAGTGGCTATCATCAGTGCCAGTGTGGTGTAGTGGTTAAGAGCGGTAGTCATGTAATCTGGGGAACCGGTTTCACGTCTCCGCTCCTCCACATGCAGCTGCTGTGTGACCTTGGGCTAGTCATGCTTCTCTGAAGTCTCTCAGCCTCACTCCCCTCACAGAGTGTTTGTTGTGGGGGAGGAAGGGAAAGGAGAATGTTAGCCGCTTTGAGACTCCTTCGGATAGTGATAAAGCGGGATATCAATTCCAAACTCTTCTTCTTCTAGATCAGCTCTAGTGATGGAGCTATGGAAGGTCCTATTTTAACTTCCTGACAATGGTCTGGGGTGATGCTACATAAAGGGCACTGTGAGAAATAAAAACGTGGCTCCCAAAACTCAACCTGCAGAAGCAGCTTGCCGGACACCATCTTCCCAGCAGGAGGAAGGACAAGGTGGGGAGGTCAGTGCAGTGCAAATGCAGCAGCAGAGCCAATCCCAGAGAACAATTTCAGCCTTTTGCGGGGGCGGAGGCACCATTTTAATTTTCCACAGTGCCCCAGGCCCATTGCTCACTGGAGCTATTGTGGGAAAATAAAATGGTGACCTGGCTTGCCTCTTTGTTACTGGAGCCAATTCAAGGTTTTAGTTCTAATATATAAAGGCCTAAATGGCTTGGGACTGGGTATATGAAGAAATGTCTCTCCCTGCAATCTTGCCTTGGCCTTCAAGGTGGCTGAGAAAGTGCTTGTTGATATGAAATCAAGAGATCTGCAACTCATTGGAGGAAAAGTATATCTATAACCACATATATAAGTGAAAATAACCTACAGAAATGGTTTACAGTAGGGGGAAATTACTCTGCAAAAGTGTGTGTATTAGGCAAAATTGCATAAGAATATGTGCATTTTAAGAGAAATTCACATTGAAATGTGAATGAATTTTCATGACGATATAAATAAATAGAAACAGAAATAGAAACTATATATATGTATGTATGTATGTGTGTGTGTGTGTGTGTGTGTATGGAAAAAATGGGAATTCAAGAGAAACCAAAATTGACATATTTGCCTATCCCTAGTATAGAGCAGGCAAGTAAATGCCCCAACATTCTCAATGCTGGGCAAAAAACCCTACTTGGTCTATAAGTGAGTGGAAATTAACTATACTGCCACCTATAACTCTGTGGTCTAAAGAGGAAATGCATGGAGCAGGCAGTAACTTATATAGCCAGGCTGTGCCCCACCCACTCTGAATGCAAACAGACATTCACACACCCTGATGCCTTGCTGGGTTCCAAGAGCAGCCATGAAGCTGCCCACCATTCAGGCATCCCATTGAGATGCCCAGTTAACACCACAGACTGCCATTCCAAACTGCAGCTGTAATGTAGCTTATGCACACTTCCAGATTCTTGTCCTTGGTTCTCCCACGAATATATTTTGTGTTGTCTCGGCTGAAATGCCATGAATACTATTTCCATAGTAAACACCTAGATGGCAAGTTTTGAAAATTCATATAGTCTAAACGGATCACTCCAGCCCTTGACAGGGCAATCCAATCTCATAATGGGAAGCTCATGAATGGAAAGAGATGTGCTTCTTATTAATATTGATGGAGAGGAGCAAAAAGAGGGGAGTCCTCTGTAGCCTTGTTTGCACTTGACACTGTATATATTAAAAGACCAAAGTTTCAAAGTGCTAGCACCTCCTCTTCTGAGCTCATTGACTACCAAAGCTTGCAAAACTAGACTTGTTTCCTTGCTTCTATATCAGAAGTCCATGGATGGAAGATTTGTGTGTCTGCTCCATCAGCACATATAAAGGATAAGCCTCTTGGAATAAAAAATCACGCTACGGAAGAGTGAGCTGGGACTATCATATATTTATTCAAGGATTTGCATTTAAAGAAGCTTTGCAAATGGTGAATGTAGTTACAATGTGTATTTTTGGTAGTGCTGCCATTTATCCTCATACATCATGCATCTGCATCTTTTCAGATATTTTTTTTAGATGCATTCCCCCCCCCCATACCAGAGTGTGTGGCACATAGACTAATCTCATCCCTACACCCTTAGAAGAATATGCGTGGACCTATAATACACATCCTTACCGTGAATTGATTATTTTTAACTTATTTGACTGGCCTCCACTAGCAGCAATGCATGTATGTGTCGTTTTGGTAGAACGCTCAGCAGAAGTTCACGGAGTTACAACTCCCAGGGAATTCTGGGAATTGTCGCTCTGGGAGAGGAATAGGAGTCTCCTAACAACTCCCAGCACTCTTAGAAAACCACAGTTCCCAGGATATGACTGTTTAAAGTGGTGTGATATTACTTTTAAGCCAATCAGTCTTTATTGATGTTTCCTGTTGGCCTCTGTCTGCCTCAGGAGACAGTACAGTGGTACCTCGGGTTAAGTACTTAATTCGTTCCAGAGGTCCGTTCTTAACCTGAAACTGTTCTTAACCTGAAGCACCACTTTAGCTAATGGGGCCTCCTGCTGCTGCCGTGCCGCCAGAGCACAATTTCTATTCTCATCCTGAAGCAAAGTTCTTAACCCGAGGTGCTATTTCTGGGTTAGCGGAGTCTGTAACCTAAAGTGTATGTAACCTGAAGTGTATGTAACCCGAGGTACCATTGTATAAGAGTGCACCTTTAAGGGTGAAGTCAAACCGCTGGGAGTTTCAACGCTTGCTGTGGCTGTAATAACAATAGAAATAACAATATTTTTATTATTTATACCCCGCCCATCTGGCTGGGTTTCCCCAGCCACTCTGGGCAGCTCCCAACAGTATATTAAAAACACGAAAAAACGCCAAACATTAAAAACTTCCCTAAACAGGGCTGCCTTCAGATATCTTCTAAAAGTCCGGTAGTTGTTAATTTTTTGACATCTGATGAGAGGGCATTCCACAGGGCGGGCACCACTACCGAGAAGGCCCTCTGCCTGGTTCCCTGTAACCTCACTTCTCGCAGTGAGGGAACCGCCAGAAGACCCTCGGAGCTGGACCTCAGTGTTCAGGCAGAACGATGGGGGTGGAGACGCTCCTTCAGGTATACTGGGCTGAGGCAAATATGGGAGATACATGTTTTGATTTGTGTTTTTATGGGTATCTTTCTTGATTTTGTTTTTGTATTTTGCATTCTGCCATGTTTTATCTCTTATGAAAGTGTGGCTTATACATTTGCAAGCAAACAAATAGATATATAGTACAGATGGGACCCTGGTTTCCCTAAAATTCTTTTATTATGAAAAGAAGCATGGGGAGGGGAGAAACCCTTCAAGGCCATCCTTCAGTCTCTGCTGGGAAATAATTACTGTTCTAAATGGGATGTAACCTAAAACAAATGACCTATAGGGAAAAATGGAATTTATTAAGGAGAGTGGGAAATGACAGCTTAAGCCAATGACTATGACAGCATAAGCAAAATGAAAAGCCTTCTTGCTTCCTATCTGTGCTAATCTGCCACTGCAGCATATGGTACGTTGGCATTCATTTATCAGGCTTTCACTTACCTCAGACTGCAGAGAGGAAACATACACAGTAAGAGACATTTGACAAGTTAAATGGCCAGAGAAGTGCATCTGAATATGAAGCAGCAAAAGAAAAATACTCCCCTGCTCTTATCATTTTAAAAGACTAATGGAGTCAGAGCAGCCATCCTGCACCTATTTTTTATTCCACAGTGTCTCCCCTTGACTGCTAGAGAAATGGATACTCTAAAGGCAATTTGAGATCTATTTTCATAACTTTGACTTACAAGGGTATTAAACGTATTTTGCTCTCGCAGAGCATGAACTATTTCCATGTAATTACCACTTTTTCGGGGAAATTTAGGATAAAAACCTTGTCACAATCTCACATAAATATGCTTCCGGTCCAGTTAAGACGATCGTATCACTGCATGTTTTTGAAACAACTAATGGAAGCTGTTAGCAAAGTCACATATTCTCAGGAGAAGAACCAAGTTAACGTAAGGAGACGGAGAAATTTAAGCGTATCTGCTCTGAAATCCAACTTAATCTGGTTAAGTAATTTTTGTCCAGCTACCTACTGAGTTGTTCTTATCAGTAATGGGATTGGGGTTCCACAATATTCCTCTAGAACAAAATGAATCCAGAAAACATGGTTCCCCCATTCAGACATGCCCTCTGATTACCAGATGCATAATTAATACTATAAAACAATCCTGTGTTATCACATTGTTCTTCTACACACAATTATCACCCACACAAACACATTGTGGCTTTTTTAGTTGCTATGAAAAGAATGGTCCATCTGTAAGTCTTTTTGCAGAGGTCACTGATTCCTTAAAAATATATATGCTATTGGAGCTATAACCAACTGAAGAGAAATAAGCAGACTTTTCAGAAACAGTAATTTAGAATGAAAGTCAAAGGGCACAAGTTTAGTCTACTGAACCCCTCTGCTACAGAATCGTTGGCCTGGACTTCCAATTAATTTACCTGTTCTTCTTAATTTGTTCTGAAACGGTTTCCAGGAAGCGCAAAACAATTACCTAGGAAAAAAATGATTTACTAAAGTGGGGATAAGCAAGAGGACATATTGCCACTACCTTTGCATTAAGTGGAGATTTTAGAAAGAAATTCTACAACTTTCCCATTGTGTATAATTCAGCAGGATTCATTGTAACTAGTGACCTTAGTCCTTTGAAAGGACTATAAATCTTGGCTTTATTCTGTTTTCATTCCAGCCTTAAACGGTGCCAATTCTGAGCAGTGGAGGCAATTTGTGTGCCTTATACATTTTAATACTGCAATACCAAAATAGAATGGTGCCTTATTTCTTTCATTGTGCAATCATTTACATTGCAGGCAGGCGCTTACTAGTTACTATATAAGCACCCAAGGGCAAGCCATTTCTAAGCAACATTTGGTCACAATTGTAGGAAAATAATTTTGTTTATGGCATGAGAACTAGACTGAAGTCTAGTTCAGAGTTCCAAAAGCTTTGGAGACAATTAATTTAAGATGGATCCTTTGACTTGGCAGTGTATTCTTTCAAGACTATTACCTATGATTTGGGGGGAAGAATCCTGCTCTTGTAGCAGAAATAGAGCTCCGCCCCTCACATTCATACAAATCCTGAAGTTCAACATCATCCAACACAATTAATTTAAAAGCATTTCTAAACCATTTATTATTATGAAAATAGTTTCCACAACATAAAAAAAAATCAGTAAAATATCAACATAAAAAACCTAAAACGTAAAATGAGCATTAAAAAGGTAAGGCACAGGATCTGTACTATAGGGTCTATCACTGAAAGCTGAGGTAAGTCTTCAAGGAACATATATCCATCAAACATACATTTGATTAATTCATTTTTAGGTGAAGAATTATAGACTCCATCATAAAAATAGGACATCATCTAATACAATGTATTTTAGGTGTGATATAAGAGTTTTGTCACCAACCTTTCTAGGCCTATGGACTGACATGCAATTTTGAGTGAGTCCCATGAACACTACCCACTCTTCTTGTTGTTTTTCCCTCCTCCCCTGGATCAGTCCCCTCACCCATCAGATGGAAAAAAAGAACACACACACTTTGGTGTGCTAAGGTTCTGGGCGAAAGTTGGATCTAGTAGAAATACATTTTTCTCCTTACATGCCTATTATTATTATTATTATTATTATTATTATTATTATTATTACTAATATTAGAAAAAGGTAAATGACCCCTGGATGGTTAAGTCCAGTCAAAGGTGACTATGTGATGTGGTGCTCATTTTGCTTCAGGCTGAGTGTTTGTTCACAGCCAGCATGACTAAACCGCTTATGGCACAGCAGGACACCGTGACGGAAATCAGAGTGTACAGAAATGGTACCTATTTATCTACTTGCACTAGTGTACTTTCAAACTGCTAGGTTGGCAGGAGATGGCACAGAGCAACAGAAGCTCATCCCATTGTGCGGATTAGAACCGCGACCTTTTGATCAGCAAGCCCAAGAGGCTCGGTGGTTTAGACCACAGCACTACAACAATAACAATAATTTATTGCATTTATATCCTGCCTTCACTTCAGCCTCAAAGTCTGAACTGCTCTCTGTCACAGCCTCTTCCCGTTCACTAAATCCTGTCACCTCTGCTGCTGACACCTCCTCCTCCCCACCTGCTCCTTCTCCCTCTGGTCACTTGTTGTCACCCACCCATAATCCCCTGGCTCTGAGCCTTCTTCCCTTGGGGGTTCCCTAGGGAGTTCCCCAGCTGGTGCATCCTGCCACTCCTCTGCATCCAGTCACTCCATGACAACACCTATGGATTCAAGGAGGGCATTCTCAGGAAAAGGTATACCACTGCTGTCTTCAAGGCCATTGGAACAACCCCTTCATAGAATCATAGAACTGCAGAGTTAGGAGGGAGCCCGAGGATCATCCAGCCCAGCTCCCTGCAATGCAAGAATATGCAGCTATCCCATACAAGGATCGAACCTGCGACCTTGGCATTATCAGCACCACGCTTTAACCAACTGAGCTATCCATGGAAAGACGTACCCACACAATCAGCTCCTCTTGATTTGTACAAGCAGGCCAGCCAGGCTGGACAAGGGTCAAGAAGGCAAGTGGTGGGATAGACAGCCAGAAGTACCTTGTCTCCATCCTCAGGGCTCAATGGCTGGAACTGATCCCACATAAGCCAGTGTGGTGTGGTGGTTAAGAACGGTAGACTCATAATCTGGTGAACCGGGTTCTCGTCTCCACTCCTCCACATGCAGCTGCCGGGTGACCTTGGGCTGGTCACACTTCTCTGAAGTATCTCAGCCTCACTCACCTCACAGAGTGTTTGTTGTGGGGGAGGAAGGGAAAGGAGAATGTTAGCCACTTTGAGACTCCTTAGGGTAGTGATAAAGCGGGATATCAAATCCAAACTCCTCTTCTTCTTCATAATTGGATAAGGCATTGTGTGGGACATCAATGTGCAGCCACATAAAAATCAGTATGAAGGTGAGCGATTTTGTCCTTGAAGTGCCTAGCAAACTTATCACAGCAGGTCTTTGATGATTCCTATGTCCCATTGACCAACGTAATCTCCACTAAAAGGATTCCACTCTTCCTACCTACCCATCCATGCTGTCCTTGAAATCATCCCTTCCCTATTCTTCCTTGTCCTCTTATTTGGCAGAGAATTTATTGCCTGACACGATCAGATTTCAAAAACCATTCACCACCAACCCAAGTGTTCAGGACAACCTCCTTCCTGCAAATACAGTTCTGATCCAGTTCTTGAAAAGAATCATTACATATTGTACTCAGATAAAACACAGTTACAATGCTAGTGCACAATAACAGCAACAAAAACCCGAATGGAGTTCTATAGTGCTGTAACAAATGTTGCCTCTCACACATAACTTTGAAAATACTGAGCATGAGAAAAATACACAAAGCAGCCAGATCAATATGAGAAACAACTTTTGGAAGTAAAGTAGGTCTGGAAACTCAAGGCAAAGCATATAGTAGACCATTGCCTCTGACGGTGGGGATAGAACGTAGCTATTTTGGTTTGTAGCTACTGATAGCTTTGTCCTCCATGAAATTAAAACTGTATGGCTCTTCTACTTCAGCCTCCTCCTCCACTCCTTTTGCTTGTCTTTTTATCCCAGCAGGATGGGTTCAATGAATATGGTAACATAATTGGTTAAATATGTTGCATGCTGCAACAAAATGTTGTTCTATAGACTTACTATGCAAATACAAAATTTCTCTTGGGGAAAAAAAGCAAACCCAAAAAACTATAGATACTTCTTACTAAAAGAGGTATGGGAAACCAGATCTGTGCCAGAGTTAGATCTGGAAGTACTCGGAGGAAAAGCTATAATAATTCTGATAAGAAATTGCCTACATAAACATCCTCACAAAGCATAATGAATAATCTTTACTTCTTTTTCTTCTTCCTCCACTGACTTCTGTGTAATATACCCTGCACGGTTTCTCCCAATAGGGTAGGCCGTAAGCAATGACATACTTTGGTCTGTGTATCTTTGTAGATTTCCATCTGCATGTTTTCAGGCAGGTTTGATGCTTTGTGGCTGACTCAAAAGATCTGTCAGTCAGATATGGCCCCAGTTCTTCTTATGAGAAATGCTGCTTAAAATTGGGTTTGCAATGTAAATTGCAAGAAAGAAAAGAGAAAGGAGATGTCATGAATGAGCCAGACCCCAGGAGAAGTTTGCAGCTAGCTCACAGTGAAGAGAGGAGCCAAGAGGAGAGAGGGTTAACTATAAAACAAGAGGATTATAGCTGTGAGCCAACTCTCCCACATGTAGGAATGCCAACTGATAGCTCAGCAGCTTGCCAGTGTGCTAGCAAAGAGCAAAATGCAGGAGTTAGAAATGAAACCAGCTTAGAAAGCAGGAAAGAGCAGGGAAGTAAACTCTCAGAGAATGAGGAGGAGGTGGGAGCTGACTCCCTCCCCTAGGTCTAGGCATATGGGGGTGGTCTCCAAGACAGAATACAGTGGTACCTCGGGTTAAGAACTTAATTCATTCTGGAGGTCCGTTCTTAACCTGAAACTGTTCTTAACCTGAAGCAACACCTTAGCTAATGGGGCCTCCCGCTGCCACCGCTTCGCCGCTGTGCGATTTCTGTTCTCATCCTGAAGCAAAGTTCTTAACCCAAGGTTCTATTTCTGGGTTAGCCGAGTCTGTAACCTGAAGCGTCTGTAACCTGAAGCATCTGTAACCTGAGGTACCACTGTATGTCACAAGAGGAAGTTCGGCTGTTTCTGGCCTTGCCGGAAACACCCGTCTTAGAAGGGACAGCTTTGATTAATGGATGGACGGCTGTGTTCACTGCTCCGATGAAGTTTGTTGTTTTTGCAACAAATCTTCCTTTAATGAACTCTGCTCATTTTGTTATCAAGACTCCCTGACAGGAGATGACACTTTTCACTCTTTCAGGCGTTGTCTCCGATAGTGCCTATACACACATTAATCAGGCCAATATGTGGATTGTGGTGTGAAGGAAGAAAAACAAAACAAAAACAAAACAAAACACAGAAGTCTCACTACACCAGGGTTTCTCAAACTTGGGTCTCTAGCTGTTTTTGGACTACAATTCCCATCATCCCCAGCTAGCAGAGCCCGTGGTCAGGCAGGGATTATGGGAACTGTAGTCCAAAAGCTACTGGAGACCCAAGTTTGGGAGACCTTGCACTACACTTACAGAGTAAGACAAAAAAAGGAAAATATCTTGACTACACTCGTATACCTCGTAGGTAGTTCAGTCCTCAAGTGATGGCTTTAAAATCATATTAAAGCTCATTCGTTTTATGCTGCTGTTATTTTCCAACATAATAAGAGATCCATCATACATATATATATATGTGCATGTGTATGAAATTAATAATAATAATAATAATAATAATAATAAATTTTATTTATATCCTGCCCTCCCCAGCCGAAGCCGGGCTCAGGGCGGCTAGCAACAATAAAACAATACAAAAGTACAACACAAACAACACTCTAAAATCATTCATTATAAAATTAATTAAATTCAAGCCACTGGCCACCATTGGGCCAGAGCTCCGTGAAGATTGCCGAGGGAGGGAGTCAGGCTGTGCCCTGGCCAAAGGCCTGGCAGAACAGCTCTGTCTTGCAGGCCCTGCGGAAAGATGTCAAGTCCCGCAGGGCCCTAGTCTCTTGTGACAGAGTGTTCCACCAGGTCGGAGCCACAGCCGAAAAAGCCCTGGCTCTAGTTGAGGCCAGCCTAACTTCTCTGTGGCCTGGGACCTTCAAGATGTTTTTATTTGAAGACCGTAAGTTTCTCTGTGGGGCATACCAGGAGAGGCGGTCCCGTAGGTACGAGGGTCCTAGGCCGTATAGGGCTTTAAAGGTTAAAACCAGCACCTTAAACCTGATCCTGTACTCCACCGGGAGCCAGTGCAGTTGTTATAGCACCGTATGAATGTGATCTCGCAGCGAAGACCCCGTAAGGAGTCTCGCTGCAGCATTCTGCACCCGCTGGAGTTTCTGGGTCAGTCTTAAGGGCAGCCCCACGTAGTGACTATTTATTTGTACAGTGATCCTCAGCGCCAACTAATTTTTTATACCAACTTGCTATAAATACCTCACATAGCTAAACAGACAAGGCTGTGAAAGTCCAGAGCAGGCAGATAATGATTAATACATCACATAGATCATTCCTAATGTGGGTAATTCATCTGTTAACAAGAACAGCTCCACTAAGAAATATTGTCTTCTGCCTCACTTCCCTGCAACAAACAGCTTACCCTATTTCTTTTACTGCTGCTTTAAGGTTACGCTGAAGAAAACGTTGAGCAGTGCTGGAATTATGTGGACATTAATCATAAAATCTGGCTCCTACTAATCATAGAATTACCGAGCTATAATACCAGGAGTTACTACAAGGTCATCTATTCCAGGAGTCTTCAGACCTAAGATTCACAATGAAGTCCAGTTTGCAGAATGGACACATTTCTAGTTTTTTATTACCATATATTTCATCTCTTTTGCAATGTCTTATACTGGACCAGACCCTTAGACACTATTGTAATATCACTCTGTTACTTGCAATAACCTCACACGACTGTCAAACATTGGCCTTCTAAGCATAAATTAATCCCAGGATATAATTTCTTAATTTTATTCTGTTGATTTGTATGGTTCTGTAATGTACACTGAAAATATATTAAGATATTTCTTTTTTAAGAAATGAAAATACCTGTAGATGTGCAACTCAACTTAGGCTGAGATGCAGCTCAGCTGTGCAATTTAAAGTTGACTTGTTCCCTTGTAAGAGCATGCAATAGATGCAACCCTATTAAAAAATGCAGTAAGGCAATGTTATTTTACTTGAAAACCCCAACAGTTTCAATACATAACTACTCCTCTTGTAATATTTGCAACAATAGTAAATGCTTCCTTGCAGAGGACATTTAATCCACAGAAGCTATTGCTAGATCTAGCCTCTATTGATCTCTCTAGCCATTAAAAAAACAAAAACAAAACTAGGCTAGATTGTTATGGTCCAGTGGACCAAGAGACCAGCTGTAGTGTCTATGCCCTTTTAAAATATGGATGGGGGGGGAGTATTGGGTTGTCGCTGTTTTTATTTTGATTATGGATTTTGTGGTTTTATATTTTGTAAACTTCCCTGAGACCTGCACCTGCCGGGTATAGGGTGGGGTGTGTGTGTGTGTAATATATATATATATAGTACTACAGTGGTACCTTGGTTCTCAAATGCCTTGGTATTCAAACACCTTGGTTCCAAAACACTGAACACTCAGAAGTAAGTGTTCCAGTTTCCGAACGTTTTTCAGAAGCCGAACGTCTGATGCAGCTGTCGGCTATTGTTTCCAGGGTGCCTGCACCAATCAGAAGCCACACCTTGGTTTTCAAACATTTTGGAAGTCAAATGGACTTCCGGAATGGATTAAGTTCAAGAACCAAGGTACCACTGTATTTGGCACTTTTGTTTTTGCTATTTATTTTGCGTTTTTGTTTTTGAGGCTTTTTCGGTTAATTTGTTTTTGTGACTGTGTGGAACCCAGTTCAGCTACTGATTGATTGTGTGACTGCGGAAATGGATAAAAGCCCCCCATCTATCATCAGTGCAGGTAAGAAAAAAAAATTAGTTTTAGTTTTTATCATCTGCAACACTGTCTGCAATACTATCATCTGCAATCTGCAGTACAGTGGTACCTCGGGTTACAGACGCTTCAGGTTACAGACTCTGCTAATCCATAAATAGTACCTCGGGTTAAGAACTTTGCTTCAGGATGAGAACAGAAATTGCGCGGCGGCGCAGCAGCAGCGGGAGGCCCCATTAGCTAAAGTGGTACCTCAGGTTAAGAACAGTTTCAGGTTAACAATGGACCTCCAGAACAAATTAAGTCCTTAACCCGAGGTAGCACTGTACATCGATTATTGCTTACATTTTATAGATCAGTGGTCTTGTCAGATAGCAAAATTCATGTTAAATTGCTGTTTTAGGGGTTGTTTTTAAAAGTCTGGAACAGATTAAGCCATCTTGCATTACTTTCTATGGGAAAACGCGCCTTGGTTTTGAAATGGACTTCTGGAACGGATTAAGTTTGAGAACCAAGGTACCCCTGTAAGTGTGCTGGGGCAGCAGCATCACTTTCCCAGTTGCTGTGCTGTGCTCACTGGGATGGAACAGGGTTAAGGTGTTGGCAAGGTTGGAGAAGCTCTGAGTTGGTGGTCTTCTTTCTTTGGCGATCACTCATACCTGAGTAAGATTGTCTTCCATAAACACGGTTTTAACAATGAGTCCATAAGTGACTGTGGGGGCCAATTCTGGATCCCACACGTCCTTCCACAGTGGGGACATTGGTTTCCGTGCAGGAGTTGATCACGGTGTGGATTTGCAAAACATGCCTTTCTCTTAGCACGTTTCTCCTGAGTTTGAGTGTCTTCAAAGCCCATGACACCTTTGGTAAAGGCTGTTCTCCAACTGGTGCGCTCACAGGCCAGTGTTTCCCAGTTGTCGGTGTTTATACTACATTTTTTAAAGATTTGCCTTAAGACAGTCTTTAAACCTCTTTTGCTGATCACCAGCATTACACTTTCCATTTTTAAGTTCGGAATAGAGTAGTTGCTTTGGAAGACAATCATCAGGCATCCGCACAACATGACCAGTCCAACGAAGTTGATGTTGAAGAATCATTGCTTCAACACTGGGGATCTTTGCTTCTTCCAGTACACTGATATTAGTTCGCCTGTATTCCCAAGTAATGTGCACTTGAGGGGCCATAACCACCAACCCAGAGCTCCCCCACAAGCCATGCCATCACCTCTCCCCCATACCCATCATGGCAGACAGTAGTGCCATAGCAACCAGTAGGCTGCCGCTGCCACTGTATCCCCTCATGTGCCACTGCTGCTAGTGACCACCTTTGCTTTCAAACTCAACCCTCAACTCCCCCAAGATCACTGACTTGTGTGGGCGCGCATGCACACATCAATCTGTCCAGTAATAATAACTCCACTTCAGAATTTGACTCAGAGCCCGAGTCTAGGAGGAACTGTAAAATTCTGCGTTCGCTTCTCTAAAACAAAACAATACCCATGATGGTCTACAGATGAAAATTCACGTAAAGACAGCTGGAAGGTGTAACTGTTTGAACCATGTGGAACAATGTATGAAACCTCTAGAAAATTTTTATAGCCACGGAGCCTTTTGGGCTTGCTGATCAGAAGGTTCGAATCCCTGCGACAGAGTGAGCTCCCGTTGCTTTGTCCCAGCTTCTGCTAACCTAGCAGTTCAAAAGCACACCAGTGCAAGTAAATAAATAGGTACCATTGCAGTGTTTCCGTGTGCTTTGATACTCGTCACGGTGTTCCATGCACCTGTAGTGGTTTAGTCATGATGGCCACATGACCCAGAAAGCTGTCTGTGGACAAACGCCAGCTTCCTTGGCCTGAAAAGTGAGATGAGTGTCACACCCCATACCCGCCTTTGACTAGTACACAAATAGCACAAACTTATTTATTTAGAAGTACTCCTCACTTTGTTCGGTGGGACTTCCTCTCATGTAAGAGGATTGCAATCCGAAATGACAATGCCTGCTAACGTTAGCAGTATGTGGAATGTGTTGTGCATAACGTGCAACATCTGGACATAATGAACATATTTATGTTGATGTACTAGTAACTAAAGGCAGAACTTCCATGCAAATTACTTTTTGTTATGTCTTATGATGACTTGCAGTGCTAAACAGGAAAGAGATCTTGGGTCACGGTGGGTGCTTCAAGTCAATGTGCTGTGAAAGGGGAGAAAACTAATGACAGCTGGAGGATATTAAGAATGGGACTGGAAATAAGTAGAATAATGACCGAATTTCCCAACATTTTCACGTGTGTTTGTAATATCTTTCCTCTCCCATAATATTAGAATTTGGGGTTTCACAATGACATTGAAACAGTAGATTCAGACAGGCAAAAGAAAAGACTTTATTTGATGCATAATTAATCTATGAGCTCCATTGCAACAAGATATCTATAGGTTTGGATGGCTTTTTAAATGGGATGAGATAAATTTATGGAGAAGGGATCTCTCACTAAATGGAGCCTCCATTAGTTAAAACAGCAGATCTCACACTTTCCCCCCTCTCCGGACCACTTGAAAACTGCTGATGGTCTCAGTGGACCATTTAATACACCGTCTTTGGTTCTACAAATTAAAGCACTTAAATAACTCAGTTTGATGACTGCAGTCTTGCCTTCCAGCTAAATAACAGCCACAGCCTGTTCCTCTCACAGCCACTGGCAGAGGAACAGGGGTGTCTCCTCCCTCACCCCACCAGAGCATGAAGCTCCGCCGCTGCTCACAGAAACTTACAGAAATGACAAGTATTGGTTGTATTGTTTCTGTAAGTTGCCGTGGCTTTGAGTTCTACTGTGGCTCATCCCATCAAAAGTTGACCATTAAAATCACTTCCATTTAGAGCACCATTATACCACTTTTGGGACACGGGTGGTGCTGTGGGTTAAATCACAGAGCCTAGGACTTGCCGATCAGAAGGTTGGCGATTCGAATCCCCGCGACGGGATGAGCTCCCGTTGCTCGGTCCCTGCTCCTGCCAACCTAGCAGTTCGAAAGCATGTCAAAGTGCAAGTAGATAAATAGGTACCACTCTGGCGGGAAGGTAAACGGCGTTTCCGTGCGCTGCTCTGGTTTGCCAGAAGTGGCTTAGTCACGCTGGCCACATGACCCGGAAGCTGTACGCCAGCTCCCTCTGCCAATAAAGCAAGATGAGCGCCGCAACCCCAGAGTTGGCCATGACTGGACCTAATGGTCAGGGGTCCCTTTACCTTTACCTTATACCACTTTAACAGTCCTAGCTTCCCCCCAAAGAATCTTGGGAACTGTAGTTTGCTGATAGTGTATAGAGTTGTTAGAAGACTCTGAACAAACAACACTTCCCAGGGTTCTTTGTAGGGGAAGCCATCCCTATTAAAGGTGGTATAGTAGTGATTTAAACGTATGTGTGTGGCTGTGACCTTAGACTTCAATTATTAGCAACAAATGCTAACTGTGTGTGAAGAAGTACGGTACTTCATTTTGCCTTCACTGAAACAACTACTAATTAATTCCCCCAAGTGTCCCTGAGTTTTAAGACTGCGAGTGACAAAGCTTGTGCACATTGTTGAAGCAACCAATGGCCTGCGATTTTATCTATGTGACCCTGGAAGTAAGCTCTATTGAAAATATTTCTGAGTAGGACTGAACGGCAGAAATATTTTTTTAAAATAATAAAAAAATCATTTTATATGCATCTCATATTCAGTTTCCACTTTTAAAAAGTGATTGTATTTATTTATTTTTGTATTTTGGCTTAAAAAACAACAACTTTAAAAGCAAATGGCGAAGTTTAACAGTTAGCTTGCTGTCATTAGATAAGTAAAAATGCTGATAAGTAAAGAATGAACCTCCATGCTGCATGCTCAGTATTCTTTGTAGAAAAAGGAAAAACAAAGTTAACCTATGATGGAAGGGGGAAAAAAACAGTTTAAGCTATTTAAAAAGGTGCTTGGTTATTAAAGGTTGCATCTTTGACTTTGTCTCCTTGTCATGGTTTTTGGCCATCTCTTTGCTAATTGCATCCTTAATTTATCAGCTCACTAGATGCAGACCAGAGTGGAAGTAGCAAGCTAATTGCAGAAGAGAAAGAACATGAAGATTGACAGAAAAATCTCAGAACCTGCCACCTTATTTATTACATTTCCTGGAAAGCAATGGGATGTGACAAATGTGATAAAGCTGGAGGTAAATGTCTTCCAAAGGCTGTGACACAAGCATACTTCTCCCACATTACCGGGAAACATGGAAGCATCAGTGCATTTGTCGCTAATAATGTGAGTATTTAATTATCAACTTTTTGATGAGTCTGGAATAATACACAGCATATAAAATACGCAATAATTTAATATGAGAAAAATCCAGCTGAAAAATCACATATATTGCACAGTGAGAAAATGCTAAATAGTATGGCAGCTTAGGGAACATGAGGCCGTCTAGATGCTGCTGGATGCTCAAACTCCCATCAGCTCCAGCCAGTATGGACAATGGTCAGGGATGATGGGCACTGTAGTCTGTGACGTTTATGAGCTTTTTTTTAATTTATTTTTAAAAAAGATATTTATTGAGTTTTTCCACCTTTATACATTAAAAAATCAAAAAAAACAAAAAACAAAAAAGTTAAAAACATATAAAGTTTACAATCCTTATTTTCAATAACATATTTCCCTGACTTCCCCACACCTCCCCTTCTTATATTCCAATTCAAATTGTTAATTCAACAAGTTCTTGTCCCCAATTTTGGACCTTTTTATATTTAATTCATTTTTAAAAAACCAATTTTAACTTATAAACATCAGTATTTAAACATCAGTGCTCATTCTTAAAACTTTTTTCTAAAGTTGACCCAAATTCCCTTCCACAAATTCCCCAATTTTCATACTAATAACAAAACAAAATAAAAAAAAACAGATTATAATTCTGCACCCTTTGGATTCCCAAACCCCACCCCCCCTTCCTGGTTTCAATCCCCAACAAATGTCCATCAGTCTTAGTCTACTATCAGCCTGGAGACCTCACGTCCGAGGCTCTTAATTCTCTCACAATTCCTCTCTGCCGGTTTTTTTTGGTAGTCCTTAATATTAAACACCAGATCTCGGAGAAGCTCTGTCCCAATAGGGTCCATATTTCTTCCAGCCAGACCTCCATACTTAAAAGTGGAGCCCGAATCTTGTTTCTTACTCCTTTTAAGTCCAAATGTCCCAAAAGCTCCAACTTTCACCTTAATCAAATTTGTAATCCATAGGTCTTCAGATCTCCACATAAGGAGATCTCTCCATTCTTCAATCTTCAATTCAAAACAGATTTTCATCATCCAGTACTTATTTTCCTTTGTAGCCATCATGTCAGGCCTCTGGCTCTCCTTTGTCATCTGCAACATTACATCTCCTCCTTCCTTTTCCTCAGAAACAACATATATCTCTTTCTCCACACTCTCAAATCTTTCAAGTTTCTCTTCTTGTCCAGTTGCATGGACTTCATTAGTCAAGTCCTTATCAAATTCAATGAATTAGTTTACTGTTAAGTCCAGAGTTGCAACATTTGTAGCCAAAACATCAATTTGGCCTTGTAACTTTCCCAAGAGAAGAAACACTCTGTCCAATTTAGCTTGAATTTTTCCTCCTTCAGCCATTCTTGTAATGTCCCAAAATCCCCTCTAGAGGGATTTTGGTTACTTTATCTTCCTTCCAGTTCAAATCCAAAAATCAAGTTAGTTTGTATCAGTTCTTCCTTGTTTTCAACAAAATATAACCAAATTGTAGCAAATATATCCAGCAGAGACAGCAGAAACAAAGTTCTCTTTTTCCTTCTTGACAGCTAATTTGACAGCTGTCAAACTCTTCTATATCTCCTCAACAGGCTCTCTCGCGGATCACTCCCGGGTCTGGGGGGGTGGCACTTCAGCTCTCAAAATTAGCTCTTATCCTCCAGTGAAATTACTTATACTGCCAAATCGTGAAATTAATGTCTTTTACCCAATAAAGAAGAAGAAATTCTCTTGACCTTAGTTAGCTAGTCCTTGCTCTAGATTATTTATAAGACGGGGAGACGGACTTCCTGTTTGCGCCTTCCCCGATCGTGCCTAATTTAAAAAAAAAAATTTTCTTTACAAATCCAATTTCCGTATTACTCACGGGCTGTTGCTTTTAGAGTCCAATTGTTCACAAGAAGAAGTCAGCACTCTCCGACCATGGCATGCGGCTTCACTCCGCAGGAGAAGCAGTTGACTCTCAGCACCGCGCCGCTCACCCCGTCCCCCGTTCCGAAGCCTTTAAAAAGGCTCCTTCGTGGGTCGGGGGGGCGCAAATGGTGCCCGCCGAGTCACCAGGTTCACAGGCTTCAGCGCCTGTGATTTCTGAGGGTCCCCGCGTCGCCGCAGCGGCAAGACCCGGATCCTGCGGAGCCGATTCCCTCCGGAGCTCAGAGGGAATCCGCCATTAGCCGATGGCGCTAACCCGGAAGTCCCGTTTATGAGCTTTTTAAGAGTTATGAATGCGTCCAATTTTTTATCCATCTGAAATCTGTCTTTCTGATATCAGTCATGAGAAGAAAAACAGTGTGATTCTTAACAACAATGTTTTGCTCTTCCAAATAAATACCAATAGGATAACTTATAAATGAATTGTCCAGAGTGCTGTAGCCTTGATATTGTTACGATAATGAAGCAATGCTGCTGCAAAGTACTAGCTTGAAAATTAAACATGATGGGAATGTTGGGACTGTTCGTGGGAAAAAGAGGGACAGTCAATTCACAGTGTGAAGCACTGGAATTAGCTCAGAGTGAAATATGAGCTCTTCCGTTTATTCCTGTCCGGGATGTACAGGAAGTGTTTGTCACAACACTGCTGGAGTATGGAGAGAGCAGTCATGTTTTTTGTAACGCTGCAAAGACAGAAATAAAGGCATGTAAATATGTTTCTGTCTATCTCTTTCCCCTGCCTGGGGGGGGGGCAGGAAAGAGGGGTGTGTTCTTCTCATGTTTGAGAAGAATCGCCGATCGAGACCTTGCCTGCGCTTGCTGGGGAATGCAGCCAGGGAGGTCAACAGGGAATCAAGCCGGGTGCCTGGGATTGCTGCCAGCTTCTCCTGAGAAGGGCTTGAATTTCCCAACAGATATAGCAAAGCAAGTTTGGGGAGACTGAGGAGAACCAACTTCCTATGTCTTGTTAGTGAGCGGCATACTGTGAAAGCCTTGTTTCAAAGCTGCAATGAAACACTAAAGGGGTAAATTGTGTACTTTTATTGCCAGGATTGCATAAGAAGCAATTTACTCACCCACCTGCTGCTAGTGAGAATTTATAGTGGTGCCATGTGTTTGAGGTTAGAGAGAAATTGCAATATAGCTTACTCAGTCTGTGTTTGTCAGACACCAGGCTATTCTAATCCGGAATAGTTGCTTCTTTCTTAAGCGCATAACCTTTGCAATCAAGGAAACAGAAGCCAAAATTGGAGGAGAGGCTAGCAGCAGGGCCTTCAAAGCACAGTAGCTGCTAGAACAGAACAAAACATGATATTGAAACTGGTAGGGATGTGGGAGAAATTCAATTCACTTTGCATTTAATGGTGAATCCATCAAAATCACACTTTCTGAAACCATATGAGAATGAATATCCCCTTACCTGGGACTCTGGGGGTGTGGTGCTTTCCACACAGTGCAGCCGCAGCTGGTCTTGGGGAGCTGCCATCTTCCTGCATAGCTGGGAGAAGGAATGGTCATTTGGCACTATCCTCCTCTGGCCATACTTGACCCTCCATCTGCGATGGGCCTCATCTGCAAGGCCAATTTAAAAGGGTGGCCAAGTGCAGTCTGCCCTCTTTGGTGACTATCATGGGATTTCTGCACCCACCCAGTCTGTTAGGGTAAGGACCTTGATATGGTTTACGTGGTTGCTATATTAAGAGCCAGGGAGGAATTTTCTCCTAGAAGCAAATTGGCCTGTTGGCAAGTCTTCCCCTACTTCATAGCAACTGTCACAACTTGGCTGCATCCTTAGTTGCAGGGGTACCCCATTAGAGGGACCCAGGAGGGGTGACTCTGTCCTGGAGACCACAGAGCCCAATGGGCCAATACAGTCATACCTTGGATCCCGAAATCCTTGGTACTCGGACATTTTGGCTCCCAAATGCCACAAACACGGAAGTGAGTGTTCTGGTTTGCAAACGTTCTTTGGAACCTGAACATCCAATGGGGCTTTGGTGGCTTCCAATTGGCTGCAGGAGCTTCTTGCAGACAATCAGAAGCTGCACTTTGGTTTCTGAATGTTTTGGTAGTTGAACAGACTTCTGGAACAGATTCCATTTGACTTTCAAGGTATGAATATACATGCTATTTCACCAATTTTCTATAATTATCAAAGGGTGCCTGGCGGTGTTCTATAATCCCAGCCAGTGCCTCCCCTAAAGAAACAGTGTTTAGGGGTACTCTCGTTTTCCTACTCATATTGAAATACTGCCCCTCAATGAAGCCAAACTTAGATTCACAAAATGTTTAGGGTTATGCGTACCCCTGCATTTCCCCAGAAAAAAGCACTGATCCCAGCCCATATCAGGTCTGAAGACACCTAAGCAAGTTTGTGGCTCATCAGTGTTTGGATGCCAACTGGGAAGTTAAGCATATCAGAAGTTATAAAATTCAATGAAATAAATAAACGTATATGCTTTTAAATCACTAATTAACAACTGTTGCTTAAACAGGAACATGTTCTTTCTTAGATTGTTTCATTAAAAAATCATGGAGTCATTTCAGTGAGGGGATCTGGTGTTGTTATGTCATTTTGGGTAGCAATGAACCTTGGTGTGAGCATAAGATGAAATGCACCACAAACCAGGGATGGACAAATCTGTCCACTTTGCATTCTCTCAGTTTCTAATTATTCTCAGTTCTCCATGTTTCTGGATCTGTTTGTGATTTATTTATTTTTTAAAAGCCCTCACAAAAATTCACCACCATTTTTGTGTGCAGTTCTCTTCAGTATACACATTCTTGTGTGCAATTTTGCTTAATATACATTTTTTTGCATGCAATCTCCTCTAATATAAATGCATTTTTATATGCTATTGTCACTAATATCTAACTTTCACACGCATCCTTCCCAATATACACAGTTTCCTATGTATTCTATGTTGATTTGTGGCCTTCACTGGAATTGCTAACACAAATGTGAACGACCCCGAAGAGATTCTCTAGTAAACAGCATTTGAGATATACATTTTACATTAAGACAGATGACATGATTTATTATATATTGTCACAGCATACACTGCAGGGAGCAATTACAGAAATGGTTGCTTGTGACATTAATTACCATGGCATAGTATTTAAAATATATTACATGGTATTCAAAGTTTAAATGAGAAAATATGTATTTGTCAGTAATTTAAACATCTTATTTGGCCTCAGGTCACTAAATCTCTCCTCCCCACCCCCACCCCAAAATTACATTCAGATTGACTATCATAACCTTGAGTAATCAAAACTTCAATTTCAGCTATAAGAGCAGGCAAAGACACCCCCCTTCCAATTTCTATGAGATAGTATTGCCTCTCTGGTTTTGTGCTTTTCTCTTTATACACATTGCTGCTGTGTCAATTCATTCCTTCAGTTGCTAATAGACACTGTAAATGTTCAAATGGATTCTAGGGGAAATAGTTAGAAGTTATAGCAACTCCATCTCTTATTACATTTGAAAGACTTCCATTTTACTTAAACATACATTCTGGTAAGGGGTGTTTTGGAGGGAATAGATTGAAAAATGTCGACAAAGTACATCAATTTCGACCTTTAATTTACATTGGCCCAATTCTGCTGGCTCACAGAGGTTTCCTTTTTCTTTATTTTCCCCACTGCCTTTTTTAACTTTCTTAGAAACAAAATACATGAAAGCCTGCTGTCTAGAACCCTCATGACACAGCGGCGGAGCAAGCCGGTTGGGCGCCTGGGGCGGTGTGTGTGCCTTGCACACAGGGGTGGGGCCAGCCGGGGCAGGATGCTCCGTGGGGCCTCTGAGGAGTCTGTCTGCCTCCTCCCACTCAGCCACCCTACAGCTGAGGGGGAGACCGCGGGCGGACTGTTTGGACAGCGCGGAGCCTGTGGATGCCCAAGCCACTGCTTCACTCCCAGGAGAGACACATGGCTCGGGCGTGGTGCAGGCCCCGTGGTGAGTGCTGCCCACCATTTTGTCACCCCACAGTAGTGACACCCAGGGTGTCCCACCCCCACCGCCCCCTTCCTCTGCCCCTGTCATGACATGGTCTGAAACTATGCATATTGCATGTGTGGAGAGGAAAAGGAATTGTGGCCACTGTCTCCTGCCCCAATCTCCACACATTCCTTGACTCTGTGTTCCCAATATGTATATTCTGTACATGAAGACCTGAAAAACGCATGGCAACTGAAAGCAGAGTCAGTTGACTGCAATTCCTCCCCCTCCCTCTCCCCCTCTCAAACCTGACCTCACCGCCTCACCGACTGCCATGCATTCATTATACAAATTTTCCTTAAACGGATATGGTTTTGAGCTATTCAGATTTTGTGGCATATTTTTAGAAGATAGGTTGCATGACTGGAAGAAACAGAAGAGTACCTAGAACAATTAGCTCAAGCAGTAGAGCATCAGACTCGATCTCAGGGCCATGGGTTCAAGCTCCACATTGGGCAATAGATTCCTGCATGGCAGGGGGTTGGACTAGATGACCCTCGTGGTCCCTTCCAATTCAACAATTCTATGACTCTATGAATGCAATCTGGTTTTAGCACAGCCTTGGTTGCCCTAACTGATTATCTCTAGTGAGAGACAGACAGGGTGAGTGGGATCCTGTTGGTTCTCCTTGATCTCCCGGCAGCTATTGACACTATTGACCATGGTTTCTTTCTGGAGCCACTCAGGGAGGTGGGAGTCAGAAACACTGTATTACAGTGATCTCATTTTTACCCGTGTGTTAGGTAGTACTAGGAGACTGTTGTGGGGTCATGAAAGGATACATTCTGTCTCCTGCGCTATTCAACATCTATACGAAGCCATCGGGACCTGCCACCTGGGGATATGAAGTGTGATATCATCAGAACGCCACTCCTATATGTCTTCATCAGGAGAGACGACGCTGATGAAGAACTGAAGAACTGGTATTAGTGGCTGACTAGAATCCCCCTTACTGAAAAGGTCTTTAATTGCCAATGAAGCCTTGTAACTGTTGGTGCCTTGCCTGACTAACCTCCAAAGGGAGACCATTCCCTAGAGTTGGCATCACCATGAAGGTCTCTTGCCATATTGCCATAAAGTGGACTTCAACAGGCAATGACGGATCCTCCTCTGCAGATTTTAGTGACCAGACTGGTCTAAATGGAAGAAGTCATTCTCTCAGGGCACCTGGTCCTGAGCCAATATGCAGTGCTATTTTTCCAGAAAAAGAGGTGCCAGAACTCACCATGAGCCTCTCTCTCATTCTCTTAGAATGTCAATGGTACTCACCTGAGAAGTGCCAGAACTGAGTTCTGGTGAGTTACGGCTGAAGAAAGCCCTGCCAATATGTATAGGAGGAACAGATTATCTGGCTCTGGCTTTATAGATTAATAAAAGAATGTTAAACTTGTGAGGAGCTTGTCCTACACTCGAGTAGGACCCTGGTAGAGACACATGCTCGACTGGCATGTTCCCTCCCTCCTGGTCAATCGTTCAGGAGCTTCAAAAGCTTTCTTCTGCCCGAACATCACAGCAACCGATGCCAACAGACATTGGCACACTTAGGGATCTGCAGAGTCTTTGCAGCTTGCGTGACAGACCTCAGCAACTCAGCATTTTGGCTAATCTACTTTATTTACATATTAACACAGAGAGAGCACTGCAACATGGCCCCCTCTCTCTTTAGCATCAGACAGCAAAGAGAAAAAGAACAAAGGACAACAGTCCCACTTCACGGAACACAGTAACACAAACCTCCTGTCTCCGTCACTTCCCACTCTGTGGAGTCAAAACATATACTGTCATGTGAAAGACAACAATCCCACAACTGCAATCATGGAGCAGGAATTCTAACAAAACTTGGCTTGCAGTTCTTTTAGCCCAGGTGTTAGATGTGAATCACTTAGCATTCTGCACCAAGTGCAGCTTTCACACCAACCTTAAGGGCAGCTCCACATAGAGTGCATTACAGCAGTCCAGTCTTCAGGTTTCTAATGCTCAGACTACTGTAGCTTAGTTAGGCAAGCCAGTGCCATTTACTTACCAGTGCACAGTGATTACAGATGTTAAAACATATTGGGAATAAACTGTTCATCTGAACCCATCCTTGAATGGAAAACTCACCTGGGGGTGGGGGTAGTAAGCCAAGGTAACAGCATCAACAACAACATCGATTTCTAAGGAGTCATTAAGTAGAAATCTCTGTTGACTTGATTGCTACTTCTTCTTGTACACGGCATTATTTTCATTTGGATTCCTAAATTAATTGCAGGCTGAATCTGAGCCTTTCTGTGTTAAATTGCACAGAAACAGAATGAGCTGCAATTTGCCGGTATGTGTATCTGTGGTGGTGTTTTCTGGTTTTTGGTGTGTTTTTTTAAAGTCAGCCAAGGAGAATTTTCACACATCATTAATAAATATAAACGAGAGGTAAAATGAAGCCTTTAGAATGCAGGAGCAATTCTTCAGGCTTTTTGATCACTCATTATACATGGGGGCTTTTAGGAGACCACATTAGCTTTACTGTCTTATCACACAGAATAACTCAAAATTGCTCAAAGCTGCTGCAAATGATACAGAGATTATCTGAAGCATAACGACTCGACTCTTCTTATGTTATTCAAACCTAATCCAATTTCTTTTTCTATTCTCAAAGACCCTTTTATGAACATAATAATTTCCTTATGAAGAGAGACTGAACTGCTAAGGATTTACTGCGTGATGGAAGGTTGAGTATAGAACAAGGAGACTTTTTCATGTTACTAATATAATGTTTCGTGTCATTTTTGCAGATAGCCATGGACAGAACCGGAAGCACTTTATGGAGAGCAGCATGACTTCTTGTTTTCTTATGCCTTTGTCATGTGAGATTCAGGAATGGCAAAGGAAGAGGAAGGAAGAAAGGAGTTCCTGGCTCACAGGCATTCAAAACAAAGGCCAAGCAACAACAAAAAAGGCATCACTTTGTAGAACATGTTGCCAACTGGGATACATCACTAGAGGCCTTCTGAAGACTCAAGTCCTGCTTGTAAGTTCATAAGGAAGCTTAAATAAACACAAGAGAGAAGAGCCTGCAGGAACCTACTAGCTGTTCCCCTTGTCCACATCATCCTTCACATGTTCAATGGAGAAAACTCATAAAAGTCTCCCTGAGTACAGGAGGCTACCTGCAGTGCCAGGAGTTGGGGTCAGGCGTAGGTTAGCAATAAAACAATAAAGGACCCAATGTCATTGAAGTTAACTTTTTATTCAAAGAAACAAACGGTGCAGGACTGGTAAATCTCAGCAACCCATCCCAGTAGGTCTTGCCCCTGAGGCAGTTGTGAGGACTGAAGGTCCCTGCCTTCCCACCACTCTCTAAGGCTCCTTTCCCAGTAGCCTAAGGCTCCATCGTCTTGGTACTCATTGCTCTGCCCTTTTCATTTATCTGCATGTTCTGGAAGAGCAGAGGAGAGCTGGTAGCAGCAGAAGAGGGAGACTCCCTGGATTCTTCAGCAGCCTGATTCGTCTCTGTCTCCTGCCTCTGATTCTGGACTGCTCTCCTGCTCACTAAACCACGTTACCTCTTCAGCTTCCAACATCTCCTTCCTCCCAATCTGCTCCCTATTCTTCCTCTGACCACTCATTGTCGTCCTACCACCAGTCCCCTAGATCTGAGCCTTCTTCCTCTGGGGTTCCTCTGGGGTTCCCTAGCTGGTATCTCTCAGCACTCCCATGCCCTCCAACATCTCTCCAATGAAAACAGGGACGTCCCATTCCATAATGACAATTTTACTATTTATACCTTGTACATCTTGCTGGGTTGCCCCAGCCACTCTGGGCAGCTTCGAACATATATAAAAACATAATTAAACATTAAACATTAAAAAAAGAACTTCCCTATACGGGATTGCCTTCAGACTGCTCGGGGGGTCAGATAACTCCATACCCTCCAACATTTCTCCAATGAAAATAGGGACATCCTAAAGGAAAGGGGGACATTCCGGGATCAAATCAGAACCGGGACGGCTTCTCTAAATCAGGGATGTCCCTGGAAACTAGGGACACTTGGAGACTCTGCACTCCTCTGCATCCAGCCACTCCATGACATCCAGACATCCACTCTTAAACATGAAGCAGGAAACAGGAGAGGAGGGCAAACCATAATGAACGCCCACATAAGGTTTTATATGTTCTCTATCGCATTTGCTTGAATTAGAGGCATTTGGCTGAGGTTGATGAAAGTTGGCATCCAATGACATCTGAAAGGCGACAGGTTTCCCTCCCCTCCCCTTATGACTATAAAGAAAACCTTGAAAATATTCTCACATGGTGAATATTAAAGGTTTTTTTCCCCAAATAGAAAGAAGCAGCTGACGATTGATTTTTTTTTGGTGGGGTGGGGTGGGGGGAATTGATTGACCTCTTATGAGACATCAGAAAACTAAAGTCTAACAAATGGAAAGAGTTTCTGAGCTGACTCCTTCATTTTGTGCTTCTTTGTACTTTCCATATGTTTGTTAAAACTTCCATAACAAAACTTTCTCTAACGTAATTCAGGGCATATAGCCCTGGAGCGCTTAGCCACAGCCAGCAAATCCCTAAAGACAAGCATGTTTTCCAGACATTTGACAATTCAAAAATGTAAACAATGAGTTTTTCAATAAAAGTTGAAAGAATTTTTATTACTAGTTGGCTGGATAGTCTGAGCTGCCCCAAAATAATTATCTCTTCCATTGAGAAATAAAATGAAATTGTGCTTGGCTGACAAGAGATGTCAGATGTAATCAGGGAAGAGCAAGCTATTATTTAGGCATCCGTGGATTCTCTCCATATTTTATTAGATAATATTCAAGGAAATAGTTTGACAAAACTAGGCAGAGCCAGTTTGCATAGCGTGCCAGAAGAGTTTTATTGAAGTCTGTGCTGTAAAGCCCAACACACACAGTAGGATTTTAGTCCTAACCTTCATAGAGAAGGGCATGTTTGTTGTGGAATATTCTCAGGTGGCCAAAATTTACTTTAGATTCACCCAACATAGGGCTGATTGCATAGCAGATACATTCTCTTATAGCACAGCTAATATGGGCAGGATTGCAAAGATCTGAGAAGCCTGGATAGCTCAGTTGGTTAGAGCATGGGGCTGATAATGCCAAGGTTGTAAGTTTGATCCCCTTCCTTCTTCCTTCTAAGGCTCCTCCTCTCTTGGATGTTTCCCAAGCAGTCTCGAACTGCGTCTACACACTTCTGGTCTCTGTTCTGCCCTCCTCATTATCCTGTGTGTTCTTGGACACCAGGGGGAAGTGAGCTTGATGCAACAGGACAGGGAAACTCTCTAGATTCTTCAGCAGCCTCTTTACCCGCCTCCTCTGCTTCAGGCACAGAGTCTGAACTGCTCCCTGTCACAGGCTCTTCCTGCTCACTAAACCTTGTTGCCCCTTCAGAATCCAGCCCCTCCTCCTAATCTTCTTCCTCTAACCTCTCTCCATGTCCCACCACCAATCCCCAGGCTGTGAGCCTTTCTCCACTGGGGTTTCCCTTGGGGGTTCCCCTGCTGGTGCCTCCCACCATTCCTCTTTGTCCAGCCAGTCCCTGTTTTAACTTCTGTTTTAACTTCTTTTAGTGTTTTCGTTCTTGTTTGTTTTGTTTTAGATTTTAAATGATTTTAAAAAGATTGTACTCCTCCCTCCTTATGCTGGCCTTTGACCGTAATAAAGTGTTGTTGTTGTTGTTGTTGCCAACCACAGTCACAGACTGCCCCTTTCCATCAATCACCCATAATCCACAGTGCCGTGACCAGCTGCCCTAGCAGTTTTAGACAATTACCAGCACCTTGGAAGTAAACAGGGACATGTTAAAGCAGAGTAGGCCCTGAGTTACGTTCACAGCTAGGAGAAATCAGTAAAGACCAAGTCCTGTGCTAATGTAATTTGACACAAATCCTATGAAGTCAGTAGTGTTGCATTAATGCGCACCAGGAGGACCTGGGCTTCGATCTGAGTTGAAATAACACGGTGCTTTAGAAAAAAATATCCCTGTAGATATGCCAATATAAAATTGTAGCAGTTAACATAAATTTTACAAATTGCTCAAGATAGTGCATTTTTTTGGAATTTTCTCATCTCAGCATCTGATTCACACAATTGCTTTTGGCGGGGGCTTTTTATTTGGCCTACGTCACCTCTTTTTGTCTATCCAGACTAAATGATGGTATTGTGAAGCAATCATTTGAGTGAGACATTGGAAAACAGTCTTCTGAATGTCACATAATGAGCCCACATCCTGATAGATAGCATTACTATAAAGATTTGCAGTTCTGTGTTAAACCAGGATATTGGTATGTGGTTGGGCAGTCTGCTTAGTGCTGCTCCATGTACCCATTTAGACTAGGCCAGAAGAAAATTGGTAGAAAATAAACTTATTGGGTGAATTGCCTCTTCCATACCTGAAAATGATACCTTAGAGGACACCCTCTTAAAGGGGGGGGAGCATTCAAAGCATTCAAAATATTTCCACTATTTCAGCTTCATTCTAAAGGAAATGACTGCCTAAATGACATCTGTTTTTGAAAACCAGGGCCAATTCTCCTGTTGGACAGAGTGAGACAAATACCTCAGGCAGTAGATGTTGAGGAGCAGCAGGAGCAGCCCTGGTCTTTCCTCCCGAGACCCATCTTGTCCATATCAGGCAGTAAAATGACTTGGTACAGCCCTGTTGAAAAGCTAACAACCCTTTGTTTTTACAAATATGTTATCTGATGTTAGAAATATATGTGCTAATAAGTGCCATCTCGTCTCTGCTCTGTTTGATACAGTGAGGTGTGTCTGCAGCAGTGCTTTCCCCCATGGTGGTAATGGATGGTGTTTTCATGCAATGCAAAACTGCCCTAAGAAACATCCATCACAATAGTGCTCTCAGATGAAACCAAGCTGGAGGGTGGATGAAGAGAGAGAACAAGGCAGCAAACAGTTCTGATTGCTGGCATCTCCAAAGGGCTAGAAGAGTGTTGACATAGGGGCCTCCTTGTTTTTTTGAATAGCCCAAGTATATGTCAAGTTGCTTATAATACTCAAAGAGAAGACATAACAGATGCACCTTCATGGGACTTGGCACTAACTCATAGATGATCAATGTTGTATCCAGAAGCAGGGTTTATTGTGTCAGAGCCTCCAAGTGTCCCTATTTTCCAGGGACATCCCTGATTTAGAGAAGCCATCATAGTTTCTTATTTGATTTCTTAGCTTTTTTATTTTGACACAATCTTGCAATAATCTTTTCCTTTGATGAATGTTTTGAATCAACTATCTTTCACTGAAAGCAAAGGTCTGGTACATGGGATGGAAAAGAAAATGGCTGCCCTGGGGTTGGGTTGGGTCCATGTCACCATTTGCCATTGTTTTCCAGCATCAGAGAAGGAGCTGAATCACCTTCACCCTGATAAGAAAGGTCTATTGAAATTTGAACAATGAAACAAACATACAGTTTGGTAGTGAAGAGGGTCACATTTTGCAGTGATTCACCAGACTGCCATCTCACAGAACAGTCACTCAAATATATTGTTATACCTTGGATGTGAGGCTAGATCAATAGGATTATGACTTTTTATGTCCAAGAGCCATTGTGATAGATCAATGGCTTAAACAACACACTTGAGTGACAGCTTAACAGAAGAAAAATCCAATAACCATAGAATACTCTTAAGGGAAATTTCCCCTCTTTATATTGTAATAATACACACAGACATGGCAGCTTGATACATTCTCTGCATGTCATGTTCTTAAAAACGGAATAAATAAAACTGAGTTCTAATAATAGAGAGGTCTATTAGATTTATTGGAAGATCACAGCAATATATCTTATGCTGAGGCTTGTCAGAGCTAATATCTCATGGTGGTAAGTGGGTGATTCTGGCTCACCCAACCACTTTCCAGCTTCAAACAAGTAACCTATACTGCTGGCAAAGATTGGAAACCAACAAGCCTATGTAAAATCTACTTTTGTGTAAAATAGCTCCTGTGCACACTTTTGTGGAGCTGCCAGCAAAGCCATCTTTGCTATTCCCGAGAGAAAAGAAATGATGCCCATGTGTATGTGAACACATTTCTCTCCTCTGCTGCAGCCTGATGTAATGACTCTTGCCAGAAGACAGCTGATGTGGGAGAAGCCTGATGTCTTAACAGAGAGTGGATGGTGGTCCTGCTTCCTTTCTCTTCCCTCCTCTGATACAGAACTAAATCTAATGAAACAGGCTGATGTCTGTGAAGCTCATGCCATAGAAAACTGAAAGCATCTTAATGGGATTAGGGCATATTAGAAGACCTGTTGCAGGGTAGTGGTGACCCTATTTCTTTGTTGCCACCATTGCATCATTTTTTATGCTGAAAACTTTGAAGTCACAGGAGAAATGTGGAACCAACAAATTCTACTTTACACTATGCAGTTCGCACTACAGCAACTCTTTTGGAGGGCATTCAGGATAACAGGCTATTAACTTTCACACCATTGAACTCAATTATTGTAGTGTGATTTCTGCTGTTGATTTATTTTATTTGCTTGATTTATATTGTTGTTAAGCTGCTTTGTAGAGTCTGGTGGATGGAAAGAATACTATCTGAGATATTCTTAAAATAAATTGAACAAACACCACCATTTCACTGATTTACCACTTTTATCTGAACAGTTGGACTCTGTTAGTTTCTCTGGATGTTCAAAAAGCTTTCAATCCCTGTGGTTTCCTTCCAGGATTGGTCCAAGACATTTTGGTCACATCCATACATTTCCCCCAAAGAATAACGCAATGTGTAGTTTACCTCTCATAGAGCTACCATTCCCAGTACCTTTAACAGAAATCCCATGATTGCTTTAAATGCTTGGTGTGGATGTAACCATTTTACTGCCTGAGACAAAGGACAAGATGGCAGCCCCATTCTACATACCTTCCAACTTCAACTAGACTGGAAGCTGAATCTTATGACACTGTTTCTGATGCTTCTTTATTTTCCTAAAATTTTTTAAAAATAATGTGTTGCATTTCTTTTACCTGACAAAATTCCAACATGCCAACTGTTAAATGTTAAGAGAAGACTAAAAAGAAAAATCACTACTCTTACTGATGATCTTGTATTATTGGCATAGCATTCTGGAAATGTTATAATGTTTGTCTCCCCCCAAGAGTGAATGTTTGGTGATCTGTGAAATGCAGCAATATTCATGTTTCACAGCGCAACTATTTTTAGACACTGTGTGCTGAGTGCTGTTCAGGTGCAAGCCATGAGTTATGATTATGCAATAAAGATGGATTGACTCTTCTGTATGAAAACATTGAAAAACATCGCTGATGGTTGGAGTGGTGGACCTGATAATTACAGTAGCAGCCTAACTAAATGTTGTGTTTGCTGAAAGCAAGCAAACTTTATTTTGGTTTGCAGTGTTTAATCAATAGGACCCATAGATTCAAAAAATGTTTGATTGTGTAAAAAAAAAAGGTGCATTGCTATGAATGCAAATAATTCTAAAAACCGTAGTTAACAAAAATAGTTTCTCTCAGGAAGGAACTTAAAAACAAAGGAAATACTCCTTTGCTTCAAACTTTTGCTTCCTTACATCAAAATTGATGCACATCATGGAAAAAAATCATACATTTTCAGTGCAATCATATTCTACTCAGAAGGAAACATAATTGAGCTCCATGAGGTTTACTCCCAGGCAAGTGGGTATAGGATTATGACCAGGGCAAATCTTATATGAGATTGTAGACCCTCCAAGTGTCCCTATTTTCCAGGGACATTCCTGGATTTACAGAAGCCATCTTGAGTTATCATTTGATCCCAGAATGTCCCGCTTTTCCTTAGGATGTCACAGTTTTCATTGCAGAAATGTTGGAGGGTGTGGACTTTGTGACCTTGGAGCCAGGGAGATAAGTAACTATACAACCTTTAGAAGACAGCTGAAGGCAGCTCTGTATAGGGAAGGTTTCTTTTAATGTTTAATGTTTTATTACATTTTTATATATGTTGGAAGCCGCCCAGAGTGGCTGGGACAGCCCAATCATATAGGTGAGGTATAATAGGAAGAAGGAGGAGGAGGATGTCCCTATTTTTATTGGAGAAATGTTGGAGGGTAGGGCAACAGAGTAGAACAGAGCAGCAAATCCATTGCTGCTCTGATATCCTCCTGGCTTGCACCACTGAGGGCAAAAGGGGGGGGCTGGCATGATTTGCTTAAGTTTTTGCAACATCAGCTCCAGACAGGCATAGCTGTAGATCTTGAGGATCAGGCACCTTGGATAATCCCTCTAGTACCTTGCCTCTGCTCCACATGGAAATTGCTTATTTCATGGGGCTTACCACTGTTTGAAGAAGAACAGCAGGTCACAGTTTTCTGCTTGCTAGGGAAAGCTGGGGTGGTCACCATGACCGAGCTTCTCCACAAAGGGCGCTCCAGCTAAGAACATAAGAAGATCCTGCTGGATCAGGCCCATGGCCCATCTATTGTTGCAGGTATTAATATTGTGCAGTGGACTGGATGCATGACAACCGACTCCTTTTGGAAAGGGAGCATTGTCCAGACCCATGAAATTATTATTCAAATTTTACAAGCAGAACTCTTCAAAACAAAACAGAATACAGTAAAAGACACAGGCATAGCAAGGTCAACCAGAACTCAGGGCGGGTGGGCGATCCAATGCACTCAGCGAAAGAGAAAGCAAAAGCTGAGTGCCCCAAAATTTAAAGCCTTTGGTCCCACCCACCACATTGCAATCAATTTGCCCCAGCAACCTGGCCATCCAATCGTTGCCCCAGGCCAGCTCACTTTTACCTGCCTGGCAACAGAGGGCTGGCTTGGCAGACTCCACTACAACATGTGCTCTCATTTCAGGGAGAACACGCTTTACATGCATTGTTCTCCCCATAGTGTTCAGAGAGACTTACAGCCCTTTCAAGATGACAAATTTGCAACTCAATACCTTCATCACATGATCCAAGGTTCACTCTCAGCACAGAGTAACAGGAAACAATCAACAGGTCCATTACTCATTAACCCATGTAGGAGCTTAGAGTCCTTAGTAAAACTACTGTGGGAAAACCCCAATGTGTTAGAAGTACACATTTAGCCGTTTTCCATTTCAAACCTTCATTGATACACATACATTTTCCATTTCTGTGACAATTAAACCAATTATATATATATATATTTTTAAGGAAGGCAATTAGTAGTTTAATAACAGCTTTCTGCTGGCTGAATATTTTTTTTAAATGATATTTTATTTAAATTTCAAAAAAGAGTTTACAAAAATAATAAGATAATAAAAAAAGAATACAAACAATAAAAAATACAGAGTAGAAAAAAAAGAAAATAGAAAAAACAGTAAAAAAAAGTCCATCTTTCAATGTCTTATTTTTCATTCACTTGTTTCCCTGGCCTCCTCACACCTCCCTTTTTTGTATTACATTTCGAATGGTTAATTCAGCAAATCCTTTCCCTCTTTGTTTTTATCTTAGCTCTTTATCTTGACATATTGTATCCTTATAATTTCATCTATTTAATAAATCATTTTTACATACTCCTTTTTAACATTGTTACTAAAACCGCTTCGTTTCATTCCAGCATCATTTTAACATTCATTAATTTTGCAGTGTTTCTGTAAATAGTCCTTAAATTTCTTCCAGTCTTCTTCCACCAACTCTTCTCCCTGGTCTCGGATTCTGCCAGTCATTTCCGCCAATTCCATATAGTCCATCACTTTCATCTGCCATTCTTCCAGAGTGGGTAAATCTTGTGTCTTCCAGTACCTTGCAATAAGTATTCTTGCTGCTATTGTGGCGTACATAAAAAAAGTTCTATCCTTCTTTAACACCAATTGGCCGACCATGCCCAGGAGAAAGGCCTCTGGTTTCTTCAAGAAGGCATATTTAAATACCTTTTTCATTTCATTATATATCATCTCCCAGAAAGCCTTAATCCTTGGGCACGTCCACCAAAGGTGAAAGAATGTACCTTCATTATCTTTACATTTCCAACATTTATTATCGGACAAATGGTAGATTTTTGCAAGCTTGACTGGTGTCATGTACCACCTGTATATCATTTTCATAATATTCTCTCTTAAGGCATTACATGCCGTAAATTTCATACCTGTGGTCCACAACTGTTCCCAGTCAGCAAACATAATGTTATGTCCAACATCTTGTGCCCATTTAATCATAGCCGATTTAACCGTTTCATCCTGGGTGTTCCATTTCAGCAGCAAGTTATACATTCTTGAAAGTATCTTAGTTTTGGGGTCTAGCAGTTCTGTTTCCAATTTTGATTTTTCCACCTGGAAGCCAATTTTTTTGTCCAAATTGTAAGCCTCCCTTATTTGATAATAATGAAGCCAATCTCGCACTTTATCTTTTAATTTCTCAAAACTCTGCAATTTCAATTTATCTCCTTCTTGTTCCAGAATTTCCCAATATTTCGGCCATTTGGCTTCCATATTGAGCTTTTTCTGGGCCTTTGCTTCCATCGGTGACAACCACCTTGGGGTTTTATTTTCAAGTAGGCCCTTATATCTTATCCAGACATTAAACAATGCTTTCCTGACAATATGGTTTTTAAATGCTTTATGTGCTTTAACCTTGTCATACCACAAATATGCATGCCACCCAAAAACGTTATTAAAACCTTCTAAATCCAAAATGTCTGTGTTCTCAAGAAGCAGCCATTCTTTCAACCAGCAGAATGCTGCTGATTCGTAGTAGAGTTTAAGGTCTGGCAGGGCAAATCCACCTCTTTCCTTTACATCAGTTAATATTTAAAATTTTATTCTGGACTTCTTGCCCTGCCAGACAAATCTAGAAATATCTCTCTGCCACTTCTTGAAACAGTCCATTTTGTCCAAAATTTGCAATGATTGAAACAGAAATAACATTCTTGGCAATACATTCATTTCTCGTATTGTCAGACAAGTGTCTACCCGGGAGAAAGCCAGCTTGGTCTTTATGTATCTCCTCCACTAATACTTTTTTTAGTCTTTTAGCCAAAATGTCTGCAAAAATTTTGTAATCCACGTTAAGCAGGGATATGTGGCAGTAGTTCTTAAGTTGTGTCTTTTCAGACTCAGTTTTCGGTATAAGTGTAATATAAGCTTCCTTCCACGACTCTGGCGCTTTTCCCCCCTCTAAAATTTCATTACAAACCTCCTTTAGTGGTTGAATTATCCAATCTTTCAGAGATCTATAGTATTTTGAGGTTAAACCTTCTGGCCCTGGAGATTTGCCCAACTGCATATTCTGGATGGCACCTTCCACCTCCTGTTCTGTGATTTTATACTTCAACATTAACTTGTTTTCTTGAGAGATTTTTTGTAGTCCATTTGTTTTTAAGAATTGGTCTATATCGAATTCTTTCTGTGGCCCTTGTGTATATAACTGTTTAAAATACCTCTGGAAACATTTTCTAATTTCCACTGGATTCTGAATGTTCTTTCCTTCCACTTCCAAGTTGGTAATGGTGTTAAGTTTTTGTCTTTTTTTCATTTGCCAAGCTAACAGTTTTCCACATTTATTGGCCGATTCAAATGTCCTTTGTCTCATCTGTTTAATTTTGCATTCTATTTCCTGATTCATCATCTTCATATATTGAACTTGATATAACTTTATTTCTCTCAGAATCTCTTGTGACTTTGGTTTCGCTCTCAGTTTCTTCTCACCCTCTTTTATTTTTTCTAAAATTTTGTCCTTTTTCTCATTTTGAGTTCTCTTCTTTATTGCATTCTGTTGAATTAGAAACCCCCTCATAACTGCTTTGCTTGCGTCCCAGACTACTCTTTTTTCAGTAGTAGTGTTCATATTTATCTCAAAATAGTCTCAAGGTTTTTTGGGCCTTCTTAGTAACCTCTTAATCTCTAAACAGGGTGTCATTCATCCTCCATCTGAAGGAACTAGTTGGTGTTAGTTTCATCTCCATTTTCACAGCATTATGGTCGGAGCAAGTTTTAGGGCAAATTTCCACTTTTCGAGTCTTAGGAGCCAGTCCTCTAGTTATCCAAATTTGGTCAATTCTTGTCCATGTCATTTTGGCTTCAGAGAAGAAAGTTCCCTCTCTACCCAAGGGATTCTTTATTCTCCAAATGTCAATTAAGTCCATATTGTCAGTCATCTCAAAAAAGGTTTTTGGTAGTCTGCCATCTTTAGTAACTACCTGTCTCTGTGCCTTGTCCATGTTTGTGGATACCACTCCATTCATGTCTCCCATCATAATAATGTTATAATCCATGTAGTCCAGCAATGTCTCATGCAACTTTTTAAAAAATTCCGATTTCCCCTCATTTGGTGCATAAACTCCTACTATCAGAAATTTCTCTCCTTGTGCTTGAATTTCAATTGCCACAAATCTTCCTTGTTCATCTTTAAACATAAATTTCGGTGATAGGCTCTCTTTTGCTAAACCAATTATACTTAACATCTCTCCTCGTCTAGATGCTGTTGGACTACAACTCCCAGCATTCCTGACTGTGGGAGGTGGAGTCCAGCAAAATCTTGAGAGCCACAGATTCCTCTTCCCTCTCTTACAGCCTAATGAGCCCTGCATCTTTCTGCTAACTTAAAGAAAGTAAACTTAACAGTCATTAGAGAGGAAATTGCTTAGAAATGACAGGCATGCCATACGAACAACAAAACAAAGCAATATAGTGCAGAAAAGTAAAGAAAGGATGTCAGAAGCTTCTGTCACACTGAGTGACAGAAAGTCCCTCTGAGTCGCAGTTCTTCCACTTGACAGCGGTTACTTCTGTTTCTTGCCTCTGTTGAGAGTTAGCTACATAGGTTATCTTTAGTCATCCTTATACATTGTTCCAAATACAACTTACTAGCCTCTTGAACAAGATATTGGAGACTTCCATACTTCACTCAAGACAAAGGCCCATTGAACTTAAGGTATCATTTGTACCACACATGTAAAGCACTCTTATACCGCTTTAATTTCCCCCCAATTTTTTTAAATTAGTTTTCACAATATTATAAACAAACACACACACAAGACAAACAAACATAATTCATAGCCTTATTGAAAATTACACTTATTAACTTTGTTAAGTGACTTCCTCGCTTCCCCTTGGTTGAATTTCATTGCATGTCCTTTTAACGGTTTTCCAAATCCCAATTCTTATGAAATTTAACTTAAACATTAACATCCTTAAATCTTCACCTTATGGAATTAAACATATTAATTCATCACTTAACCTAAACAAAATCCTAAGCCAATGAAGTATCTGCAAGCCATTTTCAGTTAATTTAACTTAACAAATTTAACTAGATAATCATTAAATTTATTCCACTCTTCCTGATACTCCTCCTCCTTCTGGTCGCGGACTCCTTATACCACTTTAATGGTCATGGCTTTCCCTAAAAGAATCCCAGGGATAATGGTTTGTTAAAGGTGCTGGGAACTGCAGCTGTTTGAAGGGTGTCCTAAATCTCTCAGCTGTGGATGTGACCTAAGTCAAGTGTGCATCCTATGCATGTTTCTCCATTCCCAGCCAATGCTTGGGAATGATGAGAGTTGCAGCCCAACATCTGGGGACCTAGTCCTGAAGAAATGTGTTCTACATTCCTTTGTTCATACTTCTGGGTATTTCAGAAGTTGCATTTGGGTATTACGGGTTGCAGCAATTAGTAATTGCTTTTTTTATAACACCATTTTCACTTCCCCTTCCATATGCTGCCTAAGTAGACCAGATGTGGCCTGGGCAACACCTTCTTTTAAGTGGCTCCTGACACATCCTGCTCTTCCATTGCATCACAGTTCCTTCCAGTTCACTTCCTCCTTATTTTCCATGGTGGTTTTTTTTTAAGCATTTCCTCTTCTTTCTATGTAGATTCTATCAGAAGGGGCATTATTTTATAAAAGTATAAATTCATATTTTTATTCTGGATTAGTCTATATTTTGGATTAGTTAAAACAGAGCACTTTTGCCTCTGGCTCTGCCAGTCACTGAGTCTAACTCTGTCCACTGCCAACATGTGGCCCCCAACAGATTACTTCAGAAGGAATGTGGCCCTTAACAATAAAAGGTTGCCCACTCCTGACATATTGGAATAGCCTAGTGATTTTTCACTGTCTGGCCTATACATTTAATGTACGAACTCATTTAATGTACGAACTCAAGAGTTGGCATAGTTACTAAACTTGGACCAGGGAGTCCTGATTTCAAATTGAGGCTCAGTCACAAAGTTCAAGAGTTCCATTATCTCTCTCTCAAATATCTTCCACACATTTCCTTACTTCACCTAAAAGTTTTCTTCTTGCTTAATTCATGCACAAAGCATGGGAGAGGGCTTGGGCAGACACAGCACACGGTGGGCAGAAGGTAACAGAAATGGCTGGCATGTGCTCCAGATCGCCAAAATGTATCATCAGTGCTCACATTGTTAAGTGCAATGGAATTTCCTGCAATGAAAATGTATTGAGGACAAGAGCACTCCGTGATAATTGTATATTCCTTTTCCAGCCATCTCATTACTCATCACATCAACAGTTGCTATTTCCCTGAGAATCTGATGTACTAAACATGACAAGAAATTAGGTTCAGGAATGATCCACAACTAAGAACATCCATTAGCAAATTAACTTGTATCAGAGATGTTAAAATATATAGTAAAGACTGTTAAAGGGGAGGGGAGGCAGCTAATCTATTTAGTGGTCTCCTGAAATCTTAGGAGAAATGTATTTCTCTCACCCTCCTTTTCATTTGAATAATCTCCAGTAAGATGTCCGTATCTTTAGGGAAGGCAGATTAAAACTGGCAACTGTGATAAATTTATTAATGCCTGAATTGAGTAATTTGGGGTTGTATGTGTGTGTGTGTGTGAACAGCGCATCCTGAAGACATGTCAGTATCTCAGTCCCTTTGAGATCTGTGGTCTGTAAGCTGTCTGGATTCAAACCATATTTAGCAACATGCTGCAGATACACTGATAGGAAGAAGTCAGCAGTCACAGTTCATTAGCTGAATGACAGGCTCTGACAACACTTCTATTTTATCAAGGCTGGTTCCTGTAAGACTAGAGAGTGGATCCTCATCTCCAAGCCTCTATAAAGTCCAGCAATGTGGTGGGTTGGGACCCAGTACTACAGAAGGAATGGTTTGTGAGTGACTCACCAGGATGTTAGCTTAGAGGAAGGTCAGTAAAGAATAAGGGACTCTGATTGTCCTTGCAGACAAGCATGTTGGGAAGCCTCCTTTATAAGAAATCACAAGTTTATCTCTTAGTAGATCACCAGGAAGGAAGGAAAGAGCAGAGGTCGACTTACTGTAATGATAAAAAAAAATGTCTAGCAAACCACAAGCAGGAGAAAGCTGTCTTATTCCAAGACCAACCACTGGTTTTCCCCTCTCACTTTTGTCTATTATGACTGACAGTGGCTTTCTGGGTTTCAGAGGCAGTCCTCCCTGAAGCTGCTTGAGATTGAACCTGCGACTTTCTGAATGCAAAGCATGTACTACAGCTCTCTAACCTGAAACAGACAGTATCTGCTGCATAGAGCAAAGAGCAGGACTTTTCCAGGTTTGTGTTTACTTCTAAAATCATGAGGCCTTTTATCCCTTACTGGACTCTTGAGAGTTTTTATTTTAAATGATTTTATAAAGACTCCACAGCCACCTTCCATTTCAGTGTATGCAGGAACGCTGTCCAGAGAATGTGTCATGGGCCTTGGTCTAAAGGGGGCTTCTAAGGATGATGTTTCATGTTGGAGGAATATATACCTCAATGGATCACTGTCTCATATGATTCAATTTGGATGAGCTGCTGTTATCTCCTCATGCAAACCTAGATTTCTCTGAGTTCACTGACTTTCTCAGCTTTCCCCAGGGTTACAAAATAACCAGGCAGAGGGCCTTCCCGGTAGTGGCACCCGCCCTATGGAACACCCTCCCACCAGAGGTCAAGGAAATAAACAGCTATCTGACTTTTAGAAGACATCTGAAGGCAGCCCTGTTTACAGAAGTTTTTAATGTTTGATGTTTTATTGTGTTTTTAATATCCTGTTGGAAGCCGCACAGAGTGTCTGAGGAGGCCCGGCCAGATGGGTTGGGGTATAAGTAATAAACGATGATGATGATGATGATGATGATGATGATGATGAAACCAAGCTCCTACATACATAAAGGAGGCTTGACTCTTCAGCCCTTCCTCATAAACAGATGATGGATTTGGGCTGGCAGGAATGCAGGGGAAGGTCCAGGGGAGGTTGGTGATTGGCCTTGCTTTTCCATTCTACATGATTATAATGTCTTAACAGGGCTTTGAGCATATCTTATGGCAAATAATGACCTTGAAATGCTACTGTGACTCTTAACGCCTTTTCGGCTTTGGCCCCAGGCTGGTGGAATACTCTTTCGCAGGAGACTAGGGCCCTGAGGGACTTGACATCCTTCTGCAGGGCCTGCAAGACAGAGCTGTTCCGCCTGGCTTTTGGTCCGGGCCCAGTTTGACCCCCCTCTATGGGACCCTGTAAGTTACCTCTTTGGCCCTTTTGTAGGCTCATATGGACCAACATGGATAGCTGGGCTTGATGAATACTTGAGGTTCCCGATGCCTATGGTTGTAATTCGTGGCTAGTCATTTAATTTTATCCTGATTCTAATTTTTAAGCTGTATTTTAATCCATTGTTTGATTGTGTTTTAATGTATTTGATATTTGATGTTAGCCTCCCTGAGCCCGGTCTTGGTCGGGGAGGGCGGGATATAAATAAAAATTTACTTACTTAATTAGAATCATAGAATCATAGAATCATAGAGTTGGAAGAGACCACAAGGGCCATCGAGTCCAACCCCCTGCCAAGCAGGAAACACCATCAGAGCACTCCTGACATATGGTTGTCAAGCCTCTGCTTAAAGCCTCTGCTTAAAGACCTCCAAAGAAGGAGACTCCACCACACTCCTTGGCAGCACTTACTTAAGCGGTAGCAAAAAGGATGTCCATGGGTTAGTCAGATCCCAAGCCTGTGCTTAGTTATTTGGATGAGAAAAAAGCCAACGACTTTTTACTTTGCTAAAACATTTCAGTCATTCCAGCAAGGGCTAAGGACAATTACTGCATCAGCAATGAAGTCGCTCTCACAGAAAGCTTCGTCTACACGTGTCCCAGTGTACAGCATGATGTCACACAGCTGAGCTTGTACAGGACATGAACAAAAACCGGGCTTGGTAATTTATTGCAACTGATGTTCCACAGACAGGTTTAATTTTTTATGGGGCCGTCAGTTTTTAAGAGGCTTTCATTTACACGTTTGATTTCCTGCTGCACTGCTTCCACAATATAATTCAGGCATGACTGCAGAGGCCAGGGAGAGTAGCGGGAGTGGCCTAATTAAATGATATATGACTTGTCCGTGTGAGAGAGAGTCTGTTGCCTTCCTAGCGAGATAAAGTTGTCAGGAGAAGCACACTAACTCAGCATTAAATGCATGCCGCTGGCTTCTTAGGCAGTAAAGATTGACAATTCCATTAACAACAAGGCCTGCTATTGACTTTTTATTCTATCAATATTTTAATTTTTAATACAAATCATGTAATCCATTGCAGAGCCTCAGAAGAAATAGCCCTGGTAAGATGTTTCCATAGGGAAGTATCCAATAACTTACATGAATTCAACCTTTGTTTTGGATAGTAGCTTCAATGAATTGAAATTAAAAGAAACATGAAGCTCTCCATTTTCACGTGCTTGTATGTCCAAATGATTTCAATAGCATTTAACAGATGTAAGTGGGAGCCAGATTGCAGCTTTTTATGTTTTCCATTCCTTTTCAAAAACTGAGCACGACTCAGTTCTTATTATCCTTTCTTTCTCCTTTTCTGCTCTTTCAATCAAATTGCATGAAGCATGCAGGCCCCGAGTCAGAGACTGTTGCATGGGACTGTGTGACCTGAGATATGCGAGTTGAAAGTGGAGATTGTTGTCACAAGGAATTGTGGATCTGAAGAGATGAAGGCTAAGTCAACTCAATCCAAAAAGAGTTGAGGGGTAGCGAGGAAGATCAAGATGTTCACAGTTATTGTTTCTGGGGTGAGAATGGGAAGTCCTACTGATTGGGTGTTGTTCAACCAGGGAAGCTAAAGCAGCTCCAGACCACGAAAACCCATCTATGAAGGACCCATCTATGTCAAAGGTTCTACACAGAACCTTTTACCATCCAAGATGGTAAATAAAGAAATGCACTCCCACCAGAATGCTAATGCATTAAAAAAAAATGCACCTCCTCATTCTCATGTGGATGCAGTTGACATTAGACAACTCACTTCTGAATATGCAGCACTCCATGGAGATGCATCTAAGTCTGATTTGCACGTTGAGCGGGCATCTGTCTATATGTGTAGGTCAGGCCTGCTGGATTGTGATCACAGTATAGGAGGGTGGAAGAGAAAAAACAACAATAGGGTGCTGAACATTATTGGAAGAAAAACCAGTCTTTGTGGCCTGGTACAGACGGCTAATTTAATTTTATCGATTTAAGTGAAAGTGACTTTAAACCAAGGGAGACTAATATGAATGGTAAGCCTAATTGCAGATGCCTCAGTACATTATGTAGATAATAACAGCTCCCCTGTGGATAATACAGGACTTACTGAGAGAAAGGGAAATTATGCTCTCTCTCGCTATAATGAAAATGAGCCAATATTGCATTTTATCCCTCAGTCCACAGATTGAATTGGAAATGTCCTGTGCTCTTTGTTTTTACTAATCCTACCCTAATAACCACATATGAATGAACTTCTTTGCACATTAATTTGTTCTGACAAAATGAGAACATTCTTGATCTATCTAAAAACAGTATGCACAATTTTTGAGGGGGCGAGAAAAACAGTCATACCTAAGGTTATAGACGCTTCAGGTTGCGTTCTTTTTTTGGGTTACGGACCACTGAAACCTGGAACTACTGGAACGGGTTACTTCCAGGTTTCAGCGGTCATGCATGAGCAGAAACGTTTTGGCCAAAAGAAACCCCCAAAGCAGCTTGCAAGGAATAAACTCAAAAATTCAAATAATAGACAATTCTTGAAAGGATACTGTGATGGGATGGTGAGCTGCTTGTGCGTAAAATCCTAGTCCCTCAGAGTTTGGCTAAGTCCACAAACCTCTGTCTGTGACGGAGCTCCTTAAGCATGGCTCCATCAGTCGCTCGTAGAATCGGACAGTGGGCGTTTACGGAACTTCTTCCAGCATAAAAGCTCCTTAACGGAAACGCGTCTTCTGGACTCTCGGCGTGACAGTTTCCGGCGAGGAGTAGGTGTCCCTATGGGAGGTCCTGAAACCTCTCCACTGTTCTCGCTTGAAGTGTCTCTGAGCCCTCCCTCCGACTCACTTTCCCTTGGAACTCCACTTCTCCCCCTGCTGGTTCCCTCCTCAGCTGAATGGTCTCTCTCACCCTCTGTGAGCCCTTTCACCTCCTGCTCCTCAGATGGCAGTTCCCTGACATCCACCTCCCCTCCAGGGCCCCCTTCACCCCCTTCCCTCCCCTCCTCTGCGGGAGGCGAGGGAGCAAAACCCCTGAAAGAACCTCCCTCATCTTCCGAAGTTTCGAACACTTCCCTCCACCTGTTGCTGTTTCCGGTTTCCAAGTACTCCTCCTCATCGGAGTCTGTTCCTTCTTCCAACTCCGATTCCCTGAATCCTTCCAGTTCCTCCTCATCGTCGGTGGTGCCAAAGTACTCCCTCCGGAACCTCGCTACTGGCTGAGGTTTCCTGGGGAACCTTTGGTGGAACGTTTCGATCAAGATCTCGTCACTGACCTCCTCTGCCGTCACCCAGGTGTTTTCCGACTCCGGTTCCCCTTCCCACGCGACCAAATACTCCACCTGATTACCCTTCCACCTGGAGTCGATGATCTCCGCCACATGGTTGCTGCTTTCTCTTTCTTCTAAGACTGGCCCCCGTGTGGATACCCCTTCACCTTCCCCCCTATATGGTGACAGTAATGACCTGTGGAATACTGGGTGCAGTTTCATGTGGTTCGGTAACCGGAGTCTGAAAGCCACTGGGTTGACCTGTTGGATGACCTCAAATGGTCCCAATCTTTTGGGTCTCAATTTCTTGCAACCCCCCTTGAACGGCAACCCTTGGGTTGATAGCCAGACCTGACTCCCCACCCTAATGGTTTCACCTTCCCTTCTGCTCTTGTCTGCCTGCCTCTTATATTCTTCTTTGGCCCTTTCTAAGTTGAGTTGGAGTTGACGATGGATCGCTTCCATTTCTTCTACAAAATGTTCAGCGGCCGGGACACTCCATCTCTCTCCTCCTCCCCCTGGAAACGCCCTGGGGTGGCACCCATAATTAGCCAAAAAGGGGCTCATCCCGGTGGATACATTCTCTGCATTATTGTAAGCAAATTCCGCTAGCGCCAACTTTTCGACCCAATCGTTCTCTCTGTCATTGACATAACACCTCAGGTATTGTTGGAGGATACCGTTTGCCCTCTCCGCCTGCCCATTGGTCTCAGGGTGCCTGGCAGTCGAAAAGTTGACCTCTACGTGCAACAAGCTCATAAGTTTCCTCCAGAATCTGGACGTGAACTGTTTCCCTCTGTCGGAGACCACCCTCAAGGGGGCGCCATGCAGCCTAAAAATATGTTCTACAAACAATTTCGCTGTCTCTTCCGCCGTGACTGCATGTGAGCAAGCTACAAAGTGACCCATCTTAGTTAACAGGTCTACTACGACTAGTATGGCGGTTTTCCCCTGGGATTTAGGCAGATCAGTCATAAAATCTATCGATACCGCCTCCCACGGTCGTTCTGGTGTGGGTAACGGTTCTAATAACCCCGCTGGCGCCCGCCTTTCTCCTTTGGCTCTCTGGCACTGGTCACACCCTCTCACATACTCCCGTACATCCTCCCTCACCTTGGGCCACCAAAACTCCCTGGTCACCAACCACATGGTCTTGTGTTGCCCAAAATGGCCCGCTGTGGGGTTGTCGTGCAGCTGTTTGAGTACTCTCCCCCTCAATTCCCCTTCGGGTATATATAGTGCCCCTTTGTAATACAATGCCCCGTTTCTTTCTTCAAAACCTCCGGGGTCTTCTCCCTCTCTCCTTAAACCTCTGAGCTTATTCTGGGCGTATTCATCATTTACCGTTCCCTCTACCAGTTCCCTTTGCCCCACCCAGGCCGCCCCACACACCCAGCGGTCCTCTGGGATAATATGTCTCTCTTCAGGCGCTCCCTCCCCCTCCAAATATTCAGGTTTGCGTGAGAGAGCGTCCGCTCTGATGTTTTCTGGACCTGGCACATAGCAAATTTCAAAATGGAATTTGGAGAACTCCTGGGCCCACCTCACTTGTCGTTGGTTGAGCACTCGTGCCGTTCTCCAATACTCCAAATTCTTGTGGTCCATACACACTTGCACCTTATGCTGTGCGCCAATTAGTAAATGTCTCCATCTCCGGAACGCTTCGTGAATGGCGAGTAGTTCTCGGTCATATACGGTGTAGTTCCTCTTGGATTTGTTCAGCTTACGCGAAAAGAAGGCACACGGTCTCCATTCCGACTTATTGCTCCCCGGCTGAAGCAGCACCGCCCCCACCGCCCGGTCTGAGGCATCAGTTTCCACTCTCATGGGTTTTTGTAAATCCACATGCAGGAGCTGTTCTTCCGAAGCGAATGCCCTTTTCAATTCCTCAAATGCTTGCTCCGCCTCCGCCGTCCAAACGAATTTCTTCTTGCTGCTTAGACAGTCCGTGATGGGAGCCGTTAAGTGGGCAAAGTTCTTGATGAATTTACGGTAAAAGTTCCCAAACCCTAAGAACCTTTGCACATCCTTTTTCGTTTTCGGTGTCTTCCATTCCAGCACCGCCTGGACCTTGCCTGGATCCATGGCTAATCCCTTGTCTGATAAGCGGTACCCCAGGAATTCCACCTCCTTGGTGTGAAACTGACACTTCTCCAATTTCACCCACAGCTGGTTTGCTTGCAGTTGGCTCAGCACTTCCCTGACATCCTTTACATGCTGCTCCTCATTCTCTGAATATATCAGCACGTCATCGAGGAAGGCCACGCAATTCTTGTAGAGCAGAGGTCCCAGGACATGGTTCATGAACGATTGAAAACATGCGGAGCCTGATTGTAATCTGAATGGCATAACTAAATATTCAAAAGCCCCCAAAGGGGTGAACATGGTGGTTTTCCATTCATCCCCTTTCCTTATTCGTATCAGGTTGTATGCCCCTCTCAGGTCCAGTTTCGTGAATATCTTTCCCTTCCTCACCCTGGTCAAAATGTCATCAATTCTGGGCATGGGGAAAGCCACTGGTTCTGACACTGCATTTAAGGCTCTAAAGTCCACTACAAGCCTGGGTTTATCCGTGTTCTTTTTGTCCACAAAAAACACTGGGCTCCCCCCCACCGCTCTGGACTCTCTGATGAAGCCCCTCTTCAGGTTTTTATCAATAAACTCCCTTAACTCCTGCATTTCCCTGTCTGACATGGCGTACAGCTTGCCCACGGGGAGCTGGGCCCCAGGGACCAGGTTAATTTGGCAGTCAAAGGCTCTATGCGGTGGTAGTTTATCTGCTTCCCTTTCGCTGAAGACCTTGCTCAGGTCAGCGTATTGTTTGGGCACCTTCCCTTTGTCCGCCACTTCCGTCCCTGCTAGAAAGGCTTTTGCCCCTTCTGGCACCTTTCCCTCTCTGCAGTGTTCCAGGCAATGTGCTGACCCAAAGGAAACCACTCTCTGATGCCAGCCCACTAGCGGATCATGCAACGCTAGCCAGCTCATTCCCAAAATAACGGGAGCCCCTCCCAGGGTGGCCACATTGAACGCTATCCTTTCGGTGTGCCTGGCCACCCTCATAACCATTGGGACGGTCTGTAGGCTAACTTCTCCCAAAAGCTCCCTCCCATCGATCGTGGTCACCTGCAGGGGGTTGCTTAAAGGGAGTATCTGTATCTGGTGTTCAGCTGCAAACTCCTTACTCATAAAATTACAGGAGCTGCCTGAGTCCAACAGCGCCTTTGTCTTTAGTGGGTATCCGTTTGCCAGCTCTAGCAACACCTCTATTACCAGGGCTGGTCTTGGAGGTTCCGGAGTGGGCACTTTTACTGCTCCTTGGCCTGGCTGCAGTGCCCTGACGGTGGCAGCCAGGCGTTGGCTTTTACTGGCTCCTGGACTCCCTCCTCCTTCCCCCCAACAGCTCCCGCCATCCCTTGCCATTCCTTTCTTTGCGGGCAGACTCTGGCAAAGTGACCTGGCTGCTGGCAGAGATAACATTTCTTGGTGCTCTTTCCCTCCTTCTTCCTCCCTTCACTGGGATTTGAAACTGCGCGCGCGCGCGCTGTTCCAACTTCCATCGGCTCTCCTGGCGGGAAATTTGGCTCCGGAATCTCTGGAATGCGGAAATCCCTCCAACGCTCTCCTTTCCCCTCCCGCTTCTCCAAGGCTCTTGCCTCCTGGCACGCTCCAATGGTCAGCGCTGATTTGGTCAGCTGGTCCATAGACTCCGCCCTGGGCGCCCGGGAAAGTTCGTCTTTCACCGCCGAAGAAAGCCCCTCTTCAAAAAGCATTTGAATGGGTTCCGCCGATAGGTCCCACCCCAATTTATGTATCAACATTGTAAACTCAGTCCAGTACTCACGAACCGATCGGCTACCCTGTTTACAAGCCATCAATTGTCTGCGCACCAGTCCCTGTTCAATCTCGCTGGAAAACATCAAATCCATGGCGCGAAAAAACTTCCTCGTGTCCTTCAGCATTTCACTATTCCCTGCCATCAGGGGTCTAACCCAGTCTCTCGCCCCCCCTTCGAGATGGCCAATCACAAACGCCACTCGCGATGCCTCGTCGGGAAAGTCGTCAAACTGCAGCTCGAGAGCATACTGCATCTCTGTCCTAAAGGCTTGATAGTTCCTGGGGTCCCCCCAAACTTCTGCACCAATCCTGGCATCTTTCTTGCTAGTGTAGCGCCTTTTGCCTTTTCTGCGCCCTCCTTTCCTCTAGCCTCGCCGTTTGCAGCGCTAGCTGGACTTCCAACACCCGGTACCTTTCTTCCAGGCTTGGACCCTCTCCAGCTCCTCCTGCTCCCCCGGCTCCGGCTGGGTTGCTCATGATGCCTCTCTGCACAAGCTGCTTTCAGGGACTGTCCGATTGCTGTGATGGGATGGTGAGCTGCTTGTGCGTAAAATCCTAGTCCCTCAGAGTTTGGCTAAGTCCACAAACCTCTGTCTGTGACGGAGCTCCTTAAGCATGGCTCCATCAGTCGCTCGTAGAATCGGACAGTGGGCGTTTACGGAACTTCTTCCAGCATAAAAGCTCCTTAACGGAAACGCGTCTTCTGGACTCTCGGCATGACAGTTTCCGGCGAGGAGTAGGTGTCCCTATGGGAGGTCCTGAAACCTCTCCACTGTTCTCGCTTGAAGTGTCTCTGAGCCCTCCCTCCGACTCACTTTCCCTTGGAACTCCACTTCTCCCCCTGCTGGTTCCCTCCTCAGCTGAATGGTCTCTCTCACCCTCTGTGAGCCCTTTCACCTCCTGCTCCTCAGATGGCAGTTCCCTGACAGATACTTTGGCGTTGGCATCTATGTCAGGAAACAATGGACGAATGCACCTTTAGAGGTGAAGTCAGATTGGTGGAAGATTACAGTGCCTGCTGTGGCTGTAGAGACCGATATGGTAGAAACCTGTTTTCTTGCAGCTAGGGTAGATGAAGGCATCCGGTTGCGCTGCTACAGGTGCATCATGACATTTCTTCTCTCTGCACTCCTCATTCCTCTTCTGGTCACTGCTATGGATACAGTCAGGCACTGTGGTTGTCTGCAAGGGATTCCCACATGGCGGGGCTGATGTTGCCAGCCTTCTTTGCAGACATCTTTGTAATACAGAGTTGGTCTGCCAATGGGCCTGGTGCCTGCAAAGCACAGTCCTTGGGGATCCTGCTCTCTTTCCATTCTGTGGACATGACCAAGCCAGCAGAGAAATTGCTGAAACAGGAGTGCAAACATGCTGACAATGTGGGCTCCGAAGACCACACCTTTGTTTGAAACTCTGTCCTGCCATGTGATACCCAAAATCTTCCTGATGCAGCACATGTGGAAGGCATTGAGACATGACTCCTGATGGTTGTAAGTAGCCCAAGATTCAGTTCCATAAAAGAACATGCTCAACACGCAAGTCTGGTAGACCTCCATCTTTGCATTGCATGTTAGCATCACATTCTTCTGTACTCTTTTGGAGAGCGGAGCCATTGCCATAGCTGCCTTGCCAATATGCTTGCCCAGCTCAGCATCAATGGAGAGGTTGCTGTTTATGGTGGAACCCAGGATGCTGCCAACATCCTTACCAAATATATTGATCTTTGTCAAGCTGATGGTAAGGCTGAATTCCCTGCAGGCTTGGGTAAAACAGTTGATGAGTCTTTGTAGGGCTTCATGGGAGTGTACTGTCAAGCCTGAATCATCTTCAAACATCTTTCGGATCAGTACCTTCCACACTTTTGTCTTGGCACAGAGATGTGACAGGTTGAACAGACCCCCGTCGCTCAGGTGTTCTCATTTCTGCCACTGAGCTACAGTCCTTTCCTTTAAGTGCTTGGTTCATCTTCACTAGGTCTCTTGCTTCTTTTAGGTTCATCAGTTAGGCCTTCTTCAGCTGCTGGTCCATCCTTGTGCCAGTGTATATTGCCAGGTGTGGCAGCCAGAGAAGGGAGGCACTGCACAGTCCTGGTTTCTGTAGTATCTAACATGCTGATCACTCAACATCAACTTCGTTGGACTGGTCATGTCGTGCGGATGCCTGATTATCGTCTTCCAAAGCAACTACTCTATTCCGAACTTAAAAATGGAAAGCGTAATGCTGGTGGTCAACAAAAGAGGTTTAAAGACTCTCTCAAGGCAAATCTAAAAAAAAGTAGTATAAACACCGACAACTGGGAAACACTGGCCTGTGAGCGCTCCAACTGGAGAACAGTTGTCATGGGTTTTGAAGGCACTCAAACTCAGGACGCAAGGGAGAAATGTGCTAAGAGGAAGGCACGCTTGGCAAACCCTCACCATGATCACCTCCCACTCAGAAACCTATGCCCCCACTGTGGAAGGACGTGTGGATCCAGAATTGGCCTCCACAGTCACTTACGGACTCACTGTTAAAACCGTGTTTATGGAAGTCAATCTTTTTGACTACGAGTGATCGGAGAAGAAGAAGAAGAAAAAGAAGAAGAAGAAGACGACATGCAGATCCCACTACCTGACAAACTCCCTGGTAGGCTGGCTAAGATGTTCTGGGATTTAGTGACGAGAGGCTTTTAGTTCCAAGATACCACAGCATAGGCTGTATTTCTGCTGCATCTTTTGCTTTGGTTCCTCCACTTTTCCTCACAGCTCCTTCATCCTGTCTGCTCTCCCTGCTTAACTATGCTAACAAAATTAGGTGGCAGATCAAATCATACTCGTGTCATTATGCAAAATGCAACAAGATGAATTTCCATTGTATTTTTAAAAATGCATTCGTTCTGGATCGGAGGCCAGCAGTCAAAAGATATTTCTGTCAATTCACATTTAGAGCATGGGATAAAATAGAAATTCATTCTGAAAGGAAACTTGGGCTATTTGTAATGGATTGTAAAATGAAAAATGTGGTGGCTGGGACCACAGCATTTAAGGGAATTCTAGTGTGGTTTCTTTTATATCATGATTCTTGTAGGGATATGGATTCAGTTTATGGAAACGGATGAAAAAATAAATAGGGTCCATTTGGCTTTATTTGTATTTATCTTGCAGCAAATGCGGGATAGAAAAAATAGACATGAATGAGACTCTCATTTTGGGATCTCATATACCCTGTTCATGGCACTTGAAGTTAGTAGGGATAAATTTTAGCCCCATTCCATGCCCAATAAGCACAGGATGCCTTTGCCTGGCACTGCTGTAGCCCACAGATTGCCACAAAATACTGGGTTTTGCCCAGTACCTTCTCTGTCGGATGGGCTCATGGGAAAAAGCTGTCCCATGAGCCCTTGCTAAAGAGGAGAGGGGAAAGCCTATATAAGGCTGCCTCCCCTGGAGTTCACAGCCATTTTGCTTTGAGAGCTTCCCACCCGCCCGCCCTTGGATTAGAGCCTTCACTGAGCAATTTTGGGTCACTGGTTGATAGGCCGGAGAGGATTTCCACCCCCTCAACCTGATTGGCACTTGTTTGGAGGTTTTTGCACATTTCCCTCAGTGAAGTTGTGGCTTGCCTTTGTTAGGCAGAAGAATGTTGTTTGTATGAGGGTGGAAATGGCATTGGGCAGGATCGACATAGTGTAGGAGGGTTCCATAAGGGGCCTGAGGGGAGCAGAGACCACGGCAAACCCAAGCGACGGTTCAGTATCAGCCTGGTTGGAATATGTACCCTGGTCCCCCGGTGAGACCTTGCTTGCTTGACTTGCACCATGGCAAGGTTCAACACTGGCTGACTCCCGGCATACAGGTTTGGAGCGATCCAAGCCCAGTGGATCCATTCCATCAACATGGAGCTTGTGGAATGATGAACTGATCCTGGGATCCAATGCCATGCCAACCCTTGCCCTGCCTGCTGCTGTCAATAAAGATTTGGCCTGATTTTATCCCATCACCCTTGTACAGTTTGGTTATTTTGCTGCTCTCATGGGTCACATAATGAAGAAGAAGAGTTTGGATTTGATATCCCGCTTTATCACTACCCGAAGGAGTCTCAAAGCGGCTAACATTCTCCTTTCCCTTCCTCCCCCACAACAAACACTCTGTGAGGTGAGTGGGGCTGAGAGACCTCAGAGAAGTGTGACTAGCCCAATGGATGATTCCTTTTGCATTTAAGGGTGAAGATGCCTACTTCACACTTTCTGAAATGATAGGTGAACTGAAATGCAGCCAGCCTTTCAAATTTGCTCTTCTCCAAATTTACAGGACAGTTTCCCAGTCAAGTAATGTGTACTAAAATGTATATACTTGGCTACAGTGTGCACAGAAATGCATAAATCAGTAATTTTAAAAATGCATTCTATTAGAAGCAATATGCACAAAAATTCTGACAAATTGTTGAGGTGATTTTTAAAAAATAAATAAATCAGAAACTGATGTGGAAATAGGGTGAATTGAAGCCTGGAAAGACAAGAAACTGAGAGAACTGAGATTGAGAGATTTCCCTCTCCTTGTTTGAGAGTGAGTTGTGGATTACCTACATTCAATGACTTCAGAAGTTAAGTTGGGCTCAGTAAGAATGACCAATGGTGGCTGCCATCTTATTTCTTTCCAGAATGCCCCAACACAGCACTTTCTTTGCAGCTATGTTGGGTTGGGGAGCATTCTAGGGGGGAAAACAAAATGGCCAACACCACAGTAGGCAGTGGCAAAAGAAATGCAAAGTTATTGAGACCAACTTGCATTTGTTGCAACAATAAAATTACTCCACATAGGTTTGGGCATACTGTACAGTCGTACCTTGGTTTTTGAATGCCTTGTGAGTTGAACGTTTTGGCTCCCGAACGTTGCATACCCAGAAGTGACTGTTCTGGTTTGTGAACTATTTTTGGAACCCGAACATCCGACAGGGCTTCTGCAGCTTCTGATTGGCTGCAGAAGCTTCCTGCAGCCAATCAGAAGTCGTGCTTTGGTTTTTGAACGTTTTGGAAAACGAACGGACCTCCGGAATGGATTCCATTCGACTTCTAAGGTACGACTGTACCTCTTTAAAAAATAACCCTAAAGTACAACAAAGTGATAGAAAAGGATCTTTTTACAGATTCCAAGTTCTGATGCTGGTTGAAGTATGGAAATCTATATTGCTTTTATCTCAGCATTAATATTTCCACATAAGATCTTTCAAGTGCTGCCAAATTGATTTGATTAAAAAGAAATAATGATTCCATTTTTGGACGCGTAAATGAACTCTCTGAAAATAAGCGCAGTATTGAAGTTATAAATACAAAAGCATCTAAAAGAAAATATGTTGCTTATTTTATTTAACCTTACTCCAATTAGCTTTTTCACAGGATCTGCAAACTGACTCCTTCCAGAGACCTATTGTTGCTTCAGTAGTAACCATCACTAAATCTGTCTTTTGAGCGTCTGCCAAAGCAGAGGCATGACTCACTGAATGCCAGTCAAAATAATGCTCAATTTGACAGTATAATCATATATGCTTGGATAATGAGACTAACAAGCTTCTCTTCTCAATGATATGCTAGTCCTAGAAACTCTTTTGTATGGTTATTCAAAAGGAGCCGGCAGTCGTATTTCAGATATGGACATCCCGTGGGACAAGTAGAACCAATTTTTGAAAATCAAGAGATATTCTTTCCCCCCCAAAAAAATATTAAATTTTCCACAATTATAACAAATATAACATAGAGAAAAGGAAAAAAAAACACAGAAGAAAACACAGTACAATATTAAACAAGAAAAACAAAAACAAAATGAGATCTTAAATGCATATCCCTTAAAAAAAACAATTCTCTTACATTGTTAATTGACTTCCTCAGATCCCTCCCTTCTGAATTTGCATGTAACAGCTCTCCAATAACATTCTTAAACTAATCACCAAGACAAAAAAACTTTTTCCTTCCAGTAGCACCTTAAAGACCAACTAAGTTAGTTCTTGGTATGAGCTTTCGTGTGCATGCACACTTCTTCAGATACACACAAAACAAAAATTTTTTTTCCTTCCAGTAGCACCTTAAAGACCATGCACACGAAAGCTCATACCAAGAACTAACTTAGTTGGTCTTTAAGGTGCTACTGGAAGGAAAAAAATTTTTTGTTTTGACTATGGCAGCCCAACATGGCTACCTATCTGTAACTAATCACCAAGAGATATTCTTGATGGATCGGCATCTCTAGCTTCTATAGTCATATTATTACATCTATAGCCATATTGCATGCCTCTATGATTATATATTATTCTGAAGTTGAAGAATACACTGGGGAATGTTTCAAATATACAATAAGATTTATAGCTCGACACAAATATGTTTGCATGCAGGAACTGGACTTGAATTATTGGGCATGGGGTAGACTAAAAGAATGAAGTGACAGCTTTAACTCTGCTTACTCAAGAGTAAGCTCCATTTAATTGAACTAGACTTACTTTTGAGTAGGCATGTAGCATTGAAGTAGGAGTGCTAAATATATTCTGCCCAGGAGCGGCAGACTCCATAAATGCACCACTGATTATAAACGCACACCAAAAGATGATTGCTATTCCGCACTATTCTGATCAATGAGCAGGTTTGTGTGCAAATTAATTTGTGATTTCAAGGAATGCTTTTCCAAGGAAAACAATAAACCAACAGCACACTCGAAAGCAAGCTAAAAGGATATTACCGCCTGCCTGACTTTTGCTGTTACTGACTGACATGCCTTTAGAGGGAACCTTGCAGAAAAATAATAGTTTTTAAAGAAATGTAGAATGTCGGGTGTAGAATGTCTACATCCCAATCCCAAAGAAGGGCAGTGCCAAAGAATGCTCCAACTACCGCACAATTGCACTCATTTCACACGCTAGCAAGGTTATGCTTAAAATTCTACAAGGAAGGCTCAAGCAGTATGTGGATCGAGAACTCCCAGAAGTGCAAGCTGGATTTCGAAGAGGCAGAGGAACCAGAGACCAAATTGCAAACATGCGCTGGATTATGGAGAAAGCTAGAGAGTTCCAGAAAGACATCTACTTCTGCTTCATTGACTATGCAAAAGCCTTTGACTGTGTTGACCACAGCAAACTATGGCAAGTTCTTAAAGAAATGGGAGTGCCTGATCACCTCATCTGTCTCCTGAGAAACCTCTATGTGGGACAAGAAGCTACAGTTAGAACTGGATATGGAACAACTGATTGGTTTAAAATTGGGAAAGGAGTACGATAAGGCTGTATTTTGTCTCCCTGCTTATTTAATTTATATGCAGAATACATCATGCGAAAGGCTGGGCTGGATGAATCCCAAACTGGAATTAAGATTGCCGGAAGAAATATCAACAACCTCAGATATGCAGATGACACAACCTTGATGGCAGAAAGTGAGGAGGAATTAAAGAACCTTTTAATGAGGGTGAAAGAGGAGAGCGCAAAATATGGTCTGAAGCTCAACATCAAAAAAACGAAGATCATGGCCACTGGTCCCATCACCTCCTGGCAAATAGAAGGGGAAGAAATGGAGGCAGTGAGAGATTTTACTTTCTTGGGCTCCATGATCATTGCAGATGGTGACAGCAGCCACGAAATTAAAAGACGCCTGCTTCTTGGGAGAAGGGCAATGACAGGCCTAGACAGCATCTTGAGAAGTAGAGACGTCACCTTGCCAACAAAGGTCCGTATAGTTAAAGCCATGGTTTTCCCAGTAGTGATGTATGGAAGTGAGAGCTGGACCATAAAGAAGGCTGATCGCCGAAGAATTGATGCGTTTGAATTATGGTGCTGGAGAAGACTCTTGAGAGTCCCATGGACTGCAAGAAGATCAAACACATTCATTCTTAAGGAAATCAGCCCTGAGTGCTCACTGGAAGGACAGATCGTGAAGCTGAGGCTCCAGTACTTTGGCCACCTCATGAGAAGAGAAGACTCCCTGGAGAAGACACTGATGCTGGGAAAGATGGAGGGCACAAGGAGAAGGGGACGACAGAGGACGAGATGGTTGGATAGTGTTTTCGAGGTTACCAGCATGAGTTTGACCAAACTGCGGGAAGTAGTGGAGGACAGAGGTGCCTGGCGTGCTCTGGTCCATGGGGTCACGAAGAGTCGGACACGACTAAACGACTAAACAACAACAACAAAAGAATGCCGGACTGTCTCTTGATAAGCACACACAATATACTTGTTCCACAAACATGACTCTTGAATTATGTCAGGTATATATTACCAGAACAATTATATGAGCTGGTATTGAATCTTTCAGGGGCTGCCAAGTTGATTTATGCCAGGCACTGCAAAGCATGATCTGTGATGCCTTTTAGACTTTCCATCAGTGATGTGGAAGATTTCTCTGTAGTGCTTCTATAAGGCTTTAAGTCCAACGATCACATGGTCAGAGCCAATTCTATGTGTCTTTCCCACCCAATTGTGGCCCCAATGCAGATGAGAGATGACTGGGTGCTATGACATGTGGTGGCAGAACTCATGTAGACTTTAGAGAACAAAATTAGATGGGACAGCCATGATTCGGATCTCCTGCAGGTTCGCTTTATTAATTAGCAGCCACCTGTGTCCTATTAAACTTGGCCCTAGGGTAGACTTTTAATTTGAGTACTAATGGACATTTTATTGAATCCAATGACTGGCTACCTGTCAGCCATCATTGAATTTGGTCTTCAATGGATCTTGTGAACTTCTAATTGTTATTTGGTGAGAATCTAATTAAACTGAATTTTTCATATATTTCATTTTATTTCTTTGGTCATTTCCTGCTCATTTTATCTACAGGCTTTGTTACTGCCCACATTTGTGTATTGTTGTTTTTTTTAAAAAAAAGTTGAAAAAATACAAGTAAAAAGTTAATAAACATAATATTTTTCACTATGTTTTTTAATATTTGACTGTTATGATTTTGTATATATTTGCATCCAATATTTATTGACTTTTTTAGAAGTCCAGCAAGCATGATAAAATGTCCCTTCGTATTTTTCATACTTCCATCTGTATATTATAACCAAACATGTTTGCCCATTTAAACATGCTTTCTTTAACCTGCTCTTCTTGCATTTCAAATTTCAACAAACATGTTGGAAACAAAAAAAATGTTCACCATCTGTACACAATTGGATTTCAAAATCTGTCTTTTTGTGTTCTCTACCAAAAGTCTTTTAACCAACTTAAATTTCTTTGCTAGTTGTAAGTGAGAAAACCACTGGAAGCTATAACCTTCCAAAGAAAAAATACAATGGTTTCAAAAACAAATACATCTGCAATACAAAGCAGTAGATCAGATGAGTTCACACACTGAACATTGCATAGGATTGCATTGTTAAGTTAGGGTTTTTGGCTACTGTGTACAGTTTTGGAGAAGTCATGGGTTTTGTTTTCCTTCCTTCATCTTAAACCTGCCTATTTTTGAGATCTTTTTCTTTTTCAAGAATCCCATGAGAACAACTTCAAGCATATTTCACCCTATTTCAAAACCACACTGGGCTGGGAAAAGGTGCACAACACTGTCAAGTATAGAAACCTTCCCTGGGGATGATAATTTTATTTCTTTTCTTTTAAAAAAAATTGCAATCTTTTTACACCTATTACTTTCAGGTGATATACATTATCTCATCCTAAGAGCCAACGTTTTTAAAAGCATGCAGAATCATGCAAATTAGATATTCAGTTATTCTGACTTACACTTGCAATATGTGAAAATGTTCTGTTCTGAAAGCATTTTGTAGTGCTCCAATCGATTATCTCATGTATTCTTATAAAAAACAAGTTTTATAGCAAACAATCAAAAACAGAAGGGAGATTACTTTAATGGTCAGACCTCAAACAGTAAAGTTGGTTGTACATTAAATCTAAGCAACAAGGAGATAGTTCATCTAAAATATCACAGCAGGAGAAGTGTAATAATGACTGCATTCACACCTATATGGTTAAACAGCAACAGTTTCCCCCAGTTATAAAGCAACTTTTGTAGCCATCGCTGCCCCAGATTGCTTTAGGAGGAAGGATGAGATGTAAGTTTAATAATCCATAAAATAAATTCTATGGGGCATAAAAAAGGTAAAGGACCCCTGACAATTAAGTCCAGTCGCGAACAACTCTGAGGTTGGGGCGCTCATCTCGCTTTACTGGCCGAGGGAGCTGATGTTTGTCCACAGACAGTTTTTCCAGGTCATGTGGCAAGCATGACTAAGCGGCTTCTGGCGAAATGGAAACGCCGTTTACCTTCCCGCAGGAGTGGTACCTATTTATCTACTTGCACTTTGACGTGCTTTCGAACTGCTAGGTTGGCAGGAGCAGGGACCGAACAACGGGAGCTCACCCCATCATGGAGAGTCGAACCACCAACCTTCTGGTTGGCAAGCCCTAGGTTCTGTGGTTTAGACCACAGTGCCACCCGTGTCCCTCTATGGGGCATATTGAACCTAATAAGGTTTCTGTTGGTAGCACTTGAGTAATGCAAATATTGCGATGACCTTTATTTTTTAGCTCATGTGAAAAGTTGTTTTATTCATATTGTTGACTTTGAAATAAACAATTAATGATCTGTTGTATTCTAGGTACCTTGTAGGTCTTTTGTAATGAGCCCTAAAGTTGCAGTTCAGTTGAGTTTCTTCTTTATTCTAATGACGTTCTAATAGAGCTTGTTCATTCACAAACAAATATTCTCAAGACTGTTCTTTTCCTGCATAATTTTTCATATACATTGAGTCATCACAATCATCCTTGGGATAACGGTTCTATTACTTTTCCACCCACTTCCTCTAAAGGAGTCCTACAGCTTTATAGCCTGCTTATATACTCATCTACTTAGGAGTAAGTTGCATGAGGACCACACCTGGTCCTAAAAGTACAACCTATTGCAGAACTTTTTGAAAACAAAAATGAAAAACAAAGCAGTTGCCACATTTCCCTTCCCTTCCGTGATTGTGATTCCCCGCCCCCCAATGCACCTTCCACTCTGGAAAAAAGAGTGAGCTCACCAGCTATTGGGGAATGCAAATTAGTTCCCACTGAAACTCATCAAAATTGTTATTATATAACATATGATTATAATATAGGCCTTTGGTCTGACCCAGAAGGGCTCTTAGGTTATATAAACCTAAATAAAGGTAAAGGTAAAGGGATCCCTGACCATTAGGTTCAGTCGTGACTGACTCTGGGGTTGCGGCGCTCATCTCACTTTATTGGCTGAGGGAGCCGACATACAGCTTCTGGGTCATGTGGCCAGCATGACTAAGCCGCTTCTGGCGAACCAGAGCAGCACACGGAAACACCGTTTACCTTCCCGCTGGAGCGGTACCTATTTATCTACTTGCATTTTGACGTGCTTTCGAACTGCTAGGTTGGCAGGAGCTGGGACCGAGCAACGGGAACTCACCCTGTTGCGGGGATTCGAACCGCCGACCTTCTGATCCTAGGCCCTGTGGTTTAACCCACAGCACCATCTGTGTCCCTATAAACCTACATAGGATTGTGTAAAAGAATCTCAGAGCTGGAAGGGACCTGATGGTCTTCTAGTCCAAACCTCTGCAATGCAGGAATCCTGTCCACAGTTGTCGTTGGGTGGGCTTGAACCACCAGCTTTCTGGTTAACAGACCCATTGCCCCACCTGAGGGCTGGCCACAATGACATGCAGACATATAATCTCAGAAGCTGAGCCATTCACTTAAATTGCACACTTGGATCAAGACTTTGCACTTTTTTTCCTTCCTGAAATGCTGAACAGTGAGCACTCACCTCACATACAATCAAAGGGTGTTTATTCCTTCATTTTGCAAAGAGTAGCATTCCGTTCTCTTTCTGAACGTTTCTGCTATAGCAAAAACACATGCTTCCAAATTCTCAGTCGCAAGGATTGTTCAGAAATGATTTTTCCTGGAAGAGTTGAGATAATATTGTCAGGTTATTAAGCGAATTCTTGTAATTAGCAGGCTTTGAAATACAACACACATGCGTGTTAGCACAGATTTGCCGCATTAGATTTTCTTATCCTCGTCTTTCTGCAGTCACTATCACATTCCTTCTGTCCCTTAGGCTACTCCAGGACTACTGCAGAACTTCTAAAATGGGACATTAACAGCACTTAATTATGTAGCAGAAATAAAACCTCAGAAAAGCTGGAAGCATGATAAATGTTGTGGTGCGTGGTGATACTCACAGACTGCTTTTCTTTTCTTTTTTAAGGCACAGATTGTGAGACTTCTGATGAGATACTTCATTCAGTGTGCAGTGTAGTGTTTGAGGCCGCCTATCTTGGAGTTACTGAACACTGACAAAAGTTTGTGATGATCTATGCATATAAAGCCCCGAGGAACTCAAAGGCGTCAGTTCACATACCGACACATACATAAGCCTTTTAGGCCCAAAATTCTTTTATACTAAAGTGATTCTGTTGCTGTTCTTTTGTGGCTTCTTGCAGAAGACAACGTTCTATTTTCCCAGTTAATATTTAACATGTATTTAGCCACAGCAATGTGCTAAACTGCCTGTTGAGCACTGTTGCCTCAGGCTGTTCAAATAGCAGAAAACCTTTTAGTGTTAAGTGTCATCAGTATCACCAAGGATGCCATTGCATGAGAGAAAGGGATATCATATGCAGCTAGGACTGCACCGCAATTTCACAGATGAACTTTAATTTGGCTGGAAAAGGATCTGGAGGATCTCTCTTGTGGGACCTTTTGAATATGATCTAGACTTAGCTGTGAGGTGACCAGATTCACTGATGACGATAAATTACCCATGGTGCTAAAAACAAACAAGGACTTGTTGAGAGTTTTTTTTTAAAAAAATCTCTCCAAACTGGGTGAATGAATGAGCATAAAAACGGCAAATATAGTTCAGTGTAGGTAAATTTAAAGTGATGCATATATACCAATGGCATCTGATGTGGTTGTGAGGAACCAGGGAAGGGATCTTGGAGACAGAGCTTAATGAACGCTCATTCATGAGAAAGGCTTCTGGGAGTAAACCCTGAGGAAAAAATCTGTACCTACTGCCTTGCAGGACATCTTCAGGAGAAGAAAAGGCTAAGGAGTAAACCCTACAGAAATCCAGAGTGGAGTCCCTAAGACGGAAGGTGTCTTGAATGTCTCCTTCCGGCAAAGACTGCAGCCAAGCTGGTGCCAAATGTTTTGCTCTGCTTTCCTCTTGACCACATCAGCAAGGCCAAGAGGGGGATCTTGTCCAGGACGTCCATACACACTGCCCAGGCTTGCACCCCAGGGAGGTCATGCAGAAAAAACAATGCGGGAGGCAGCAGTTATGAGTTACCAGTCTCTGCAGCCACAGCAGGCGCTGTGATTCTCCAGCGGTTTGACTTCACCTCCAGAAGCACACTCCATTGTCTCTCAAGACAATTTACACCTGGGTGTAGCTGGAGGGGGTGCAAAGTTTACAGCACTCGCATCTCAAGAGGAGCTTTCCCCCCACAGCAATGCAGTATCAGATTCCAATAAATCGCTATTCCAGCCTGACTCCAGCCAGCTCACCAAGATAGTTTTCCTACTTCCTCCTCTGTGTTTCCAGAACAACTTTAGATATCAAAAAGGACACATTTTGCTGTGACATCACTCCCACTTTACCTTGGCAGCCTCCCAAGTCTCCTGTCCATGTCCATTCCTCGGATTAGCATGGGAAGATAGCTTTCTGCATTGCTATTTGCCCTTAATGACCCAGTACCTAGCTTCCTATTGTTTCTCAATGGCTCTGCACTTACTTGGTTTGCAGAAGTTGACCCAGGAATTTCTTGTCTGGCACAATTCCACAGCCTACATTTTCCCTTCATATCCCAAACATGTAAATCAGGCACAGGCAAACTCTGGCCCTCCAGATGTTTGGGACTACAATTACCATCACCAGTGGTCAGGGATAATGGGAATTGTAGTCCCAAACATCTGGAGGGCCAGAGTTTGCCTATGTCTGATGTAAATACTACCATTTATTAATTTCTACCATTCACTAATGGACTCTGGTAGTCTAGATCTATGGCAATTTATTAAGGGAAATAATACAAAAAAGCATTACATTAGGGGAAATCAAATTGCAAAACAACAATAACCGTATATTAGGCAAAACTGTAAGTATGCAAAGGTGTATATTAGGAGAAATTCACAATAATATGCGGACGAATTTTGATTAGGACTTTAAAAAAGAAATCACAGCAATGTGGAAATGTGGAGAACTCAGCTTGAGAGTGGAAAAATAAGAAGCCAAATGTGACAGATGCACCCATCCCTATCAGCTGCCCCCCCCCGCCATAGATGGAATTCTCCCAGCTTTGCAGCCTGTAAAGCAGGGAGAGGGGTGTCATTTCATCCTAGTTGCTTCCATTACTTCCCACCTGCAATTAAATAACACATTTTTCATACACTCCAGTCTTTCATAGCTCCTCAGCAGCACTCAAGTAATCCATTACTTCAAAACACACATCTATCCTGCCTTGCATTTGGCAACACTCCCTCCTTCCCAGGGTGCCTTAGAAAACAAAAATTAGTATAAAATGTACTTTTGTCACATTGAAGCAAGCTATGGTTTACTCACTGTCATGAGGCGGACAAGGAGATATTTAGAGGCAAATGTCAATGTTCAAAAGAGTGGCAATGATTTCTGTTCTCTTCCACTGCCAGAAAACTGGTTTAAAATACCAAGGAGCATAGACAAAAGAAGAATATAGCCTTGAGAGTGGGGAAAATTTACATCAAGCTGTTGTTTGTCATGGCCAAACATATGTTGTTTTATTCCCCAGATAAAACAGTCGGACAAAAATTACTCTCGTTCACACATCTTTCAGCTTCTACCTTATTGTTTCATTGGAAGGTGTGAAATGGAATCATGTCAAAGTAATTTTCCTACGACATGATGACAATCCTGCAAAAAAAGTAGGTTAGTTTCATATTTGTGCATCTCATCCTCAATTATTAAGGTAGGCAATTATAAAACAATTTTTAGATTATCTGTTTCAAACCAAGGGTTGATGACTGGATATTATTACACGGGATTGTAGTTACGTATAACCAATACCCTAAACATGCTTTCTTGAGCAAGTTTATTTAGAAGTAGGTCACAGTGGGTTTGGTGGAACTTTCAAAGTTTGCTGCTACAGAGGTTTTGGTCAGAAACATAAAATCAAATCAAAGTAGATTATGCTTGTGCATTGAATTTTGAGGTGTTAAAGTCCATGTTAAGCAAATTTATCAGCTCATTTGCACATTTGGGAGTCATTTGATTACCTCTCCTGCCTCCATCCAAGCTCTGGAAGTGTCACTTCAGAAAAACATATATTACTTAGCTATGTTAGTATTTGGCTCCAACCTGTTTCGTTTGGATGTTTTCGCATGGAGATTACAGTTTCCATGTACAAATGAAGAGTAAACAAAACTACCAAATACAGAGTTTACAATCTCAAAAACGAAAGTGTGAATTGGCCTAGCTTACAACTCTGACTTGTGCAATCAATTGTCATCGCAAAAAAGAAATATCACAAATTTGAAATTACTTTTAAGCTAATGTTGTACCGAATTTGTGTGTTGGTTGACTCGTGATGCAAAACCTTGATGCATGAAACAGTCTGTAAAAATATCTTGCCTTCCACATTTTTGCAAAATGTTGTCACCTCCATAGTTGCCTTGTCCTCTTCCTGTTTCATCCGTGACAGCAGATTTTAAAGTGAAATCTTCTTTATTTTTACAAAAATCAGTGCAGATTCCCCCCTACCCGACAAATCAGCAACTACACTAGCCTCAGGCACTCTGTAAGCAGTCCTTATGGCGTACCAATGAACGTTTCAATGAACGCTCAAGGAAAGACATTACGAGGCAAGTTCTCCCATGGGGCTTTGTCTGATCAGGAAGTTGTAGAGTGCTAGAAGGACGTTTCAGGAAAATAAAAATACCCACACTACGCACAGCCACCTCAGAACCAATGGTGTTTGGCCAGTGGACCAAGGGGACTGGCCTAGTCCCCTAAATGTTCCCCTGGTGCCTCCTTCCCAAGCCCAGGAAGCTTCTGCCCAGCTTAGGGAGAGAGGCACGATGCTCCGACAAGTCCAAAACCCCTCACTCATGACCTTCCCAAAGCCCGGCCAACTTTGGGAAGGAGGGAGGAGGACTCTAGCATTTTGTCAGAGCCCTGGCACCTTCTTCTCAAAGCCGGGGAAGTTTCTGCCCAGCTTAGGGAAGGATGCGCAATGTTCATTTGTGTGACGTCCTAGCGTGACATAGCCTCCCCCCAACATTTCCCTCGCCTCTGGCCCTAACTGTTCCCCTATGAAAATTTTCACCACACGCCACTGCTCAGAATGAGGTAAACTCAACCCCACATCTGCTGAAATTGTGAAGAAATTCTAAAGCACCCTGGGAAAGGCAGAATAATAGAAATTAGTCAACACTGCATGCAAAGCAGCCCTGCACACAAAGCAGTGGTCGGGCTACATGCCTTTTCCCTACATTCATGTACCAGTGTCTAGACCTCACGCTAGTTCCAGCACCTGCACAGCTGATTTAGTTGGCAGCTCTGGCTCACTGCCAGGTACATTACAGTAATTTGGAAAGGGTGTAAATAATAGGTGTTAAAAAAACCAATTAACATAAATACAGCCTGAGAATGAGACCAACCATCTCTCCAGCTAAGTACTGTTTAGTCTGGCTCATCAGAGAACATCCTGGAACCCGGAACCTTCTGCATACAATGACTGTCCGCAGAGCTGTATCTCATCCAGCGTTCTGAGATGGTCTCCTTTTCAGATCTGTGTGGATTTGTGGCTATGAGCAAGGCAGAGAGAACATTAATAAAAATGCATGCCGCACTGCTGTAATATTTGCAAATTGATAATGAATGTACAAAGAGCGGGGTTTTTTATCAGCAAGGATCTTAATTTGTTTATTTAGGCAATCGGGCAGACAGCGGAGAGCCTTGCGCAAGCTTACTTTATTCCAAATGCAATTAAAAATGAATGATCTAATTGATCTACAGGCAGGCATTTCCCTGGCTTTCTCCGAGAGCCCGCAGATAAATGTTGGAAGGTTCATTTTGAAAACAGCTAAAGTTCTACCCAGAATTATATGTGTGGTGATCGTTTCCTCAGGCTGACCCAATCATCCTGTATTTATGTCCCTTCTATTTCTGACTCAGATTCTATCCCGCTGAGAGATGTACAGTAGCTGCAAGCCAGAAAAATAAGTCGGAAGACTGCATTGTTGTATTTGTCTTTCATTATTTACCAGTAAGAAATGTTCCATGGGAAAGCTTTTGCCATAAATACCTCAAGAGCGAGACAGCAGGATTCTTCAGTCAGAGGCTGTAGCTGCAGGAACCAGGCGCCACAGACAGAAGACGGACACATTCTGAAATGTGGCACAAGTGGTTTCAGCTAAGGTTATTGTGAACGGGCTTCTCCCACTTAGCCACCCAATTTGCAGGACTTTCTTTTTGTTTCCAGATGTGGAGAAAAAATAAATAGTTTTGGTTGTGGGAGAGAGAAAGCTGAGCATCTCATTCACCCTTCATGATGTAGCTATATGAATCACAGCGTATTTCTGTTTCCAGTGTTAATGTGGGGGGATGGAGTTGAAGGGAGTGATGTAGGTATGGGGTGAAGAAGCTTTTCCAGTTCAAGGGTCGCATTCACTCCTGGACATCCTGTCGAGGGCCACATTTTTATGCACTGGGTGGTCTGTGTTCGCCTGAGCTTGAGTCTGGACAAGGATTCTGATTCGATACATATTATGCAATTTTCAAGGTTTGAGCTACTGGCATTGGCTATTAAGCTCTGAGTTATGATTCGCAGCTTGGCGGGGGGTGAGGGTTAGACAGCCAATCGCGTTGAGAGTGGGAGTGGCCCAGGCCTTCAGAAATACATATAAGCAGTTGCTTTGCCCCTGTTGTTCTGTTCTATTCTGTTTGCTCAGTGAAGTCTTTTGCTGTAATCGCTACATCTCGCCTAATGGAAACTCATGTATACTTCAACATGCCTATGGAGTTCAGGGCCACAGGCAGCAGTTGGCGAATAAAGTAATGTAACAATTTACAATAAGCTATTACTATTCTTATACTTATTTGTATCCTGCCTTTCCCCCAGATCAGGACTTGAGAGGGCTTACATAAATTAAAACACAGATAAAATACAGAAAACTAAGGACATATAAAAGGTAACAGTTACCAAGTAATTAAACTCTTAACAGAATTAAATATATAAAGAAATCTATTAAATTACAGTGGTACCTTGGGTTAAGTACTTAATTCGTTCCAGAGGTCCATGCTTAACCTGAAACTGTTCTTAACCTGAAGCACCACTTTAGCTAATGGGGCGTCCTGCTACCGCCGCGCCGCCGGAGCACGATTTCTGTTCTCATCCTGAAGCAAAGTTCTTAACCCGAGGTAATATTTCTGTGTTACTAGAGTCTGTAACCTGAAGTGTATGTAACCCGAGGTACCACTGTACTAAAGACAGCCCAGCACTGTTAAAAGCCCTTTCCTTTAATAAACAATCAGTTCCCCAAAAAACTGTCAAAAGAAACATTTTTCACAGGCAGAAGGACAACATAAGAGGGAGCCAGTCTTTATTTCTCGAGGCAGGGAGTTCCAAAGTTTGGAGCCTGTGGAAAGTTATTGAGGCTGAATAGAGGACTAGAGGACCTCATGCATCCCTAGTGACTGAGATTCCTCACCCCTGATAGGTGAAAGAACAAGTGCTCCTTATGGCTGATGGTTTGCAGCAAGCATTTCTCTGTCCCCCAGAATGACACTTTAGCTACACTTTTCAGATGTTGTTGGACTACAGCTCCCATCATTCCCTGCTAGCCGGGCTGATGTGAGTTGGTTCCAGCGACATCTGGAAGGTGGCATGTTAGTCACATCTTATTGTGTTGTATTGTTTTTAACACTTGATTGGAAGCCGCCCAGAGTGGCTGGGGGAACTCAGCCAGATGGGCGGGGTATAAATAATAAATTATTATTATTATTAATTTTTATGTACAGTATCTTTCTGGGACCAGGGAAATGGCAGTGGCCAGCCAATAGGCATTCATGCCAGCAGCATATTTCTTAATAATAATAATAATAATAATAATAATGATAATACATACATACATACATACATACATACATAATACCAATGTTATTCCAAAAAAAACTGCATGCATGTATGTATGTATCTTAAGATCTCAGGGTGAATCACAGAATAAAATACAGTCTCAGTCAGTTTTATTGCACATAGCCAAAGGCTGCCGCAATGTACACAGAATTATTTGACAATTAAAAGAAAATATACTGAATTGGTAAAAAAAGACTTAAAACATTTATATTATTAAAACATTACGTACTCTAAACAAAGCTATAAAAGTACCCCAATGTAAAAATAAAAACATTAAACAGTAAAATTCATAAGCTAAAATCATCACATGGTCACGAATGTTAAAAACAATATCAATTAATACAGTGTGCAATTTATACCCAGAGTTTGGTGACAAAGATAGAGCATAGCCTGAGGTAGATAGATACGATCAAATAAATTCATCTCCTTTACAGTTAATGGCTACCTTGGCTATATAATTTGCTCTAATTTTCCTAGCAGCAGTTGCAAAAAGTGCTACCCGCCAGGTCACATACTTATCTGTGTCTGCAAGGAGATATAACATCATATCAAGGGGGTTCTGGCCAGGGGACCCTGTCATTATAGGTACCAAAAATCTTTTTCTTGCATCATTATATAACGGACAGTGCAAGATATAATGCATAAGGTCCTCTACTTCAGAACATCCCCTAATGCAAACACGTTCGTTTTTTGGTATGCCTCTATGTCTCCCATCTCTATAAGCAGAGCTTATTGTATTTAGTCGTAGCTCTGTAAAAGCTTTTCGAAGCTGTGCAAAAGTCAATTCATTAAAATAAGATATGTGTTCATTGACCTCTCTAAGTTTAAAATACAATGGGGCGCATGTGGATGTGCACATAGAGTTTAGATCGTTTTTAGTTGCCACTGCCCTTATGGTTCGTTTAAAAATATTTTTCTGTGAATATAAGGGGAGTTCTTTAATCTCAGTCACTGAGAGATCATATTTGCCCATCAGTTGGGCAGCATGATGTACCCAGTTTTTAAGGGGTAATCCAAGAATAAAATACAGGATAAAAACATGTAGGCAGGGGCCCTGAGTTCCCTGAGTTGATCTGATTCGTTTTGTGTTACAGGACTGGGAGTTTAGTGACATTCAGACTGAATGTTGGATTCCACAACTTCTCCAGGCTACGGTATACACATTTTTTTTTTGAGAGCACTAAACTGAAAGTTGGCAGGACTTTAGGAATGCTTTGGATGGGGATGCTGGAAGCTCTAGGAAGGAACTGGCAACATTTCTGTCTGCTGTTGCGACAGAAAAAGTTAATATTGGCATGCCTATTGCAAAATATTTACATATTTGATATTAAAACGAAGAGATAATGTGTTAAAGCTGTGGGCTCCCTTTCCAGCCCTGTGAGTGCTGTTTCTTTCTCTCTATGCACAAACGTACAAGGGGTTGCAAACAGGAGAAACACTAACAAATTAGCATGGCTTAGGCCCTATCTGCATCATGCCACCATAAATAGCCCAGCAGAGCTTAGAACCCCAAGTTACAGCGCCTGCTTGTCTTGTGTTCATTTTATAGAAAATCCTGCTAAAGCATTTTATGATTTTACCTGCTTTGTTTTCACTGTGAGAATCGCAGAGGCAAAATATGCTAATGAACATATGTTGTTGACAGTCTGAGAATGGTAGTTGTGATGGAATTAGACAGACAGTAATAGACTGTAGGAAACTGAGAATTGCCATGTTTGCTGAAACTATCTAGGTTAGAAGGGGAGCAAATGCCTATCTGCATTTTCTAATAAGAGAGGAGAGAGAAATCTCACAAGGCACTCCTGTGACACTTGTCCTAGCTGCACGATGTTGTGAAACAGGCTCTTTACTTCTTTATTTGGGCTGGTTTTCAAGGGATTGAAGTAAAGATGTAGGTATTGCCCTCTGACAGTATCAATGACTGTGTGTTTATAAAATTAGGCATGCTTATTTTGTTCAGGAGAGTTATTCTAGCGACTTGCCTCCGTCTGTGTGAGAATTAGGCTGGGACTTATTTTCTGTCGGCTCTCCCACAACATGGAGACACCTCTGGATATTATGTATCACTTAGGTTTCACTGGAGAATATATCGGAACAAGGCAGCAAACTTGTAGAACAGGAATTCAGATTTGAAAGGGTATGTTGAAACACTGGAAATCAAATATCTGGCTGGATATTTCAATATGCAGCTAGATATTATTAAGAACAAATGAAGAGTCCTGCTGGATTAGGCCCATGGCTCATCTGGTACAGCATTCTGTTCTCACAGTGGTCAACCAGTTGCCTTTGGAAAGACCACATACAGAATCTTAGCACAGCAACACTCTCCCCTTCTGTGGTTTCAAGCAACTGGGATTTCAAAGCATGCTGTCGCCAGCAGTGGAGGTAGAACTTATGTTAGTAGCCACTGATAGGCTTATCCTCGAGGGGGATGTGGATGGCACTGTGGTCTAAACTACTGAGCCCCTTGGGCTTGCTGATCAGAAGGTCGGTGGTTCGAATCCCCGTGATGGGGTGAGCTCCCGTTGCTCTGTCCCAGCTCCTGCCAACCTAGCAGTTCGAAAGCATGTCAGTGCAAGTATATAAATAGGTACTGCTGCAGTGGGAAGGTAAACGGTGTTTCCATAAACTGGTTTCCGACACAGTGTCCCATTCCGCCAGAAGCAGCTTCGTCATGCTGGCCACATGACCTGGAAAGCTGTCTGTGGACAAACGCCGGCTCCCTCGGCCTGAAAGCAAGATGAGCCCCGTAACCCCATAGTCGCCTTTGATGGGACTTAACCCTCCAGAGGTCCTTCACCTTTTTTATTTTTACCTGTTGCTTTCAGTCCACAGATGATATGTAATTGATTACATTTCCTGGTGGTTGCATTGCATTTTCTTTGCATTGATGGAATAGCACAATGACAGTGTACATTACATAATTAATCAATTACACAAGTCACATAATTTCACTACAGCCAACATAGAGATGAATAATGTAATTTTTGGTGGAAGATGAACTGTAGCAGTTGGGAAACAGTGCTGCATGTGATGATTACTGAGCAGAATGGAAAACAAGGTATTCTCACATCCCTACTTACAGTATTCCTACCGGAACCTGTTGTTACGAAAAAGGAGCAATGCAGCAGCGAGCTCCAGGTGGCTGGAAAGCCAAACAGGATGTTGATGTTTGGGACTGTTCCGTGGGAACAAAGGAACAGTCTATTCATTGTACTGAGCACAGGATGTTAGCTCAGAGTGTCACATGACCTGTACTGGAAGTACAGGGGAGGAGTTTTCTCTCTCTGCTGTTGGTGTTAACAGAGTGCAGACACGTTTCTCTGTACTGCTGGAAGGACAGAAATAAAGGCATGTAAATACATTTCTGTCTGTCTCTTTCCCCTCCCTGGGGATGGAGGGGAGGAGTGGTGTGTTCTTCTCACGTTAGAGGAGGATCGCCGATTGAGATCTCGCCTGATCTTGCCGGGAGTCGCAGACGGGGAGGTCAACAAGGAACTCAAGCCAGGTGCCTGGAGAATGGCCAATTCCTCTGATAAGGCTTGATTCCGACACCTGTATCCCAGGACAACTCTCTATTTAACTTGTGTGTAGACTTAGTTACTGCGATGCAGATAAATCTCTCTCTCCTTAGAAATTAAACAAGCCATTTCCCCTTTAAGGATCTATGTCCTTCTCTGCATGTGTGCCAGCCATCTACACAGTTTTCCTCTTCATGCCAGCTTCAAATGTGAGAGGCTATCAACACCTTAGCCAGTTCAGCTTATTCTTTCACACATTTTCTCTTTTTCTCTGTATCTCTCTGATGTCTCAGCTCACTGAGTGGCCAAGTGCTTCAGGCTACAAGTCGGTACTGCTTAACCTCAAAAGTGCAAAACCAAATGTGGGAAGGGGGTGGGGGTGGGAAATAGCACGAAATCATGCAGTAGTAAATGCATGGCCAATTTGTAATCAGCTGCAACCTTGGTTCTTGTAATGCATATAAAGGGTAGGTTTATTCATAATTTAAATGTGAATTTATGGATCATTTTGCTTTTGGTGCTATTAGCACTCTTCTGTCCTGTTGTTGTGAATCTGATGTTCTTGTCAGTGCTTTCCGGTAATGTGGAAAAATAAACAGGCAAAGGGAGTAGTACACCAGGGCCCACTTATCCTTGTTAGGAAAAACAGAAGCAGCCAAATCAAAGAAGCAAAGGAAATCTAAGAAAATAAATGATAGGCATTAAACAAAATGCTGTGATCATGTACGTGTTAATTTCATTTTGGAGAATGGTAATTTCTGAATGCAACAAAAAAGCGGGAGTATAATCATATTTTAGAATATTCACTTGCAAGCCTACCAGGTGTAAGAGACAGTCTTTCTTCAGGCTGCTCTGCTATGGTTCCCAGCTTCTCTGTGTTTCTGCTGTTGGCCACAGCGGATGCATATGTCTGAGGTCCAGTCTTCCTGGTGTGCAGAAATTGTAGCCTGAGCCAGAAAGCACAATTACAACTTCTTTCAGTGCTTTCAGGTGGATTCTCAGTCCTGATCACCGTCTGGCTCCTGGGAGTTATCCTGGCCCATCATCAGAAGGAATGTGTTAATTTCTCTTTGGTTTGGTAATCCACCTAGCAAGGCTGGTGATCTAATTCCACTAAGAATCTAGGAAGATGGTTTAGGCCAAACTAGATCACTAGTCCATCTAGCTCAGGATTGTCTATACCAGGGTTTCCCAAACATGGGTCTCCAACTGTTGTTAGACTACAACTTGCATCATCCCTAGCTAGAAGGACCAGGGGTCAGGGATGATGGCAATTGTAGACCAAATGCAGCTAGAGACCCAAGCAGCTCTCAGACAGTCCTTCCCGAACTAACCTAGAGATGGTAGCGTTGGAAGCAAGGTCCTTGTGAGGGCAATGCATGTGCTTGAAATATAGTACAGTGGTACCTCGGGTTAAGAACTTAATTCGTTCTGGAGGTCCATTCTTAACCTGAAACTGTTCTTAACCCGAAGTACCACTTTAGCTAATGGGGCCTCCTGCTGCCACTGCGCCGCCACCACGCAATTTCTGTTCTCATCCTGAAACAAAGTTCTTAACCCAAGGTACTATTTCTAGGTTAGTGGAGTCTCTAACTTGAAGCGTCTGTAACCGGAGGTACCACTGTATTTCCACATGTCTGGTAGCACAAATGCCATAATTACATTGCTTTTCCTGGTTTCCTTGTTGGGGTTCAGATGCTGATTTGAAATAATCAGCCACATTTTTGGCCACAGACCTATTGATTCTTGGGAATTTTCTCTGTTTGTTATTATTATTATTATGAAAAGTACTTAGGGAAAGTTTTTTTAAAATCTACAGATTAAACTCAATAATTCCTCAGAAACAGACATGAAATAAAACGGATAAAGCTATTTGAAAATCTAGCTTGAAAAAGCCTTAAAAATCTATCTTTGCCTAATATCTTTTTTTTCAGATTTTCAAAGTGGATATATTGCTTTCTCCACCTGTGTGTTTAGTTCAAATCCAAACTGAATCAATTTAAATCAAAAGAATGGAGCTGTAGCAGGTGGCTCTTAGCGAACTAGATAAAGTCAGCACCAGTGAAAGAATCTGTGGGGGCTTTGCTGCTTTTCTTTCTCTTAGATAATCTAATCAGGTTTTTCCTTGGATAATCTAATCACACTGTGCCCAATCCTGTGCAAGAGTTACTTGGAAGTAAGATCTACTACCGTCAGTAGACCTTCCTCCACAAAGCAGGTACATAGGGCTGCAGTTGCAGAAACATCATGTTATGCCCTTGTATTTTTCTCAAATACCAAACAGGTGCTATTTATTCACTTGCAACAGCCAGCTGTGAGGTAGCCTGACCTACAATCCCAGGATTCATTACTTGGCAAGACAATAAAGAAGGAGTATTATTACTGAAGGCTCCTGCAGATTTTACTGTTTGTTGAAAACCTAGGATTTGTCCCTGCTGTTTCATTAGTCTCCCTGATGTATAACGCTACCGCAGTGCTTTCATTCCAGATAAGAAGAAACCTACTGATAGAATTATCAGTGATTATTGAGAGTGATGTCAATTCTCCAAATGCTGGTCCTTATGTAGACAATGTTACCACACACTCTCACAAGTGGGAGGTATCTGGAGACCAGATGGGATCCCATAATTTGCATGATTTGGAATGGTGATTGATGGGGACCAATGGAAAACCTGGGCTGGGTATATTTTGGAAACTTTGTGCCAACAGATAATATCAATCTGATAATGGGGACTCAGTGCCCCACCCTGAATGCAGGGAAATAAGTTCCATTGATTGCACCATAACCCACATTTCAGTTAATGTGGTACCAATTACATTTAGTGGTAAAATTCCATGAATAGATTTGGCAAGACGGTTGCTTCCTTTCTAAAGCAAAGTCTTCATGGATTCGTTCCCATCCATCCATATAAATGATTCAATAGGGAGGAATGGAAAGAAGCTATTTTACTGCTGTATAACAATAAAACAGTATGAATGTATAATTGGCAAAAAGTCACTGCAAACACACTTGCTGTTTTATGCTAGAGTACTATTTTTTTTAAAGCTATTATTATTTTTATTTGCTTTCCTTACATCTGAAGAGAAATCTCAGCTGCCCAGAAAGACTGGAAGCAGATTAAAATATAGAAGAATGTCAGGCTGATGACATCTAACATTTTTATGATGTGAACAGCCCTGAAATCTACAGATGAACGGTGGTATAAAAATTTAATAATAATAAACAAATCATCAGTTAAAAATTTGCACTCAGGCTATACCAAATTGACAAGTATTGTTTCTCAGCTGTTTCACTCACCTCAAAATCAGCTCTTTTCCTTTGGCTAGATGCATGAGCAATGTAATGGATGGATGGTAAGGGGAGTAAACTTCAGTGGGAGCAGTGTGGTTCCACATTCCCCCTTCCAGCCACCAGGCCCACAGACAAATGCTGGGCTACTCCAAAAGACCCAGACATTGCAACACAAAGCAGGTTTACCAGATGATAGTCTCGTAGCTAAGCCTTCCTTTACTTCATAAGAAAAGCCCTGCTGGATCAGGGCCAAAGACCCATTTAGTCTCCACCTTCCTGTTCTCACAGTGGCTAACAAGATGCCTATGGGAAGCCCTCAAGAAAGATGTGAGGGCAACAGAACTCTTCCCACTTGTGAGTCCCAGCACACTGCTATTTGGAGACATACCTCCTCTGACAGTTGAGGTAGAAACATAGCCATCATGGCTAGGAGCCATTGATAGCCTTACACTCCATGAATTTGTCTAATATTTTAAGGTCACCCAAGTTGGTGGCCATCTTCTGGGTGATACTACCTCCTGGTTCTTACTACCTTTTGGTGTCTAAGGTAGGAGATGGCACCGTTCCTTATCAAAAGTAATGGGGTCAATGAGGAAATAGTTGCAGGCAACCCATTTTCAATCCCCTGATGCAATGTGGCCTAAAAAGCTGAACCTGCTGAGAGATTATCATTTGCTGGCAACTTCAGTCTTACTTTCCAATGGTCTATACCAATGTTTCCCAAACATAGGTCTCCAGCTATTTTTGGACTACAACTCCCATCATCCCTACCTAGCAAGACCAGTGGTCACGGATGATGGGAACTGTAGTCCAAAAATGCTGGAAACTCAAGTTTGGGAAACACTGGTCTATACTTGAAAAAAAATATTTTTCTTTTTGATTTACAAGCAAAACCATGGGCAGATGGGACCAGATAAACATTGCCTTAGATGGCAAAGTTTGTGATGGGGTATTACTTATTGGGGAAGGGGACAGGGGGAGCGCATCACCCCCATCACCATCGGGGAGAGGGGTACCATTGTGGCCGCTCCCCGGACACACACCACAGCCTCACTACCGCACCGGGCGCCACACCCCCAGGACGAGTGCCAACCACGCCCCTGCCTGCTCTCCACCCCCAGTGCCAGAGCATGCAGCTTTGCCACTGCTTGTTGACACTTATTTTGGGATACACATAACACAGATGAATAAACACTCGCCGTTTTCTCCCTGCCAAATTAGACTTTGTTTGGAAAAACTATTGAACGTTACTCTGGAACTACCGGTACTTATCTGCACTCTTCCCTGCTGTAACACATTTCACTCATTTGGAGGTTCTTTCCTCAGTTGCCTTTGATTGTTCAAGGGGCAATATGGTAGTAGCTTGCTTGTATCATTATATTCCAACTCTTGTTTTTCTTGATACACAATAAAGCTTGAAAAAAGTGTGCTGGAGAATATTTTTATATGCCAGTGTTTAAAATTATCATGGCTGGAAGAATGTTTTTAAATGATAATTGACCGGGGGTGGTGTGGTGGGGATTGAGCAGACAAATTATTTAGCTATTAAACAACTCAAAAGCATTTCAAGAAATGATGCTTTTGTACCTGACTATCAGGAAATGCTTTCTGCGGGTTCATTTTTCAGCTTGGGAGTAACAAACAAATACCTGATGGTGAGGCATTTTCTCCATTCTTCTCCCCCCCCCCTCCACCGCCCAATCTTATCACAGCTCAAATTCTGCTGTCTAGAATTAAGTTAAGATGTTTTGCTAATGCATTGGGCTTACTCAGAATCATTGTAGATGGATTGAAATGGAGCCATAATGGGTTTTGAAGTTAATGCTTGCTGTGGGAAAATTGTTTTATCTCAGCTGGCTGACCTAGGTTAAAGATACAACCAGCACTTCAGCATTTTACATCCACAGCTGCTTCCCAAGTACAAAAGATTAAACTGACTGAGGTGCCTTTCAGAAGATTCTTTCAGGCTGTCATTTTGTAAAGTCAGCTCTAAAGTTTGGATCACTTTTGTTGCCATAACAAGCAAAAGCATTTTCAGCTAAGAAGACCTTTTAGCCCACTGTGAATTTAGCAGAAGGCCGTTTGAGGCCCGCTGATAAGTTAAATAAGGATGCCTCTGTTGTGAAAACAGAATTGCAGCTATCTTGTGGCAATGGATGCGCGCACACAGCATCAAGATAAAGCTAACTCTTTATTCTTTGATAGTCTGCAACCATTAAGGATGATAAGAGACAAATGTTAGGATGGTTGGTTTTTTTTATATAAAACCCCCCCTTCTATTGCCGGATTTGTGAAGATGGTTTACATTCCACTTTTTTTGTTTTGTTTAAGGAAAATCAATTTTCCTTCTACCTTACAGGAAGCACAGTGACACAAAGATTGCAGCTTGCAGGTTGTGTGACTTTCATTCCCTCCCCTTCAGTGTGCAAGTTGTCATTTAGCAGCTAAAACATATGGACTATGGTTGGCAACTTTGTACACAAACCCAATTCCCCAGCTTTCATCTGCTGTATGGGAATTATAATTGTGGAGAAATTGCCCCAACTTTGTATTGCAGGGCTGAGATGTGAGGTTTAAGCTCAGTGCTGTGACAGAAAATTCACCCCGCGGCATCACGTGGGTTGAGAGAAGTTTAAACTTCTCCATGAAGCCAGGTGCTTGCTGCAAATGAGGTTTAACTCTTTCTCCTCAACCCAGTAACAATTAGGAGACATGCTTGTGTGAATATGTGTGAGAGAAAGCTTTGTCCCTTCATCTGCAAAAGAATGTCTGTAGTGTGCTTACATGTGTGCTGAATTGTGTGCACTGTGTGAGAGAGGTGTATCTCTGTGTGTGCTCACATAAGTGGATGTAATCACTTAGGCTGTCCATTCAAATGCTGGCATGCTTCCCAAAAAAGTTAGTCAACTTGAATGTGGGCCGAAAAAGTTACCCACCCCACCCCACATTGTGCAGAGTTGCGGTCAGTGTTGCTGAACTAATCTACTTTGAACATGCAAAATGTGTGAAATAAATAATAAATACAGTGGTACCTCAGATTACATATGCTTCAGGTTACATACACGTCAGGTTACAGACTCCGCTAACCCAAAAATAGTGCTTCAGGTTAAGAACTTTGCTTCAGGATGAGAACAGAAATCATGCTCCGGCGGCGTGGCGGCAGCAGGAGGCCCCATTAGCTAAAGTGGTGCTTCAGGTTAAGAACAATTTCAAGTTAAGAACGGACCTCCGGAACGAATTAAGTACTTAACCCGAGGTACCACTGTAGTATTATAATATGGTTCCATGAAGCAGAAGCATGATTCATGGTAGTTCCCTTATCTGAGGTTACCTTATTTAGGTTTGTCCTTACATCAGACAGAAGTTTTCAGCTTTTTTGAGTCCATGGCCCCCTTGGCCAACTACATTCTTTCTGTGGCACCCCTGTGGGGCTCAGGAGCCCAGTTATGTCACCCCTTGCCTGCAGATCTGGCAGCCTCTCACCCTTTTTCGAACATCCTCCCTTGTGGAGTGTTCCCTCAGCCTCCTCTCCTCACCCCTCTCCTTGGGAGTCCTCTGGGCAGCCACCCCTGGTCTCTGAGCCTCCTCACACTGCCCCACAGAAGCCTGGGAAGCACCCAGTTGCCAGCCCCAGAGGCACCATTCGCCTGGGGAGCTTGTAGCCGGAGCTGCTGCAACAAATACCTGAGCACGATTTCTGTTCTTATCCTGAAGCAAAGTTATTAACCCGAAGCACTATTTCTGGGTTATCAGAGTCTGTAACCTGAAGCGTTTGTAACCTGAAGCGTATGTAACCCAAGGTACCACTGTAGATCAAGCACTGTGCACTAGAGTATGAGCATTTCATAAAAAACTATCACAAGTAATTGAATTTTCAGCTCCAGTGCTGTGTGTGCTTCTGGGCTTCCCTTAGGCATCTGGTTGGCCACTGTGAGAACAGAATGTTAAACTTGATAGTAGGAATAGGATAGTAGGACAGTGGAATTGGAGGAATCCAGAATCCTGAGGTGTTCTGGTTAACCTTGGCAGAAAGAAACAGTGTTTCCATTATATTTTTTACAAAAGTTTTAGCTTTATAATAATGGGAACTTCGGTTCTTCTTTAGGACCTTATTCTCTCCACCACTGGTTTTGCTCTTAATCTGTTAAGTATCTCATTACAATCAGCTGGCAATATCATTTCTTGATATTCAGTGCCTGGGCATCAGAATGTTACACAGCACAGTTCTAGTATGTGATCCATAATTACAATAATATAAACATGGAGTCTACAGTGGTAAAATTGCATTCAATAGAAATCTGAATTTTGTTAGTCCCCCCCCCCCCGAATACAATACAAAACCAAATTCCAATTACATTTCTTATTATTTTGAATGAAAGAAAAATAATTGCATGATGGAGGCAACTCAGTGATTTGTCGGCGGTTGCATTGTTTCAAAACTCTAAGGAACTGTGATTACTACAACAAATAATTTTTCAGTTCATTGCAAATAAAAAATGCCATTTGAAAAAGTATTTATTCCAAAGAAAACAATCCATTACTTCTTGGCAATTTTGAAAGGTCATATTTTAACACTGGCTGTTTTTCAGAAAGCAATCTTACACCATTTGATGATTTTTCTGCTGTGCACCTGCTGAAGAGAACATTTAGCTTTGCTCAGCTACCAGTGAAACTGCTTTCCTCCTGATGGACACTTGTTGGCAAGTATTTTTCAACTAGTTTGACCTTATTCCTTCAGAAATCAGGCATTCTCCAGGGCACAATGTGGCTAGTAAATCAACTGTAGTGTTAATCAATAAAAGTAATCAACCCCTGAGGCCATGGCTGTCTATTACAATATGTTAGCAACCAAAGATTTTGTTAGTCACTAAAACACTGTTCAATGGTAAACAAAAGGACATTTTGCACACAAAACCCACAGCCTTTGTTTTTAAACTTGGAACCTTGTTCTAACATCAAGGAATTCTAGATGCTTTAGAGATAGTACTTCAGTCCATAATTTAGCCCAAGGCAACAGCAGAAGAGCTTGCTGGAGAAGTGCCATGAGTTTCTCCCCTTCATTAATAGCCACTAGTGTGAACCAGGTCCTCTGTGGTGAACACCAAGTGCAGGAAGGCCTAGTTTGCATGATTCCATACACACCCACCCAAAAAAGCTGAGATCAGGTATTCATGTGCAAACCTTTTACTTAGTGCTGTTCCCAGCTGACAGTAGCCCTATACAGACAATGTCAAAGAAGGCACAATCAACCTATGGAGAGGAGAATCTTGAACTCATAAGTAGGCCCTCTCTCTTATGAATATAAGAAGATCTTGCTGGATCAGTCCAGTGGCTCATAAAGTCCAGCATCCTAGTCTCACAGTGGCCAACCAGATACCTATGGGGAGCAGGATCTGAGGATGACAACACTCACCTGTCCAGTAGCAGGTATTCTGAAGCACATTGCCTCCAACATAGCCTTATTCTCCATGAATTTGTCTAATGCTCTTTTAAAGCCATCCAAGTTGGTAGCCATCACTGTGTCTTGTGGAAGCAAGTTCCATAGTTTATCTAGGCATTTTCTTTTGTCTGTCCTGAATCTTCCATTGTTCAATTTCCCAAAGCTCTAATGTTATGAGAGAAAGAGAGAGAACCTTTCTCTAGTCTTTACAAACCTTGCATAATTCTATAAATCTCTGTCCTGTCTTCTTACTCACATTTTCCCCTAAGTTTGCCTATACAGCTTCCCATGCAAATGGTTTCTCTGCAAAGTCTTGCCAGCATGTGGAGGTTAGGGTGGAGCAGGAAGTCTGTTCCTCTCTCCACACATTGATCACACTCACTTCAAGAAGACCTTCAAAGAATTCTTCTTCTTCTTTTTCTTACCTTTCAACCGAGGATCACAAGGAGGTTTGCAGTATAAAAACACAAAAAATACAAAGGGCTAGTGTTATAGAAGGGATGTGGGTGGTGCTGTGGTCTAAATCACAGAGCCTAGGGCTTGCTGATTGGAAGGTCGGCAGTTCGAATGCCCATGACAGGGTGAGTTCCTGTTGTTCGGTCCCAGCTCCTGCCCACCAAGCAGTTCAGAAGCACGTCAAGTGCAAGTAGATAAATAAGTACTGCTCTGACAGGAAGGTAAACGGCGTTTCTGTGCACTGCTCTGGTTCGCCAGAAGCAGCTTAGTCATGTTGGCCACATGATCCGGAAGCTGTCTGCGGACAAACGCCAGCTCCCTCGGCCTATAGAGCGAGATGAGCGTGCAACCCCAGAGTTGTCCGCAACTGGACCTAATGGTCAGGGGGTACCTTTACCTTTACCTTAGTGTTATAGAAGGTTCTTGACTTCCAGCAATCCTCCCTCCCACTGCATCCTGATAAGATGCAGCTAACACTCTCATCAAACACTCTGGGGAGGCTATTTTGGGGGAATGCAGAGGGTGCAAGCGAGAGGAAGGGATGGGAAAGATTGGCTGTGCAAGCTACTGTGTTGTTTATATTGATCCGGTGGCTGTGAAAGCTTTGAGGAATGTCTGTAGATAATAAACGTAGCTGAGATGAAAAGACTCGCAAGGGAGTATAGGGGATATGGGCCAACATCTGTACATCATGATACGTAGAAATTTGCAAAAACATGAAAGACAAAATGAAAGGCTGGCTTTCTATCGCAGTTACCAGATGTGAAATAGGAGAAGGGGTGGTGACTATGCATTCTCAGTGTTATAAACAATATATTTGCAATTTTACCTGTATCTGATTTATGGTGCAATATTTGATACTTGTTTTCTTTAACTATAATCCTCTCATATAAAGTTTTACAGCCATGAGATGAAATATTGTTGTAAGCCCATCGCTTGTAAAATCTCTGCCTCTCTCTCTCTATATATATTTACAAATCTACTGAGTATTGTTTTACAATGCCCAAAGCTTTAATTCCCTATTTTTATATGCTTTCCTAATTTTAAAAAATAATGTTCTAAAGAGGAACTGTAGAAAACATACAAATTATGGCTGTGCTTGGGGCTGGGGGAGTTCTATGGATGAAGCAGGCAAGATAGACTATCATATTGTAGAATCATATGGTAGTGATATGTAGGAAATGTAGGGTTTTTTTAATGAAACAGTGAAAGAATAAAGGCACCCCAGGTAGTCACTAGTCACCTTATGCCATATATATATATATATATATATATATATATATATATATATATATATATAATTTTGAAATATGTGCTTATATAGCAATTAGGGATGGGCGAATATGTAAATTTTGACTTCTCTCACTTTCTCATTTTCCCACTCTTGTTCGTTTCTCCTCAGTTTGTGAGTTATTCTTTAAAACAACAACACCATGAGAATTTATCTGCATTTTAGTCCAATTTTATCTTAATACAGACATTTTTTAATGCAATTTTGCCTAATCCATTTTTAAAAGCAATTTTCCCCAATACGATGCATTTTGATGCTGTTTTAACTGATTTGTACAGTTATATGAATATGTTGCCCTAAAATATGCATCTATATGCACATTACTTGGCTGGAGAATTGCATTACAAAATTCAGAGAAGTCTGAATTTCAAAGAATGGTACCTGGGTACTGGTTCAGAAACCATCAAATTAATTAAGTTCACCTTCAAAAATGTGAGCTAACTCAGATATTCTCCCACACCTAGTCTCATGCGCATAGCAACCTGCCTGATTCATACATTCCCTTCCAATGAGTGGACAGTGATAGAGAAGACAGGGTCTGCAGCTACTGTATTGTACAGTCATGAGGGGTGAATGCCCAAATAGTATTTATGTGACTGAACAATTCAATTGTTTCCAGTGTTGAGAAGCAGCCCTGCTCTAAGAAGAGGCTGCATTGTGCGCCTTTGGGCTTGTATCTTCCAAGCAGGAAACACACTTGAAGGAGAGAGGTATGAAAAAACAGAGGCATTTCTCCTGAGGAGAACTCTTGGTTGCAAATTCTAAAAATAGGCCTCATTGGCTATAATAATGAAAGAGAGTCCACTTTTCATCCAGAATAAAGTAATCTTAAGAACACTGCACTTGAAAACACATAATGGGACTCTCAGATATGCCACAGCCCAGTACAAGATGTATTTAAGTGTGGTTTTCTAAATAAGAGAGGGATAAAATTAGTTTACTCTATGTCGAGTCATTTAACTGACAAGTCTCAATACCTTCCTGAGATGCTAAAAGAGTGTTAATCATTTTAAAGATCTCTCACGGGTTTTCTGAAAAGGGATAAACCTCTTCATATGTAATGACATACATTTAGCACTTACCTTCCAACATTATAATCCAAAGTACTTTCCCCAAAACTTTTGCCCAGGAAGAATAGCTGGAGCAAGGCTTTTAAATAATTCAGAACCAAGCCTGAGTTTGCAAAACAGGATTTGCTCATATAATTTTCATGTGTTTTTTATTTGTTTGATCTGAAGAAATGGAAATCTGTGGAAGCTTTTGGAAAATCCACGGAGAATGCAGCAATCCATCTGTTCTATACAAATCTGGTTATGCAGCACACAGCAAGGTATGCTTGTCTCTCTGCCCCAGCAAATTGCTCCTTGTTTCTGTCTCAGCAAATTGTAGCATGGTATTTTAATATTGCAACACCACAGTGTACCATTAAGCCATCTAGGATTTCTGTCAACACAGGGTTGTGTTTGCAATTATCCGCTCCCTGCAATCAATGGTGTTTGTGGGTACCAGCTTCGAGAGGCATGGATTTCTTTGTTCAATATCAGACTTCATGCATGATCTTTGTCAATCAAGTAAAGAATGCATGTTCTCACTGAACAACTTACCCCTTGCATTGGAAGATCTCTGTGCATTGGTTTGCCACTTCTCCCTCATACACAGATGTGAAGATTGGGAAAGATGGTTTCATAAGAAGTTGTGATGAGGAAGGTCCAGGTTGTGTCCTGTATTTAGGGAGCAGGGCAAGAATTCAGTTTGCATTTAAAGCTAAATCTATCAAATCTGCCCTTTCCCAAACAATATGAGAACCAAAATATAGCTCCCATTTTTTTTTAAAAAAAAATCACACTTGTTTGAATTTTGCAATTCAGTTTTTCAGGCAAACTAGGGCCACATTCAGACAGCACTCTAGCCAATTTGCTGACATTTTCTTAACTGATCATTTCCACATTTTATGTGATCTTTCACATGATGAAAAAGACACTTCTGGGAATCTAGTGGAAGTCTAGTGCTCATTTCTGTGTTAGTTGTTTCCAGAAAAAGATCTAATTGTAGCCCCATAAACCCTGAAAAACCATGAAAGTTTTGTGTTGTATATTCACGTGATGAAATTTGGGGTGGTATTCTGGCAGTTCTTTCCTGCCATTTAAAATTTAGAATGACATGGCAGTGTATTGATCAAAAGTCACATTTCCATAATGCAGCCAGTAGTGTGCTGCAATAGGAATGTTAAGAGTCTGGAACAGCATTGCTAGCATTATAACCAGTAAAATGATTGCAATAAACCCAAATGTATGAGCACAGCTACTGTTTGGAAGAAAAAAAAAGTTTAGTAAGGAAAAGTGTATATAAAAATAAATGTATTGGTGAAAATAACATGCACAAATGTGCTATATTAGGAGAAACTGTTTGCAAATGTGTATTTGTCAGAACTATGTACAAAAATGTGTACACTAGAAGAAATTCATACTCAAATGATGATGAATTTCCATGAGGATTTTTAAACAGATTACAATTTGTTGCAGAAATGTGAAAAACTGATTTTACAGTTGGGACGGGGAGAGAACCTGAGAGAACCAAAATGGGCAGATCTTTCCATCCTTACCTGCAATGAAAAACAATGATCTAGAACAATGACGATAGGAAGCATATGGTGGTAAGGAAAGGAATTTTGGTTGTTTCTGTATGAGGGCCTTTTAGCACAACTGAGGCATTGCTTTGCTGTAGGGTGTTAATGCCCCCCTCCCCATATTTCCTTGTATGAGTCTGCTGTGCCTTTAAAAACATTATAATCTGTTTCTGTGTCATTTCATGCACAGACATCTTGGAGGATTAGGAGAATCCTGAAGGGTTTTCCCCAAGCCAGTCCCCCGAATGTGAAATTGCACTGTCTAGAAAACTTTAGAAAAGGTCACTTAATGGCCAGATACATTTAATGGCCAGATACAGTCCTTAGCTGGTAGTGCTTCCATTCTGAGTACTCAGTCCAGACTATAAAGCTCTGCCAGCTCCTCCAAGACACCATTGTGAAAACTTGCAATTTCTGTCTCAGCTGGTCTTGAACCTTGGTCCTTATCAAAAGGTCTGTCCTCCTCTTCCTTCCCCGTCCTTTCCCTTTCCAACTGGTCTACTGATCTCTACATTGGTGGGATCACCCTCTTCCTTTGGTGGTGGACATCACCATGAATGGGGACAGCTGGATGTTACCACATTGATTAGGCTTCTTCTAGATGTTTTGCAAAATTTAATGTTTTGCCGGCATAACATGTAACAGTACAAGCTTTATGATAAGACTGCCTGTTGCCTATTCTACTGCCATTGTTTGCTTACATGATTACTGACATCAATGGAAACTGGAACATAAGGGATAGGGAGCTTATTTATATGTACCCACCCAAATAGGCAGCATGGAATAGCTTGATTCATTAGGTGTATGTGATTAAATCCAGATTTTGTATGATGATGAATCTCCACTTTCTCTCCCCAGACAAATAAACTCAGCAAACTACAAATAGCCAGAGGCGTTGGTCAGGGAACTTGGAACCAATTTTGTACGCCAAATGCTAATCATTTTCCTGCAATGGCTACAATAAATGGAGCATGATAACATACCCATCTGAAGTTTAAACAAAGTCTTGATTTGCATAATACATTGCAGAAGCTGTTCAAAAGCAAGAGCCTTCATCCATGTGGAAATATTATTCCCATAATGTTCTCAAAGTAAATGTCTGGGTGGGTTGCAATCATCTGCCTTGCAATTGCTAGTCGTGTTTGGCAAGTTAAGATAGCCAGGGGACAACTACAAGACTATCTAGGGCACTGTGGGGTAGAGAGAGGGGGAGAATTTCATTTCTACAAACTAGCATGGATTTCTCTTTCAGTAATAGTCTGTTTCTGTCCATTTGTCACTTCCCGAACCATGTCCCAGGACACCTTTCTGACATTTACACCTATTAGTAAATCCTTAGAAAGATCTTCTACTGGATAGTAAATAATCCATTATGATGGCTGCAACTTTTATGTAAATTACTAGGGTGCATAGAATAATCATGATATGGAAGTTTATTCATTCGACCTGAAAGTATGGTAATGGGAAGATAGAGAGAATGTTCTGAATGGGAAATTACAGAGCTGTAATTGGGATTGTTTTCCACTGCTTGCTAAGATATTGTATCAGTAAATCAGTTTCCCTTGAATATTAGCCCTTCTCTCTAGGGGAGTGTAGAGGAGGTATGGTTCTAGGCTTTCTCTTGTAGATCCACAAGAGGTGTAGGGAAACAAACATTTCTTACTCCTATAGTAAAAATAATCTAAGCTTGCATTCAGGAATAAGTATGCTCCAATTCTTCTTTGTGATGAGAGCTCCATGCTCAATAGCTGGCTTGGAGTGGATGCATAAAAAGGGGCTTCTCTTAGATAAATTTGGAAGTTTGGGAATTAAGGGTGAAGAAGACAGAAAAAACGTGTTGTGGAATTTATTTGAACTGAATCCTCCTTCAGACATTAATTTCATGAAGTGTTCCCCTTGCAATTACTGGAGAGCAAGACTATACTCTGGCCTGGAATTAGATGTGCCACTGCCTCTACTCCCTTGATAGCCACAGACTGACACAGACGGCTGCACTGTCCAAACCTTTGTATGAAAAACAAAAGCAGTTAGCACATGGAACGGGGCTACATTATACCTGGATTGTGTGGCATTGTGTTTAGACGACTGTCACTTTGGAAAGTCTGCCTTCACGCTTAAAACATTTCTGCTCTAGAATATCTTGCCCTCATCTTCCACACTGCCATACTGTAGAAAAATAAAAAACCAACATTTCTGTTTAAAAAAATGTTAAAGGTTGCTGTATGCATTTTAGGATATACCATACTTTTCCGTCTATAAGACACCCCCATGGATAAGATGCCCCCTAATTTTGGGGAGTCAGTATTAAGAAAATGGGGGGATTGTCCAGAATGGGAGGAATGCTGGGCTGGAAAAGCTCACCCAAATTCCAAACACTTGCAACTGAACGCAACGCAGAAGCCTCCTATCGTATTTCCGATCGACACCAGCAGCCGCCAATCACACGCCCAGTTGCCACAGCAGAGCCCAATCCAGCAGCCATTGCCGCAGCAGCAACCAATCACCAGCGGACATTCTTGTAGCAGCGACCAATCGCAAGTGGATATTGTTGCAGCAACGCCCAATCGCAAGCGGACATTGCCGCAGCAGCCTATCACCTGCAATAACGCCAGTGAGAATCTACTACTCAAGACAGAAATCATTTCCACCAGAAATCATTTCCACCATCCCCAATCTGCACTACCCATGTATAAGACGACTCCAATTTTAAAGCGTTTCAAGGTAAAAAAAATTGTCTTATACACAGAAAAGTATGGTTTTTTGATAAATTTTAATTAATGCTCATCATATGATGCCATATAGATTCCCCCCCCGATTACAGACCATAATAACACGTGACTACCATTATCTTGGGACATAATATAAGGCCATGAGCCTTCCCCAAAACATCTGGGGGTGGGGATTAAATGGGCAATTGTGCCATTCTTTCTCTAATTGTGGCTTCAGATTGTACCATTTTAATTACACACCAAATAATATATTCAAAATTTGAAAACGACACTGCAATTTATGCATGTTGTTAAAAAGGAAAGCTCATTACAGAAAACACAGCACAGTAATTTCTTTTTATTAAAAAAAATATAGTTTCTTAAAAGGATATGTTTTCCAGGATGAAAAACAGTATATCATAGACAAGTATGAAAAGCAAATGGGCTGGAATAAGGTCTTTATATGCTTGAATTCAAATACTTCTGTTAATTTATAAAAACTCATTTGACAGGAAATAGCAGGAAACCATTTTAAATCAAAACTCTGCATTCACTGATTAAGGACAATGGTAATAGATGGCTAAATAAGGCTAAATTTTAAAGCACAAGCTTCTTTTCATGTTTCCTGAGAATATGACAGTTGAGAGCTGATCCACACGAAACCTAGAAGACTAGTTTCTGTCATAAATGGAAAAACTGCAACAGTAAAGGAGCCCTTGATGTTCACTCTCACAGATCTAGCCCACTAATGCAAATGATTCAGAAAAATTCATGCACTGGAACATTAATCAAGACCTAGCCCTGTGGTGAAAAAGGGGCAAGGTTACACAACTTAGCTACCTTGATTTTCTGTCTATCTTTAGCCACACAAAAAATACATTAGCCAAGAGACAGAGAAAATAAATCCCGTGAATCATCCCCCCAAATTGTCAAGATGATGCTCTAATACAGTAGTGAGAAACCCAGTGGCGGAGGAATCCTCTCGGGCACCCAGGACGGGATGCTGAGGGGTGGAGCGAACCCCCTGGTGGTGCATGTGTGATGCCCATATGGACTGTGCATGCCCAGCATCCCGCACACACATGCGGCAGCCTGTACGGTCGCCGTGTGAATGCCAGCCCGTACAGACGCCTGTATGAGAGAGTGGCAGACCGTAAGGACTGCGCACGTGCGGCATCCCGTATGGACGCTGCGCAAGCGGCACCCATACTGACTGCATGCTTGCAGCTGGGGGGAAGCAGCGGGCCAACTTGTCACACCCACCCCAGAGTGGCACCCGGGGCTATCCGCCCCCTCCGCCCCCCTTCGTACACCCCTGGAGGAACCTCTAGCCACAAGACTAATAATGCCCCCAGGTGTCCCCGTTTTGCCCACCCTGCCATTTCAGTCAAGCCCTGTCTGCCTACTCCATGCCAGACATTATGTCAACTGTGGGGCGGTAAAAGCATTGGGCTGTGCAAGCACTGATCAGCTGATTGGTGGGGCTTGCAAAACACTGAGTTCTGCAAGCTCTTATTGGGGCTTGCTAAGTGTGCACTGGCCCCTGAGCTTTGCAATCCCGGATGATCAGCTGAGTATCAGGGCTTGCAGAGCCTAGTACACGGTGCTTTGCAAGCCCCACTTATTTGACAGAACAACAACTATATCCCTGCCGAGCATATGTGAATGTGTTGCATTACTGAGAGAACTTGAACAAATGAAATTATTATTATTATTTCTAAAAACTTGGGCCACTGCCTTGCTTTCTGCATATTCCACCTCAAATCCAGGTTGCATTCATGGGAGTCTGAGCTGCTCCCCCGAGGACCTGGGAAATAGTTTTTACTAGTTTGCTATCCCAACCTTTAAAACTGCTGCAGGGTCGAGATTTCAACTTGCCTTTCAGTAGCTTTGTAAAAAGATGGTTCTTTAATTTAATTTAATTTAATTTAATTACCAAGAAGCATTTCTCAACCGCATAGTATTTAAAAATCTCTAAGCAGTTTACAGAAGGACAACACAAAAGCAATAAAACAGTAGCATAAAAACAGACAAAACAAGGTATTCAGTAATAGCAGAGTCCACTCTTATGGCTCACGGAAAGCCTGGACATCCTTTTGTATCTGAAGCAACCAATAGATAATGCTTTGTGTGCATAGAAGAGAGAAGTGCTTTCCACAATGCAAAGGCAATAGCAGGAAAATGCCCAATTTTGGATTACTTCCCTGTGATATTGTGTAGGGCTGTGAAATTTCCCAGATGGTCTAAGTGGTCTTACAGGTCCATAAAGCGGCAGGCTGTCTTACACATAACCTGGTCTCGAATTCCACTTGAGTTGTACTGCCATTGTTGTCTTACTGTCTGCAGAGGACAGCTTTGATTTTGGGGCTCTTGAGAAATTGACCAGAGAAATGGGAGCATTTTTCTTGAAGAGTGATTATTTTTGCTTCTGTCAGTAGCTACATGATATCAGCCGGCAACTGAGAAGAGGCCCTGTGTACAGCTTTCAGCAAAACAACAACAACAACAACATTTGTACCCCACCCATCTGACTGTATTGCTTATGGGCAGCTTCCAACTGATATAAAAACATAATAAAATATCAAACATGAAAAACTTCCCCATACAGGGCTGCCTTCAGATGTCCTCTAAAAGTCAAACAGTTGTTTATTTCCTTGACATCTGATGGGAGAGAGTTCCACAGGGTGGGTGCCACACTAGAGAAGGCCCTCTGCCTGGTTCCCTGTAACTTCACTTCTCGCATTGAGGGAACTTCCAGAAGTGTCTGGGCTGAACAATGGAGGTGGAGATGCTCATTAGTTTAGTTAAGAGGATTTTTTTAATGGGCTTCCTCACACAGCTCCCTCTCTAGAAAGGTAACCCATGTTCAAAACATGTCATATACCAGAAATGGGGACTCTTTGGCCCTCCAGCTGCTGTTGGAAAAGAACTTCCATCATGGTTGACCACCGGCAGTGCTGGCAATGGTTTGTGGGATTTGGAGTCCAAAAAAGTCTGGAGGGCCACAAGTTCCACTTCCCTGCCATAATCTATCAAAGATTTCAAATGACCCCCAAATGGCAGCTTACTGTTCTTATTCCCACCAGTATTATGTATTTCCTCCCAGTATGCAAACCAAGACTGAACGATATGCAATATAGCATTTTTCCCTCTAAGTGGCTTCTGCTAAAGACATACTCTCCTCTCAAAGAATTGAATGTCTAAGGGCCACTTTACAGAACTATGAGTATCATGGCAGAAAACTAGTATATTGAGAAAAGTGTGCATGGAACTGCATATAAAGTATGTTGCCCAAAGTATGTTGAAATGGAGGAAACTGAACTTCAAGGTGAGAAAATGAGAGGCAGAAAGGATTGTGCTTTTCATCATTGTTTTTGGCTCCCAAAAGAGCAGAGCATCTTTTCTCCTTTAATAATAACCTTAAACAATTGACAGAGGAAAGAACACACTCATTGGGAAGGATATGGTTTTTAAATATGCAAGAGTAAAAAAGAAAAAAAAGGCACTTACATTTTGCTCTCATTACTTCTGCCTGTAGTTTAAGCTTAGCAGGCATAAAAAGTGACACACTCTTCTACTATTCTGGCATGATAAAACCACAAGAGGAACTGCAACTGACAATCTTCCAGAATATTTTCTAAAGGAGGGCAATATCTTTTCAGCGTGTGTGGTCATCCATGAAGAAACTTAAAAGTAACAAGTCTGACAGGACAGAAACTCAACTTTCCTGACTCTCTTGAGGCAGCTTGCGTGTGTCAATCTCTAGATTTCCATTTCAGCCAGAAGTGATGGGTTGCTGGCCATTATGCACCATGGATACAGGGGTTTTGAAAGCATTTGTGGCAATCATCTTGCATTTTAATGCAAGTAAAGATAAAAGCAACATGTCAAATAACTGGTCTTCTTCTTCTTCTTCTTCTTCTTCTTCTTCTTCTTCTTCTTCTTCTTCTTCTTCTTCTTCTTCTTCTCCTCTTCTTCTTCTATGTTACTCCTCCCCTACACAAATCCTGGATGAATGATTAATGACTGCATGGATTCTGACATTCTGTATCCTGAATAGAGATAGGTAGATAGATAGATGATAGACAGACAGACAGACAATCTAGGGACCAAAGAAACCCATAAATGATGTACCTATGCAACTCTTGTTGATTTTGGATTTTATTGTATATTAATACAGTATTTTAATACCGTTGTGACTATTGTCAAACTAATAATACTTACGTGTATTTATTTGTCTGCTACAACCTTCCAAATGTGATCTTGTGGATTCAAATTGGTACAGTGGAAAAACTTTATTCAACAACAACAACAAAACATTACAAATCAATACAGAGTTCATACAGCCTACCTCCAGGTTAATCAAGCACTTTGTTTGGCATATAGTGCTCGTTTGTTCTTGCAACCACCGATAAAAACTTTGCCACTGCCAACGTTCTAGCTTTTGTCCGGTCTTCCAGTAGGAACCTGACATAGTGAGCCTCTGACTTTCCCGGGAAAGGCACCAGCAAGGGTAGTATCATTTCAGCCCTGGCCTGCTCGTACTTCGCACAATGTAACAAAATATGATCTATGGAATCGATGTCTTGAGCACACGAGCAAAGTCTGTCCTGGTAGGGAACTCCTCCCAACCTGCCATCCAACACTGCAGAGGGGAAGACATTCAGTCTGGCTTTGGTGAAAAGCCTTCGATAGTTAGGTACTGTCAGGTTTTTGATGGAAGATGTTAACTCAAAGACATACCCATATTGAACTCCTGCTGCCAGCGGACTACAGACTGCGTGTGACCGAGATCGCAAGTCACTGTGTGCATTGTCCCATAATCTTTGCTTTAAAACCTTTTGGGCGCCTTCATAACCCAGGTAATACAGTTGGGGGGGGGGAGAGACAGACCAATAGAGGTGGCTTTTTTAGCCATGGTTTTCTGCCATTTGCTGACAAATTCCTCATTGGTCAAGTGTTGGTACAGACCCTTCCCTAGATTAAACACTGAAATCCTGAGCCAATGTTTTAGGGCAGCCCACCACGCTCTAGCTGAAATTGGGCATTCACCAGCTTCCAACAGAAGTACGGAGTTGGGGACGCAGTTAGGTACCTGCAGCAGAGATCGTATAAATTTTGCCTGAAAGCCATCTAGCTTTGGCAGGTCCCCATTATGCCAGACACTTGCTGCATACAGGAGTTGGGAAATGGGCTTTGCGTTGAAAACCCTTAAGGCTGCTGGAACATATTTGCCACCCTTTGTGAAGAAGAATCTATGTATGGCTAGCTTTGTAATCTCCGCCTTTTGAAGGGAGGTTTGCCAATGGTGCTTCCAAGATCTTGTATGATGGAATGTGAGCCCTAGGTAACTGAAGTATTTTACCTGTTCAAGGTTATGGCCATCCAGCACCCTTTTAAACTGGGAGAATCTTCTTTCGAAGACTAAAATTTTAGATTTTTCATAATTAATGGATAAACCATTTCCAGAACAGTAATCAGAAAATTTCCTCAACAGATAATTCAAGCCCGGTCTGGAACGTGAGATGATGGCCGCGTCATCAGCATACAACAACAAGGGGGTCCTTCTCATTCCTATTTTTGGAATGTGTCCATCTGGGTCCATTAAGTTCTCTTCTAGGTCATTTAAGAATAGACAAAACAATGTGGGGGCCAAAATACAACCCTGTCTCACCCCCCTAGTCATCTCGATGCTGTTCGATAGCTGTCCTTGTCGACCGCATCGGACCTGAAGTTTGGTTCCATTGTACAGGGCTTTTATAAGAAAGAGAAGTCGTTTGTCCTGCAAAATCAGACTCAATTTGGACCATAGCTGGGATCTGGGGATGGAGTCAAATGCTGATTTCAGATCCATAAAGGCCACGAAGAGTTTACCCTGTAGAGGTCTGGTATACTTCTCAGCTAGGAAGGACAGCATTAGACAGTGGTCTGTTGTTGAATGGTTCTCACGAAAAGCTGCCTGGGCTTCAGATAGTATATTATGTTCATTTAGAAAAGTTGTCAGTTTGCTACTGAGGAAACGGGCATACAGTTTCCCAATTATTGAGAGCAGGCTAATAGGCCTATAATTGGAAGGTACATTTGGGTGGCCTCTCTTAAAGATTGGAACTACTATAGCATGTTTCCAGCTATATGGTACCTTACCCGAGTTATTTACTACCGTAAAGAGTGCTGCCAGAAGCGGAGCCCACCGGTGCTGGTTTGATGTAATCAACTCAGCTGGGATAAAGTCTTTCCCCGGAGCCTTTCCACTCTTCAGATTCCCAATTAATGTATGGACTTCCTCCACAGTAACCGGCCTCCAATTAGGGAGCAGTGACAATTCTGCCCTGTCATCCTCCTGTAAGCTGGAAGGGAGGTTTGGATTTTCCATAAATATATTTCTGAAGTGGTTCTCCCAAACCTGAGCTGGAATGACACAGCTGGGGGCTGCAATAAGATAGGCTGCAATAACGTTATATATGGAGAGGAAGCTTTTTAGGGTATTAATTCATTTGCCTTAATACTTTAGCCATCTTACTTCAGCCATAATATTTCAGCCATGACTATGTGAGGTAGGTCACTAGAACATGGGTCAGCAAACTAACGTCCGCGGGCTGGATCAGGCCCAATTGCCTTCTGGATCCGGCCCGTGGATGGTCTGGGAATCAACGCATGGCTTGCTAGTGCATTCTTTCCCTCTCCCTCCCTCTCCCTTACACGGCAGCGACGCCTCCTCCCTCCCTCCTCCTGGCTTCTCTCTGCCTAGAGGAGGAAGGGGGCTGGGCTTTGTTGGTGCCAGCAGCAGCAGCGCTTGAGCAGCCACCATTTTAAGCAGCCCCTCTCCGTAGCCCTTTCACACGCCACTCATTGGCCCTCTGCCGCCACCAGCCCCTGCCGCTCACAAGACACAGGTAAGCAGCCACTGGGGCTCGTCCGGTGCTGTGGAGAAGGGAGGGGAGAGTTGGGGGGAGTTGGCTTATAGTCCAGCCCCCCACAAGGTCTGAGGGACAGTGGACCGCCCCCTGCAGAAAATTTTGCTGACCCCTGCACTAGAACCTTCCTGTTTTGCAGATGGGGAACTTGTGCAGAGTGAAAACTGCTCAATTTAGGACATCTAAAGAAAGTCTTTGGCAGAGGCGGGCTTTGGAAATCTAGGTAGATGATACATGAGGATATTTATGGAAATGTTTTCCCGTGTATCTGATGTCCAGATCTTGCAAGATTTCTTGCAGTCAATCTGAATCAATGCTGAAGCAGAACAAGCTATATTCTGAACACTGATTTGCTGACCCAGAGCCTTCTCTGGGTTAAAATAGGGCCAGTAGTTTGAGAGCTATTGGTGCTATCCTATGGGATAGGATCTCCCAGTAGCTAACAGGGTCACAATTCCTTGAGCATAGTCAGGAGGAAGGAAGAGCTGGTAGGAAGGACAAGGCACAATAATAGTCAGGGACATTGATCCCAGCGGCAGAGTGAGCCAGTAATGCTGGTTGGATTTACAGGGTGGTATCCAACGAAGTCATTCTATCAGCAGAAGAATTTCCACTTGCACAGTGGAACTTCCACCACCTCCCCCTCTGTGCCCTGCCTAAATCTGTTCTGGGTCCCCCCCATCTTTTGGAGCAGATTTGGGGGGAGGACATGAGGCACATGCAAGGAAAAGAGAGAGGAAATTCCATTGTGCTAGCAGACATCCTTGTCTGATGCAACAATTTAGTTGGACACCACCTGAAGGAATTCCCAAAAGGGCTACATCAGAAATGCTTAAAATGTTTTTGTGCATATTCTAGGTGTTCTTAGCATTCCTTCCCACTGTAGCTCCTTGTCCCCATTCCCTAAATGCTTCAGATTCTCATAGACCTATCCATCTGGAGGCATGCACAGAAATTATTTGGATTTTGACCTGCCCAAGTTAAAATTTTATTTGTATACATTTTACTATTAGGATATGTTGCAGTATAAAGGTAAAGGTACCCCTGACCGTTAGGTCCAGTCGCAAACGACTCTGGGGTTGCACGCTCGTCTCGCTCTATAGGCCGAGGGAGCCGGTGTTTGTCCACAGACAGCTTCCGGGTCATGTGGCCAGCACGGAAACGCCGTTTACCGTCCCGCCGGAGTGGTACCTATTTATTTACTTGCACTTTGACGTGCTTTTGAACTGCTAGGTGGGCAGGAGCTGGGACCAAACAATGGGAGCTCACCCCGTTGCAGGGATTCGAACCGCCGACCTTCTGATTGGCAAACCCTAGGCTCTGTGATTTAGACCACAGTGCCACCCGCGTCCCTCCTGTTGCAGTATAGTCTGCTAGATAAGCTTTTTTCTAGTCCTTCTGTAGTATGCAATGGCAATAGTACTAGGGCATGCTATCCTGTGTTGTGTCATAGCTTTTGAGACTTGGACTGCCATTAATAAAGGTTAATGCTACCTTCCATCTTCTGTATTGCCTCCAAAGAGCCTTTCTTGCTCTGCTTCCTGTCTCAATTTCTTCATTAGATAGAGCCACCAAGGGAGCCCTGTGACTGAACAGATTTGTCTCCTTTATGCATCTCCTTCCATGTTGACATTTTGTTTTGAATTTCTAACAGGCCGTTGCAGTAACTCAGTTTGATCATCTGCTGAAATCAACACTCTCGCAAAGCACAGTTTCTATTAACTCAGTAGAAAGCTTAATGATTTTGAGACTTGCTCAGAAAAAGTCAGGTTTCCTATTTACTACCAAAATAACTCAACACAAAGGTCATGTTGAATTTATAACAGCAGATGGGTTCCAGTGGCCATATATTGTTAAGGTGATAAAACACAGTTTTTAAAACTATTTTACAGTCTGCCAAGAAGGGCATTCAGGAAGTTAATTGGAGCAAAAACCCCCACTAATTGCTTCTTGAAAACACACAATGTGGAATGACAACCCCATTCAATGAAGTACTTATGCACATGTCTAACTCTGTCTACGTGGATGCCCCCTTTCATTCTCATTGCTATGACTCTAATGGATTTTAATTGTATTTGGAATGTGTAAGAAGTCGTCGGAAAATGGTAAATAAAAGTTGGTTAGTTAACTAAAAGCTTACTGATAAAAAGAAATAAAATAAAACCAAACTGAAAATCTTTCTGATCCTATGACTTGCACTGTTGCCTTTCAGATGCCTTTCAGACACTAAGAAAACTGATAGCTTAAAATATAACAATAACAATAATTTATTATTTATATGCCACTCATCTGACTGGGTTACCCCAGCCACTCTGGGCAGCTTATAACAAATTTAAACACTGCAAGATGTCAAACATTAAAAACTTCCCTATTCAGGGCTGCCTTCAGATGTCTTCTAAAAACATAGCAGTCAGCTTGCAAGGAATCCTATTCGGAATAAGAGAATTTCCCTTAAAAAAAGGGAAAAGTTGACAGCTATGTTTAAAAAACAAATAGTTTTTTATTTCCTTGACATCTGGTGGGAGGGCGTTCTACAGGGAGGGCACAACTACTGAGAAGGCCCTTTGCCTTTATATATTTTTGGGTTTGGTTGCATTGGGAACCCTTTACCTGGTCCTAGGGATGGAGGTTATATTTGTTCAAATTCACACTACCTGAACCGATATGATATGAAAAGCACAGCTCTCTGTAGAAATTTAGATTCTCTGAATTCCACAAGCCACTTCAACGTTATCACAGAGTTCTCTGACATGTCCCTTCTTTGGGTTTCAGGTTCAACTGTCCTGGCTAAACCATCCTCTCAGCCAAGTTTTGAAATAAACTTTTCTACTGTGAACTCAGCTTAATTATCTGAGCCTGTCTCTAATTTATATTGTATTCATATATTTTTATTGCTGTACACCGAGTAATGCATTGCTTAAGCACTGGAAGGGTCAGATACCGGATTCTCAAACAAGCATTAAATAAAAACAGATCTAGTGATGAACAAAGCTGTTTTTCCAAGGAAAAGTTAACCATTACACAAGCTAAAAAAGGGGGGAAGCACTGAAAACTTGTAATTCCTCTAATTTAGATAGGGGATATCTTCGCTGGGTCCTAATATTTGCCCTGAGGATCAGTCTGCTTTGCCAGATCAATGAAAACAAATCATAGCAGTAATACACGCTGGGAATGACACTATTTAAAATGGGTTTGTGACACAAATCTACAGCGCTAGCTGTGAGCATTCGCCAGGCACTGTGCTATGTTGATGCAATCCCTTCTGCCCTAAAAACGGTGGCTTTGCTTTAAAAGAGTAGTGTTATGTACTAAGCTTGGATCCTAGAACAATAGGCAAGTAGGATCCTAGACTGCAACAACTGATTGGCTTGCAGGAAAAGACCAATCAGGCTCCAGGAGGAAGTTAATCAGCCAATCAGATGGGACTCATTGTGTAAATAATGTATATAAAAGCCTGAGGTTGGGGGGCAATTCAATCACTGTTTTACAAGCTGCAATAAAGAGCATGAAATCACTACAGGACTCCGAGTATATTTCAAGTAGTTTCGTATGCACCAGAAAAACACAGATTTTTATACAGCTTTCCCATGTTCTAGGTATTGATCAGTACTATTTTTCTGGAAAATGAGGTGCTGGAACTCACCATAAATGCTCCCTATGCTCTCTTGTAATGGCAATGGTGCTCACCTGAGAGGTGCCGGAACTGAGTTCTGGCTGGAAAAAAAGTCCTGGTATTGATTACAAGCTGACTAGATCGTCCCCCTTTTAAAATAAGAACAATTGCCCCACTCCAGTCTCACAACATTTTGGCAGTTTGGGAATACAGCAAGGTTTGCTTTTGTTGTATTCATGTAACTGTTAATTTTGTGGTTTTTAGGTGCATAAGAACATGAAGCCAAAGGGACATCTCAACCAGGATCCTGTTCTTACAGTGGCCAATGACATGCCTGTGAGAAACCTGAAGGCAGAATCTGAGTGCAACAACACTCTTCCCAACTGTGATACTCAGAAACTGATATTCAGAGGCTTACCTTATTTTGCATTTATCAAGAAAATCAGGCTGGAGGGCTACTAGATATGAAACTAGGGAAACAGACAGAATTGCAGTGGTGCAACTTGGGCTCAAAGCAACCTCCTTCATTCCATAGGTCAATAAGATGTAAAGGAGCTGGTCCTTTGAGCTGAAGAGGCAGTGGATATGGGTAAAGTAAATACTGAGTATTTTGATGAAATAAATGCAGGTGATGAGAGACATGATACTAAACAGATGTTGTTTTCAGGATTTTGTTCTGTTCTGTTTTGAGGCAGCGCTCCTAGTTAATGCTTTGTCAAGCTGAAGTACAGAGTCAAAGTGTTTTTATCACAGTTGCATGGGAGTCGAAAGCGCACATCGCTTCAAAGGAGAATATAATTGTCATGCTGAAGCAAACAGCGTAGCTAAAGCTAAGAGTGTAAAGTCTTAAATGAAACCTAGCTAAGCAACATAATATCCCAAATCAATATCCCTAATGGAGAGACCCTTTATGGAATGAAAGCAGCAAAATAAAATAACAAAGGAACTGAAATTGTTCGGCATCTCACATCGCAGTCTTTTAAGAACTGCAAAAAGAGGGAGAAGTGATGTAATGGGGTTGCTTTCTGATCATAAGATTCTTTAACATTTTGCCTCAGAGAGCAATAATGAAAGTAAGATGTTAGAGACTGAAAGCTTAACCCTGGGCGCAATGTATCAGCAATCAGTGCGTAGGCTAAAGCAATGTTGCACACATCCACGCACCCTGTTCAAAACATCTCCTGCCTTTGAACATATGAAACCACCTATTCTTTGCAGGAAAATAGGTGGAATTTGGCAGAGAAGTGGGGACTTGGCTCAGCAGCTGTGGAGAAGCATGCATTATTCATGCCAGCACTGTGCTGTCTCAAGTAAACAGAGGATTTGAGTCTCCGGTGTATGAGGGCTCATTTGAAATTTTGATTTCTACTCATTTTTTTTTATAAAAAAGATTAGTTCTGTTTAAAAATCCATTTCTTTCTGCTTACTTGCATTTCCCTTTTGCTTCTACCCCACTAGGGGCCTTGTTATTGGGGCCTTCTACGACCCTTGAAAGACAGAAACACTATTATAAGGCTTTTTCTGGCTGAGAACCTCCCCTTGTGCCCTGCAAGGGACCTTCAACAACCACGGGGTGTGTGGCTTATGAGGCCTCTCCTTCCCAAAGAAAGAATAAGGGCAAAACAAAAAGTGGGTTCAGAACTTCCCAAGCACCAACCAGCAGCTGATCCAGCGGTGCCAACTTGAATAAAATATAGGGGAGGGCTCAGGTAAGCCCCGCCCTGAATAATCAATCGCAAGAAGCATCACACACACCTCATTTGGGCAATACCCATCCACTCTGGGGGCCCTGCCCCCTGAAATATTTTATTGGGGGGACAAGGAGTTGGCTCCTGTGTCCGCAGCGCTGGAAAAGCCAATGGACACCTGACTGACTGCACTTGGGAAGTACTGATTATAGCACCTGCAAAGCTCATTTTGTCCAAGGCACCCCTTTGCTTGTCCTATACCTGAGATATGATATCTCATGTAGGGTGGGTAACTATGGCTTAGCCAAAATGGAGGACCAAATGGAGAGGCCTGGTGAACCTATTGACCTAGATGGAGCAGTGGTCTGATTCAGCATAAGGCAGCTCCCTATAATCCATATTTCTGGCCCAGCTATCATGGATTCTGTCCTTCTCTCCTTTCTTTGATTTTAATTTGGGAAACGTGCTCCTCCTATGATGGCCTCCCATCACCTGCCACTAGTCCTATTCCCTAATGTGAACACTTGCCATTATTTCTTTTTCTGCAACCACATGGCTCTTTGCAGAAAGAAAGAGGGATCAAAATTCTATATGCGCCATTGGATTCAGTGGAAAGCAGCTACATGGATGTAGAAGGATGCCATTTCAGTGTGTGTGCATGATAATCCTGAACCTCATACACCCTGAGAAGTTCAGTTGATATCAGCTTGATGACATGGACAAGTTGCTTAAAGGATCCAGCCCACCACTTGTCTCCTTGACCTTTAATAAATTTCTAGATAGATGATGATAGATGATAGATAGATGATAGATAGATAGATAGATAGATAGATAGATGATAGATAGATGATTGATAGATAGATAGATAGATAGATAGATAGATGATTGATAGATAGATAGATAGATAGATAGATAGATAGATGATAGAATTCTTAGGTGCTTCTACAGGGTGCTTCTTCATGCTTTTGACCGAAGGTGATTCGAAGCCCCTGTGTGATTGGGAATTGCGTGTTGAGGTCCCCAATCCACCCCCCAAAATAACTCACAACGGACACGTAATTTTTTGTTTAAGATTTTTGGCATGATTTTGGCCACAACTTTATTAAAATACAAACTGTGAGTGGTTGTTTAGGCATTGGTTAAGACTATCTGTCCCCCCGCCTGGGGACAGAACTGACTTCCGGGCACCACCGAAAGACAGTGCGGGGGAAAGCAAGTCGGGGAAGAATTGGAGCTGAGACACAGACCCTCAACTCTCACCCGCCTGCTCCCCGAAGGCTTGCCGGCCCTAGTCCCATTCCAGGGATTGGACGAAAAGATGGCAAGCCCCAGGATTCCTTTAACGGAATTCCCTTTCCGCAGCAACCATGGAGGGGCAGGCCCAGCCTATCCTAACCCCTCCTCCACCAGATTTATAACCAATGCCTAACCACAACCTTACAAGTTGTGACGATTTGCTACGCAGTAGGCAAAAACCACCCAGCCAGCCAATTTGCCAGGTGGAAAAATTCCTACCAGGCCCCTGCTCAAAGGCAGACGACCCCATGACAGGCATAGCAAGGTCAACGCAACAACCCCTTATTCTAGGGCGGGTGGGCGGGTGATCCGTTGCACGCAGCAAAAGAGAAAGTAGAAGGCTGCGTGCAGAGTATTTAAAACTTTTACCCCTCCCACCAAAATTGCAACATAACTTTTCCCCCAGCAACTCGGCAATCCAATCAATGCCCCCTGGCCATCTTGGAGAACTTACCCAGCAACAAAGGGGGTGGCTCAGTAGACCCCACCGCAACACGTGCTCTCCCTGAAGGAGAACACGCTTTATGCAATAATCTGAGTTCTCAACTGTAGGCTTCTAAGTGTGTTCATTCAAAAGCATTTACAAAACCCATCCACACTTTCCAGCTCAGTGTGGGAGCGCACAGGGGCTGGTGCATGCAGGGATGCAAGGATCAGGACTAGTGTACATTCCCCTATGGCCTCCACTCATGTTTACATTCTGCATTCTGCAACAATGGCTAAACAAGGTGGATGAGTCTGTCAGTATCAATGGAATTTACTGTCAGTACCTATCACCTCCGAGAGCCAATTCAAGGCATGGCCTCCCCTTGCCTTTCCATCAGGTAACTAGCAGTGTGAAAACTGACCAACTACCTGTTTGTTGGAGAAAATGGTTGAACATAAATGCACAGGTATTCAGCACCCTAGAGCAATTGAGGATCTCTGGATCAGGGCCAAACAATGTGTAGAAACTTTTAATACCCTTCGTTAATAAATTCTGCTGATACCTACTTGATTTTTTAAAAATTATTCTGCCCATGGCTAGAATTTCAGAAGTTATACTGTACTTTATTTGTAGTAAGACAGGTGCCCTCCAATATCAATGTGTGTTGCCTTGCATTGTAAAATAGAATCTTGCACAGTTGAGTTCTAATCTAAAATAGGCTGCTTCTCTGTTTCATTTACCATGGATCACAGGGATGAAAAAAGTTTATAGACATGGAAGATGAAAGAGAGGAGTAGGAATAATAACGAGAAATAAAGAAAGCAAAGAAATATGTATAAGCCAGTTGCCACTGAGGCAGACAGAATGAAGCAAGTTAACAGAAACCGATATAAAGCTTCAGGCTTCAGAGCTGAACTGCTGGCTCAGAACAGCTTCTGCTGCAAAAAGAAAAAAAAGCGAGAAAAAAAGAAAAATGGGTAATAAGAATGCAGAGAGTGCAACTTTAAATACAAGACTGTAGCTCAAACATCTCATTCCTTCAAGTTCAGTGTAACATTTTCAGGCTGATAGGCTTTCAAAGGGGCTTAATTTGTAATTTCACAAATTAAAAGTTTTTGCATAATTCTAAACTTCTGTTCCATATTTTCACAAACACTTAAAAAAAATTACCCATTTGTTATCCGGAGCCTGAAATAATTAATGTCACCATGAGTTTTCCCTTTGTGTTATTCTAAACAGTGGTTTTGCATACAGAGATTTCTGGTGTGAGTGCTATAACAACAGCAACAGCCCTACAGTTTCCTTTAATGGTTTGCCATGTTTCCTGGAAAGGCAATTCACTATGGTGAATGGAGTCTCAGTCCAGTGTTGTGTGTGTGTAACTGGAATGATTAGACAGAGTTTGATGAAATGTAGTCTTGGAAGATGGGGAAACTGCCCAAGTTGTTCCCTGTTGGATTTCCAGTTTTCTGAATTTGAATTTCCTGTTTGCATCACGTGCTCTTTTTTATGCATTTACAAGTAAATCAAGTATATTAAAAAGACTACATAAGTCTCTAGTTCTCTTTCATCCAAAGGAAGTTAAACTCAGAAAAGTGAGGAGCACATCATAATATTCATTAAACGAAATTAATATTTACTAAATGAATACAATATTCATTAAATGAATATTAGTAGGATAAACTAGTTGACACACATTATATGCCAACCAACAGCTCAGAACGAGTTTTATAGTGGTACCTCGGGTTAAGTACTTAATTCATTCTGGAGGTCTGTTCTTAACCTGAAGCACCACTTTAGCTAATGGGGCCTCCTGCTGCCGCCGTGCCGCTAGAGCACGATTTCTGTTCTCATCCTGAAGCAAAGTTCTTAACCTGAGGTACTATTTCTGGGTTAGCGGAGTCTGTAACCTGAAGCGTATGTAACCTGAAGCGTATGTAACCTGAAACGTATGTAAACCGAGGTACCACTGTATAACAATTGTGGAAAATGCACTTTGTTAAGTGTGCTGTGAATTCCAGCCCTCTATGGTGTACACTGCAGTTCCCAGGATTATTTAGGAGAAGTCATGTGCTTTAAATTTGGACATGACCTTATATTCAATTTGGCAGCTATTCTACTTGTATTTATGCACTAAATATTTGATAATTTCCCATTTTGATCACTCCCTGTCTAGCCCCAGGACTTGCTCTTCATCCAACCTGCTTAATAGGCTGGTCAGATGCAATAGACCAGGCACGTCCAACTCTCTAGAGACTGTGATCTACTCCCAGTATAATAAAATTGGCAGTGATCTACCCATTGTCATTGCCAAGAGTTGTCAAGGTTTTTGGGGGAGCATTGCCCAGAGTTGTCGAGCTTTTTTAGGGAGGAATGCCCAGAGTTGTGGAGATTCTTTTTGGGGATTTGCATAAAATTGTGCACGTCCCTCTTCCCTTTCACACCCAGTGTTGGGACATAGCAGGTGGGGCAGGGAGCAACAGATCAGGAGAACCAAGGCAATCACTTTTTAAATTCCCATGATCGATCCGGAGCACCCGAGCGATCTAACTATAGATTGCGGCCAACCAGTTTAACATGTCTGCAACAGAGGACAAGGTTCCTCTACTTCCTGAATGGAGGAATGGAGTAAGATGATATGCAAGTTACACCTGCTTGGAATTCCCTCTTCTACACAACTAGTAATAGTGCACAAACCCTGTTCTCCATTTCACCTGGCCACTCCACCATTTGTTCTACCACTACTGTCATCTAGTGCCAATAGAACTGTTTTGACTGATCTTTCGTTCAGCATCACAACAACTCAAGAATTTTGCAGTTCAGAAATTCTACTTGAGCAAAATTCTTGTCGAGGCATCTACTAAGTACAATCTGAGCAAATCATCTGCAAACACAAATTGACTAAAACATTTAAGCAATAAGCCAAAATAATTTCTTCAAAGCAGATAGGTTACTATAGACATTAATATAGAACAATTGAGTTTGAACTCAATAATTTGATAAGGATCTTTCTCTTTGGAACGAAGTCAATAAAGATTTTATTTATTTATTTATTTTAAAAATGCTGACAACACTACTAGACAAAACCATATTCATTTGATTAACTGTTTTCTATAACTGCCCATTTATTCGTGAAAACTGGCAAGATTTACTAGTTCAGACAATGATCTTTGGTATTGATTTCTGAAGTCTGCTTGAGTTGAAATAAATTGGCATTTATGTCACTAGCCTAGAAAGAATAAAATGTGAAGGAGTTTATAACGAAGCCCTCCGGAGCAACTGTATCAAACAATACAAAGGTTTTTTTAACTTCACTTTGAAGGTGGAAAATGAGGGAGGAATGGGGTAAGATGACCCTGTACATTTCTAGAGAATAAAACAAAAAGGAGAGAGAAAGCAGAACAAAATAGCACCCAAAAGAGTATTCCACTATGGTAGATTCAGTAGAGTATTTCAGTGCATCTCTTGCAATGGAATAGAATGCAATCCTATGCATACTGAGCAAAGACACGTATTTGCACTGTTGGGTTGAAATCATAAGCTCACTTACGAGGGAGCAGGAACCATTGAAATCATTTCAGCAGGACTTACGTTTGAGTAAACAGGACTACAGTGCTGATTGATTCCAAAATTGACAATGATATAAAACTCAGTTGCTCCAAAAAGGCACCAAAGGTTGGCGTAAGCATCAATGCATCTATAAATTGTAATTAATGATGTTCTGTTCTTGCTTTCTAACAGATGCATCTTCTGCAAAAGCGCCAAGTCAACATATAACTTGCGGAGTTGTTTATGAACTTCCACATGCCTATTGTGTCCTGCGAGCTCATTTTCATTCCATAGCAGCCTTCCCCATCCTGGTAGCTTCCAGATGTTTCGAGCAAAACTTCCATCATCTCTGACAACTGGCTGTGCTGACTGGGGGTGATGGGAGCTGGAGTTCAAAACATCTGGAAGCCACCAGGTTGGGGAAGGGTTGTGTTTACTGCACATTATCTATCTACACATGGTCTACAAACATGTAGATGGTCACTTCTAATTCATTTCTAATACTTTGTGGTGGCCATAATTTTCATCTTCTATAATGCACCCAGAGTAATGTAGGGAGAGAATCAACCCAAATTCTCCTTACGTCCCAGCACCACTGTTGACAGGTTTTGCTTTTTAGAAATAGGTGGTCAAAACGAGAAGTCACCAATAATGTATTGTGGCACATCTTGCTTCTCTCCCCCCCCCCCCAAATGCCAGCACTGCAGAGCCATCATGTCGGGTAACAGTTTGCCGCTCTGCTAATTCCTCCCTATGGAATGCCCTTGCATTAGATGTCAAGGAGATTAAGAACTACACAACTTTTAGAAGACATCTGAAGGCAGCCTTGTATCAGCAAGTTTACTATGTTTTTATATGTGTTGTAAGCCACCCAGAAAACCCAGCCAGATGGGTGTGATATTAATAATAGAAATAATAATAATAGTGCTGGGACACGGGTGGTGCTGTGCTCTAAACCACAGAGACTAGGGCTTGCCGATCAGAAGGTCGGTGGTTCAAATCCCCACGATGGGGTGAGCTCCTGTTGTTCGGTCCCTGCTCCTGCCCACCTAGCAGTTCGAAAGCACGTCAAAGTGCAAGTAGATAAATAGGTACCGCTCCGGGGGAAAGGTAAATGGTGTTTTTGTGTGCTGCTCTGGTTCACCAGAAGCAGCTTAGTCATGCTGGCCACATGACCCAGAAGCTGCACGCCGGCTCCCTTGGCCAGTAAAGCAAGTTGAGCGCCGCAACCCCAGAGTCGTCCGCGACCGGACTTAACGGTCAGGGGTCCCTTTACCTTTAATAATAATAATAATAATAATAATAATAATAATAATAATAAATCTTCCACCTGGGGCACTTGACCCCCTGGAAAGACCGACACAGTGTTATTGCTACTGCCCAGTGAGCCCCACTCCTTAGAAATTGTTCTGGGATGGTGGCATTCTATGATGGATGTGATGAATTGGCCCACCCAATTCCTCTGCCCTCAAATGCAAAAAGAGGGTATGAAATTTCGAGAAGCCATTTCTGCATGTCTGTGCCTTAAAACCCCCTGTGGGGATTTAGTGAAGAGTTAGTTTTGCAACTCATTAGAGCAGGTGAATCGAGCCAAAAAGCACTTATGCAGGTTTGTCAATAACAGCTATGGGCAATACAACAGGCCCTCCCATTACTCACTTTACTGAGGCTTAAAGGGGGGAAAGAAGCATAAGTCTCAAATACAAACTTGCCTGAGCCTTATTCAACAAGCTAAGCCAACATCAGAAAATTGATTACAGTATAGGCAGCATTTTGCCCTGAAGCTCATTTCTTGCTTTTCGGTAGACATAGCAAATAGAATATCAAGCAAACAGGAGCCCATTATCTGGAATAGTTCCCAAGATAGTTGGAGGCATTTTGGAAGAAGGGCTTGAGCGCAACATTAGAGTCTGACATTCCAGATTGTGCAAACTACTATTACAGGAGTTTAATTATGGAGAAGCAGCTTGCCTTAATTATCATAGCCAGCAGTGACTAGACCCAGGCTAAAATAATGAGAGGAAAATAGCAGTGGAAATATTAATTGAAAAGGGTTGCTTGGTGACATTTTCATGCTTTGTGACATATGGCTTCATGGGGAGAATCTTGTAAAATGGGCAATAGAGGCTAAAAGCTAAAATGTTATTATGGAAATGGTGGTATATGGAGTCACGGGGCATTATAAGGCAGGGCAAACATATGGTGTAGGAAATGTGGGTCATATCCCTCATTCAGAGTGCATGTAGAGCAAAATAAATAAATAATACAGCTATGTAGCCTATAATTGCCACTGCATATATACACTCCTGAAATGGCAGAGACTTCAGAATATAAGAAGAAGCCATTTCAGGTTGTCTGAAATTAAGCTCTATTTAAAATATTAAAGGACGCAGGTGGCACTGTGGGTTAAACCACAGAGCCTAGGACTTGCCAATCAGAAGGTTGGCAGTTCGAATCCCCACGACGGGGTGAGCTCCCGTTGCTCAGTCCCTGCTCCTGCCAACCTAGCAGTTCGAAAGCACTCAAAGTGCAAGTAGATAAATAGGTACCGCTCCAGCGGGAAGGTAAATGGTGTTTCCGTGCGCTGCTCTGGTTCGCCAGAAGCAGCTTAGTCATGCTGGTCACATGACCCGGAAACTGTACGCCGGCTCCCTCAGCCAGTAAAGCGAGATGAGCGCCGCAACCCCAGAGTCAGTCACGACTGGACCTAATGGTCAGGGGTCCCTTTACCTTTATCTAAAATATTAAAAGTAGAAATTTGGAGATGCGTTGTGCTCTGGTAAACCAGTTTCAATAAAAATTGGAGATGCCTGATGATGCCTGGCTCTCCCTCCCCAAAATATGGAGCTGTTAGTGTCATTTTCCTGCAGGTGATATTTGTGGTAACAGAGTAACTTTGACAGTAAAGGAACAAACTCAGTGGAAAGTTAGCATCAAAAAGCTAAAACACTTTCTATAATATAAGAAGAGCAAAAGAGAAAACAAGGATCATGTCACATACCCAAAATTAAACATCTAACTTTATCGTATGTTTAGTGCAGTTTAACATTCCCACAGAAATTAAGTGGGCTCCATCACTTGAGACTTTTTTAAAAAGGTATTAAATCTCTCCAACTTATGCTGGGGGAAGTCATAGATGAAGGTGGCTTATTGGATTTGAGCACCATCACACTGGTTTTACACTGGTTTTATTTTGCAGAGTGTAATTTTGATATGCGGAAGTGTTTTAGCATATCTTAAGATGCCGTTTTGTTTTGTTTTCCTCTAAAAGGTGAAGTAGATTTAAAAACAAAAACACAGGATATTTCCCTACATAATTCCACAGCAAGCACGGGATGTTTTAGAAGTAACATTTATTTTCCCTACTTACATGCAGGAAAAAACACACCACAAACTGAGGTGTACACAGTCGCATATCGTGAGTGCATACCTGCCTTTCTCGGTGCCAATTGTCAGCATGTAAAAAGGCAATATGACAGATATTTTAAATGAACAAGACAGCCGTGAGATAATTGTAAGCAGCATTTTTACAACTTTATTGTATGATTCTAGGCCCACAGTAAGATGCTTTTGGCAGTCTGGAGCCCTGAATTCTTTTCTGGGGACCCTCAATTGAGACCGAAGAACCAGATTTGATTTGCAGTTTTTAATGAATGAAATGCAGAGTTCACTTATGATCGGCATCCAAACAGAGCGCTGGGAAGTTATCAATCAAAATGGCAGGTTGTCATTCAAGGCGGACTGCTAATTTACTCCTTCCAGCCATAGTCTTTCTCCCTGCCTCCGTGCAGCCTGCAGCTGGTCTTCTCACTGGACTCATGTACACCCATTATGTTGCATTAGGGTCACAGAAAGTTAGAGTGTGTTAGACCAAAAATAGAGAGAATTCTTCTGTCCAGTAGTGGATGACAGTTTGCTATCAAATTTTAATTTTATGCAATACGTTTTTTCAAGGCTTGGGAAACTCAAAAGAAACTGATTAGCAAGACATCTCGCTGGAACATATATTGGATGTATGCATATTATTTAGTTCCCTCATGACAAGAAAAGATGAAGGGAGCCTCCGCGATGCAAAAGGGTTTGGAGAGCCATGACACTAATGTGATCTCCAATTTTGCTGTCAGATATTATTTGCTTGACATCTGGCAGCTGTGCCTGGCATGTTCTGAATCTGTATGCTTCAATTCAGCATGGTAGAAACTAGCAAAGGAAGGGTGAGTTACAGATGCAAGCAGCCCTGTTGAAACTGGTGTGGATGGAGATTAGCAGAAGATACCCCACAAATGAATAGGTCAGTCCTTCACCAATCTGTTGCCCTCCAGATGTTTTGAACTACAGCTCCCATCAGGCCCAGGAAAATGGGAAGTTACAGAAAATTCTCTAGGAGAGCGTGGAATGAATTCTTCAGTAGCACAAAAGGGGGAGATGTCAGAAAATCCCATAAGGTTCTCTTCTGCTCAATTTTTCTGGCTCGCTTAAAACTGAAAGAAATGGAACTGTTAGTTCATACTGCTGGATGAAAAAAGAAATGGGTTAAGACAGCGTGCTTCCTTAAACAATATTAAAATACAGTGGTACCTTGGGTTACATACGCTTCAGGTTATATACGCTTCAGGTTACAGACTCCGCAAACCCAGAAATAGTACCTTGGGTTAAGAACTTTGCTTCAGGATGAGAACAGAAATTGTGCTCCGGCAGCACGGCGGCAGCAGGAGGCCCCATTAGCTAAAGTGGTGCTTCAGGTTAAGAACAGTTTCAGGTTAAGAACGGACCTCCAGAACGAATTAAGTACTTAACCTGAGGTATCACTGTATATTGGGTTAGATCCACAGTTGCACCCTATCCACAAGAGGTAAACTGGGAAGGGGTATTTCTCTGATTAATGTTTTTAATGTTTGATTTTTATCCTGTTTGTAATATTCTGTTGGGAACCACCTAGAGTGGCTGGGGAAACCCAGCCAGATGGGCAGGGTATAAATAATAAAATTATTATTATTATTATGATGATGATGATGATGATGATGATGATGATGATGAATATTATTTTAGTGTGTGAGAGAAATTCTCCAACTGTTTGGGAGTGGTCTGAAAAAGAAAAATTTGAGTTCAGTTCTAGAAAGTCTTCCAAACTGCACCCAAACTAGTCATGGCCTTTCTGACCATCTGGTTAAAGCACTACTTAATTGAAACAGTGATGAATTGAATGTGGTGTGTCAGTTTTTGAGGATGGGGGCCCTCACTTATGTATCAGTGTTGTTGTTTTTTACTTCTTCCTTCTCATGTGGATTGTGGGGAAACAAAACCCTATATGCATACAAATTTGCTCAGAGGAATTGGGGGTGGGACGGTGGGACAGAGCTTTGGCATGCTGTTTGACACAGAGAAATGTCCATCATTCATAACGACCTGGTTGAGAACACAAATTTGCCTATCTTGTAATGCTCAGCTGAAATATGAACGGAATGCTGTTTTTCTCAAAAGTTCTTCCTCAGCTCATGAAATGAAGTTGTGCTGCATACATTGGCAAGGGATGAACTTTCCTTTGTAGCTGGTAACCTATTTCCAAACGGCGTTGAGGAGAGTTTGTGTAAAGTCTATCACACTGAATACAGTGTTAGACACTGTGGGAGGAGAGCTTCAGTTGCATCTGATCTTTGCACTCCACACTGCTGATCTGTAAATGGAAACTGTTTTTTTCCCCCAGGGGAGAGCAATTTGAGCAGATTTGCTCTTACTACACATACCTTCTAAACATAGAAACAGCTGGTCCTGCTCATACAGCTGCTTTGCTTAAGATCTGCATTCCTTTAAACTGCAGATTAGTAGTGAATGCGAGGACTATGAATTGGACGTCTGCTTGCTTGTTTGGCCAGTGAATAGCACAGTAGAGGTTCAGCATCTCAGCAAAAGGGCAAAACAAACAAGAACTGTGCTTGGAAAGTGGATTTTAGAAATCTGACTGACACGGCTCTGTACAAGGCTGATGTTTTCAGGGGTTAGGGTATGAAATTGAAACTCGAAAGACGATAAAGCAAAGGGCAGAGAGCATCTTTCATTACCCTTATGAAAGCTTGTGCACTTTTTGACACTGTCCTCCTTGATGGAGTACAAGGTATTTCCTCCTCCACCGCCGCTACCCTTATTGAATGTCAACATCTGTCTCAGAGCCGAATGTCACAATGCAAACTACTTTTCTGAAGAGCGTGTGGCATGTTGATCTCCTAACAGCTTTAACAAATATCCAATATAAAGTAAGTGGTTTACTGTGCCAGGTATGGGCAGAAAGAGGGAACTGAAGAAATTATCTCCCAGGGCTATAATCAGAAACAGCCCTACCATTGGGCAGAGTGGGGTGGCTGCCTCAGGCAGTTGATTGTAGGTCTCATGAAAGGGGAGCAAATTGTTAGCCGTTTAATTTGTTATTAGTAGACATTTACTGCCAGAAAGAAAGAAAGAAAGAAAGAAAGAGAAGGGAGAAAGTGCTTGTGGGATTTTCAGGTGCAAAATAACTTGGCTGGTCTTGGGTCCAATGCATTTGACTTAGGAGGTGTGGGCTCTGTTTAGTGCTTGCCCTAGGCAACAAAGTGTTTTGGGCCAGCTCTGGCTATCATTCACAACCCACTTACTTCAGATAATTTCTTTTGAAGCACCTGGTGTTTGCAATGTTTGATTTGTGTGAATTGTGGCCTAATTTTTCTGGGTCTCAAACCCTCGGTGATTTAGGGACTTGATAGATTCAGCTTCAAATGAGACCTGAACCAAATTTCTCAACCATTCCTAGGTCAAAGGAAGGGTCAAAGACCATAGCTCAGCTCAACTCCCTGTTTTCATTTAATGTGTGTATATATATATATATATATATATATATATATATATATATTACTACTATATTATCTGAAAAGGAGTAAAAACAATAAATACATAAATTCAGCATAATAACTTTAAGGCCTAGTCACTGACCCACACTTTCCTTTCATCTTTTTAGGACTTAAATTTCACATCCAGCTCATATACTTCCCACTAGCCACCAAATCTTGGCATAATTTAGTTCTAGAGGCCTTTCAAGAGTATAGATTGACCCCCCCCCGAGGGTTTTTAATTATTTTTATGTTAACTTTTATTCCAGGCTTATGTTTTGGTTTTTTCCAAAGCCCTGGGCTTTTGCCATCACCACAATTTTCTTCTGAAACCCTCATAAACAGTGATGCCAGCAGAGGAAGACTTGGGGGGACATGTCTGGGGCCTCACTCAGCAGGAGAGCCCCCAAACACAGTTGAGCTGGTTTTTCACATTTTGAAGTCATTGAAGTAAAATATAATTGCCGTCTACAGGGGGAAGAGCCCCATAAAACCATAATAACAGAATCTCAAATCACCTAACTGCCCCACTGCTCATAGAGGCTATTGTTTCTGATTTGAGTGGGGAAGGTGTGTGTGTAGGACCACAGGTTAAAATTTTACAGATACTAAAGGGCCAACTTACGTCAAAAAAGACAATCTCAAGTATGATTGATATAAGAAACCGGTCATTACTCCAGCAATGAGTGCCATAAACTGCAGAACAAAGGCGTTAGGAGGCTTAGATTAGTTTTTACTTATACCCTTTATATTATAGCTGTGGTAGAAAAGATGTCTGAGCAGCCAATGGAAGAGATATCACTCTATAATTGAGAGAAAAAAGAGTAAAATGTCCTGATGGGTATATATGAAAGTAATTTCTTTTTGAAGTGGTCTGTGAAACAGAGTTTCACTCCTGGGACCATGCTCTGTGAATTCTGGCTTATTTCTGTTTTAGGCATTCTTAAGGACGTCTTATAAAAGGTGAAGTCTTTTGTGAAGGTTTCTGCATCTTCATGTGTCTGTAGTTATAGCAGCTAACTCTGTGGGTACCTAGACCAGACTTGACCCCCAACAAGTGATCTGAAGTAACTTGCTTCCCAGGGATCCAATTTAGAGTTGGAGAGCTCCTTCACATATTTACAACAAATGCCAAAGGAGGAGACCCAAGTCTTTGTCTCTTGCCATTTCCTCTAGCACAGGGCTAGATGTTGTTGGAGCAACTCCAAATGTGGCCAGTAGTAAGAGATGATGGAAGTTGCCTAATTTGATATGTGAAAGAGATGGACTGGCCGGCATTGTCCAATGGGTGAGCTGGGCAAGTCATTAATGATATCATAATGACACTCAGCAATGGCATACCCACCAACATTTCTCCGATGAGAATAGGGACATCCCATTCTATAATGATAATTTTATTATTGATAACCCACTTATCTTACTGGGTTGCCACAGCCACTCTGGGCAGCTTCCAACATATGTAAAAACATAATAAAACATTAAACATTAAAAAAATCTTCCCTATACAGGATTACCTTCAGACGGCTAGGGGGGTTGGATAACTCCATACCCTCCAACATTTCTCCAATGAAAATAGGGACATTCTAAGGAAAAGTGGGACATTCCAGGATCAACCAGGACGGCCTCTCTAAATCAGAGACATCCCTGGAAAATAAGGGTCTACAGTGGGCATGCTTGTACCTCGTGCATAGATAACGGGAAGGAGTCTAGACTGGGTTCATGGTACATGGCAGATGATGCTCTGCATTGGTTTGGGGTAGGAGCCAATACTGGTAGCAGCTGGAAGGGGACATGGCTATAGCATGGACCAGAGTGAAAGCAGTGTTGCTCTGGGCTTTGACGAGGCCTTTAAGCCAGGCCTAAACCAACCATTCATATACAGTGGTACCTAGGGTTACAGACTGCAGTCACGAAATTAAAAGATGCCTGCTCCTTGGGAGAAAGGCGATGGCAAACCTAGACAGCATCTTAAAAAGCAGAGACATCACCTTGCCAACAAAGGTCCGTATAATTAAAGCCATGGTTTTCCAGTAGTGATGTATGGAAGTGAGAGCTGGACCATAAAGAAGGCTGATCGCTGAAGAATTGATGCTTTTGAATTATGGTGCTGGAGGAGACTCTTGAGAGTCCCATGGATTGCAAGAAGAACAAACCTATTCATTCTGAAGGAAATCAGCCCTGAGTGCTCACTGGAAGGACAGATCATGAAGCTGAGGCTCCAATACTTTGGCCACCTCATGAGAAGAGAAGACTCCCTGGAAAAGACCCTGATGTTGGGAAAGATGGAGGGCACAAGGAGAAGAGGAAGACAGAAGACGAGATGGTTGGACAGTGTTCTCAAAGCTACAAACATGAGTCTGACCAAACTGTGGAAGGCAGGACTTCTGGGTCAGCACCATCGCGTGAATGATGGAGTTCCTCCGACCAGAGGAACGGGCTCTGTGAAAATTGGGTCTCCTGCCGCGGCGAAGGCAGGGACCCGCTAGAAATCCCAGGCGGAGGGAGCCTGGGAACGTGGGGTTCGGCAGAGCACCAAAAGCGCCTCCCCTACACACAGGGAACCCCTTTTTTGGGTCTCCGGAGCGAAGTGGGGTGAGCAGCGCGGTGCAGTGGACCGATTGCTACTTTCACGGAGGGAAGCCGCACAGCCATCGCCGGAGAGCGCTGACTTTTTCCTGAGGACAATTGGACTCTAAATAAAGTACCCGTGAGTAAAAAGGGAAAATTGGATTTAAAAAACTTGAGAATTAGGCTACGAAGCGGGAAGGTGTAAACAGGAAGTCCGCCTTCCGCTTTTTGTTACAATCTAACAGCCTGGGAAGTCGTTTTAAAGGCTGAAACTCCCTGCATCTATCACCAATAAAAACCCCTTGGAAGCAGGAGAAAAGGGGGAAAATTTGACTGTTTAAACCTGCAGGAGACAACGTAAAGGGATATAAGTTTCCATCGCCCCAAACCTGGGAATGGGGTGTCAGGACAGAAATTCTTGAGATGTCCATTGACTAAAGGTGGAGCATTTTGACAGATAGTTAAAGAAGAGAAACAAATTAACTTCAACGCTGCTTTCTGCATTTTTACTTTTTAAAGAAACAAAGTATTTGAAAACCGAAAGTAATTTTTCTTTGTTGGATACGCTTTCAAAGATGGATACAAATAGAAATTGTGTCCCCTAGAGGGAGCCGGTCAGTTTGTTGCTGCAGTTTATTTGGAGACTCCACAGCTGTGAGATTGAGATCGTGGGATCAGTCGTTTGACCTTGAATAGAAATGTGCTGCAAGGAAGCTTTGGTGTCTGCCCTTGGCAGCATAAATGAAGTACTGGAGCAGGTGCATGAGAAGTTGAATTTGATGAATGAAATTTGGACTTGATGACTGTTGTAGCCAGTGAATCTGAATTAACAGGGAATAAGGATAAAGAAACTATATTGAGACCAATTCAGGAAACTGGCTTGACAGGGCAAGTTCAAGGGCAGATGAAGATGGAAGAGGTCGCGACTGCACCCCAAACAATACAAATGGTGAGACCTAAAGTTCTTCAGGAGCAAAAGCCTTTGCATGAGAAGGTTGAACTTGGAGTGTGGCTGGAAGTCTCCGGTTTTAAGGAAACTTTTAACTCTGGTGGGACTTTGAAACAGGTTGATAATCATCTTTTGGACAATTACTTTATGGATTACAATGATGATGGGGAGTGGGACAGCGGGGAATGGGCTAGTTTGAGGAAGGAAAATGGAGATTTCTACCGGTCGGAGTTCCCCGGAGACCCACTCCCCAAGGAGAAAGGAAAGAAACTACGAAAGATACCAACAAAAGATAAAGAAGAGTGTAAGCATAATCAAGAACAAGAAAATCTGCAGAAGGGGCATAGAAGAGACTTGAGGGCCTCGGACATAAGATTGCCAGGTTGATGGACTGGATGCAATGGTCAGAAAAGACTGACACAACCCGAAACCAGGAAGAAGGGACGTTGGATAAAAACTAGAGAAAAAGAAAAAGTTTATTAAAAAAAATTGTTATTTGTTTTTGGAATTAGTGTAATACTAATGAAATATTGGAATCATGCTGGAATGGAACCAATTGGCTTTAGTAAAAAAAGAGTTAGGAGTTATGTAGAAATATGGTTTAAAATTTGAATCTTAAGTTTTTTAAGGCAAGACAAGGTTAAAGAAATTAATGAAAATTGAATAATAGAATATAGTAAAAGATGGAAAGGATATGTTGGATTAATAAATAAAATAGACTGTTAAGATAATTTACGTAAACAAAAATTGAGAAATATGGGAAGAATTTGCTGTAATAATTAATTAAGTTAGAATACAAAAAAGGGAGGTGTGAGGAGGTTTAAGAAACAAGCAAATGAAAAGGTGCATTATGGGACCTGTATTTTTTTTGTTTCTTTCTTGGTTTTTTCTTTTTGTATTTTTCTGTTTCTTGTATCTTTATTTTTTTCTTTTTTACTTATGAAACTTTGAATAAATATCATTTTAAAAAAAGCCAACAAACTGTGGAAGGCAGTGGAAGACAGGAGTGCCTGGCGTGCTCTGGTCCATGGGGTCACGAAGAGTTGGACATGACTTAACGACTAAACAACAACAACAGATGCTTCAGGTTACAGACACTTCAGGTTACAGACTCCGCTAACCTGAAAGTAGTACCTCAGGTTAAGAACTTTGCTTCAGGATGAGAACAGAAATCTCACTGCAGTGGTGTGGCGGCAGCGGGAGGCCCCATTAGCTAAAGTGGTACCTCAGGTTAAGAACAGTTTCAGGTTAAGAACTGACCTCTGGAACAAATTAAGTTCCTAACCTGAGGTACCACTGTATGTCAGTTCAAACTATCTGCCCAAACTCAGTTTGAAATGGAATCCTGTAATGTCCTCATCGTTAAACCTTGGCAAACATTGACACTATTGACTACACTCACTAGCTCAGGGGTCAGCAAACTTTTTCAGCAGGGGGCCAGTCCACTGTCCTTCAGATCTTGTGAGGGGCCAGACTATATTTTGGGGGGAAATGAATCAATTCCTATGCCCCATAAATAACCCAGAGATGCATTTTAAATAAAAGGACACATTCTACTCATGTAAAAACACGCTGATTCCTGGACCGTCCGCGGGCTGGATTTAGAAGGTGATTGGGCTGGATCCGGCCCCCGGGGCCTTAGTTTCCCTACCCATGTGCTAGGGGGCATGAAGATAGCTCCATTCTGCCATTAATTCAATTTTTCTAACTGCCTTAAGATGAATAGGCTTGGGAGGTGATCTGCTTAGAAATGCTTCTCCCACACCTCCCTAAGTTACACAAAATAATGGTATACATTATTGACAAAATGTTGGATCTTCCTACATTTCCTCCTTCAAAAATAAAAATTCATAAAATATTAATTTGGAAAATGTTTTATCAAGAGTGTTTTCTTGAACATTTTTATATTGTACATAGTGTACAACAGAGATTATAGATTTGTAAAAGAGTAAGTGGTACAGAAATGCTTTTAAATACATGCATACCTCCATACATAGAATGAAGTTATTGCAGTTCTGTTTTTCTTGAATTACATTAGTAGTTTAAAACAGAATAGTTATGCAAATGTCATATCAATAAATGAAGTGTCTACGTACTATGAATATTATGAAAGGCTGATTTTCTCATGGCCTTGATTCTTGATCCTTCAATGCATAAAATAAATAAGTTAAAATAAAGATGACAAAAAAGTCCAATAATATAACAGAATTATATCAACAGTTGTGCAACTGAAGGTAGGCATGGGTTTAGGGAAGCTTTTAATATTTGATGAATTATTGTATTTTAATATTTTGCTGGAAGCTGCCCAGAGTGGCTGGGGAAACCCAGCCAGAAGGGCAGGGTATAAATAATAAATTATTATTATTATTATTATTATTATTATTATTATTATTATTATTATTATTATTACCCAATGTCTTTCTCCAGGTATTGATTGTCCCTTTAGATCCTGATGGCATGAGATTCCTGACTTGGGCTTTGTTGAGAGAATTAGATGGTTAAATCTGTCCTCACTATCTTAAAAGTTTATTCTTTGGTGTATTTTTTAGGAAGTATTTATAGCAATTCAGAAATAAGCTGTACTCAGGGCCTTTTTTTCAGCCAGAACTTGCTGGAACTCAGTTCTGTCACCTCTCAGGTGGGTGCTATTGCCATTCTAAGAAAACCATGGAGGTGTTAATGTTGAGTTCTGGCACCTCTTTTTCTAGAAAAATAGCACTGGCTATGCTGTTTTTTATTTTGTCAAGGTCTCTGCTGATTTTTAACCTGTGAAGCCATACCTTACATGCAGTTTTTTCACCTTAAAATCAAGAGTAGTCTCATATATATATATATATATATATATATATATATATATATGCACTCCCCATCCAACCCCCTTACTACAAATCATAATTTCACTGATATGACTAATGTATCTCATTTAAAACACTTCAAAAATAATAAAACTCCATTCATTAAAACACACATATGAGAGAGAGAGAGAGAGAGAGAGAGAGAGAGAGAGAGAAAGAGAGAGAGAGAAGACAAGCTGCTCCTTAAAGAATTAATCTTACCATGAGATTTTATAGCTTGGGGGACGCCTTCCTCCCTCAGTGTCACCCCGGTGACAGATTAACAATGCTGAGGACCATCCAACCATGCAAAATATATGAGGAAGCCTTCCTACTCACTCACACCTCAAACCTTGACCATACATTTGAATGAATAGCAGATCCTGACTTACTATATTTGCATTACTGTTGTCAGCATTTTTTAATGAGAGAACCCTAACCCTTAGCCAGCAGTGTCGGGGCTTAATAGCCCCTGTTGCATCAACCACCCCAACACTTCCACTGGCCAGGGTGGAAGGGGGTGGGCAGGAAAAATGCCTCTTTACTATGTCAGCTCCCAATCTGGTGCAGTAGAAAGGCCTAATTGAACCCACTGAATTAATAGGCCCCTATTATAAGCTGACAGGGGACGCGGGTGGCGCTGTGGGTAAAACCTCAGTGCCTAGGACTTGCTGATCGTATGGTCGGCGGTTCGAATCCCCGCGGCGGGGTGAGCTCCCGTCATTCGGTCCCAGCTCCTGCCCACCTAGCAGTTGGAAAGCACCCCTAAGTGCAAGTAGATAAATAGGTACTGCTTTATAGCGGGAAGGTAAACGGCGTTTCCGTGTGCGGCACTGGTGCCGGCTCGCCAGTTGCAGCTTCGTCACACTGGCCACGTGACCCGGAAGTGTCTCCGGACGGCGACGGCTCCCGGCCTCTTGAGCGAGATGAGCACGCAACCCTAGAGTCGGTCACGACTGGCCCGTACGGGCAGGGGTACCTTTATAAGCTGACAGGCACCATTTTGTAGTGGTATTTGGGGAGAAAGTGCTGGTGGAACTTGACTCAGGTTATGGGGATTCCTTTTATGGAGGGCTGAGATGGAAATGTATCCAATTCTCAATGGATTGTCCATCTGAAGCTCCAAAACAGGCCTGAGGTTGGGGGTGGGGGACAACCTATTTCCCTTTGGACCGCTTTGGAGCAAACATTCTAGGGTTAAAAAAATGCTCGCAATAATCAGTTCCCTTGTTTTTGTAGTACATGGGTAATCACGTTTGTGAATATAAAGTACAATTATTAATTAGAATTAATAGCCTCTAATCATCTGCTATCATCAACTGATTACATTTAATTAGGCTTCACTGGAAACTAATTTCAAATATTCATACTTAAAGCTAATATCAATATATTTTATATGGCTTTCAGCAATAAAAAAGGATAACTTAACTAAAGCCACCTGTTTTCATGGTTTTTCAAGATTCCCTATTTAATATAACATGCACTCAGCTCCATATCATTGATCAGATCCTAGACTATTTGAGAAACAGGAGTAAATATATTATCTTACCCTGGATGAAAAAAATTGTTGTTTCAAGACCCAAGGCAAGCCATGGTGTATCATATGATGCCATTATTTTTCTTTCAAGTAGATAACAAAAGATAAACTGAAAGAACAAAGAGGTTATAAGGACTGGCATCTTTGCAATTAGGGAGCGTAAGTCACATCAGACTGAATTCCCGATTGTGGTTAATTCAGATTAAAAAAATGTATAACTAATGATACTGACCATTATGGCCAATGCAACTGTTAAACTAGTAGAAACAAGAATGACCATAAATCTTGGGTGTGAAATGCCCTAATATCTCAATTTGTAGCCATTTGTGCTCATTACAACAGAGTTCCTGTATGTGCAGGTGGTCCCATTCATTTCATCTTGAGGACATGGGGACAGGGGCAGTTCTGCATCAGCATCAAACCTCCATGACCCATAACAGATTGATGGAACCAAATATGAAATATCTGGTTCTTATTTATGTATTGGTGCATGCCACCCCAATCTCCAAGCAGCACAAGATTCTGGGGGTTCCAGGTGTGCTTACCCAGGGTTCATGTTTTCTTTTGGAAATGAGGCACAGTGGAGACTTGTGGTGTCTTCATAATATATGGCTTATTTACACATATATACTACCTGAGTCTCCGATGGAGGGGTTCACAGTATTGACACCCCAAGAAGGTCAGACTGAAACATCTTTCCCCAAGGTCACATCACTGCCACTGTGATCCTAAATGCAATCCTAAAACTATGGCATTGTTGAAGGAAGGGCTCACACCCATCTGCATTATGGCACAGGGTCTTTGCTTTGTAAATGGCACAGTACCTTCTCTTTCTTCTCTTTAATGGCTCTTCTCCCATGCGATTTCCTGAACTCGGGAAGCTGGCTTGTCTTATATTTTAACATTTGCTAAATCTCGTGTCTGGCACCCAAGGTAAGACTCCAAGCATTGATTAAATTCTAAACCCTACTGGATCCAGCACTTTAAGGGAGTCTAGTACCCCTGAACTCATAACAGTATTCATTTATATTTTTCTAATGGTATCAGGGTACATTGCAAACAATTCATTGGAGAGAGGCAGAGCTGATGAATAGTGTCTCATCTCAAAAAATGGGTGAAAGCCTGGGTGAAACATTTTCCAACACTTAAAAACATAAACAAAGCATGATGAAACAAACTAAAGGACTTTTCAATGGGAATTAATCTGCAACTACTTTCAGTACTTATATCATAGTCCCATTAAAATCAATAGGACTTAAAACTGACTGACTGAATTGTGCTTACATTGTTATTGCCCCCGTCCCCACAATGAAAGCAAACAGCCTACAACGCATCATATTGCCTGTTCTTCATTTTATTTTTATCTTCTGTTATTTTATTTTTTTTTGCCTCTCCAACAGCATTTGGCCTTTTAACTACTAAAGTGTTAAGGAGTGCTAGTTTCCTAATTAAATTTAAGCACGTTTTAAAGTGCAGCTTGATTAGTTCAATTAAGCAGGATTATAAATTACCCATGATATTTTGTTCTGCAAATTTCATAAAGCGAAACATTCTTCAGTTATTATTGGTATGCATTCCACAAGTCATTAGCTCTTTATTCAGGAATACAAATTTGCTCCTATTGATTAAACTGGCATTTTCATGCAAATGGAAATATTTCATTTTATTATCTTTTGTAAGTATTAGAAAACATTTCTGAAATATTTTATTTCAGCTTCTCTCATAGTCTTAGGTTTCTGCTGTTGAAGAACAGTATTGAGCTGGGCAGACTTCGGGTGTGATGAACCTCCTTCATTTATTACAAGAACCCCCAGATTCACCAGGTGCAAAGCAGTGACTTGGGGAAACTGATATGTACTTAGTATTACAGAACACGGAGAAAGCCTCTGAGCTCATTCTCAACCCAAGGATTTATTTTCAGTACCAGAATTGAACTCTCATCCTTTTACATATAAATCTATTTCTGATTCTGCCCCTCCAGGGAGGATTCCATTTTTGCTGCTATGGTTAAATGATTGTGAATCAGAAACCATTTCTGATCAATGGCAAATCTTCAATCTTCATTTTGCTCATTCCCAGTGTATACCATAATAAAAATCCAAGCTGTTTGTGGGTGAGCTCTGAAGCCCACTTTGTCTTCTCATGCTTTGTCAATCCTATTGGGGTTTTTTATCATTAAATTATCCTGATCTAGAAAAGGAGATCAGGCTTCTATGCACGCATTTCCTTATTGGTTTCAGTGTCTCTTGTGCATGCAGGTTCCATTGCTGAATGCTTGAATACCTTAACTGGATCTATTTACACAGTACACAGTGCTAAATCAGAAACCACACATACAACCAGGCAACAGCTTGAGAAGGGATAAGAAAATGTATTTGCCTATCAGGGCTGCTCAGATGCACCTCTGTATCCTGCCAATGCAGTCCTGTTCAGACTGCTGCATGACATAAATGTAGGATATACCTTCACATTGGTCCTGAATGAAAATCTATCTGCCAAGTTTGGATAGTGTGTACTGTTTACTTAACACACACACTGCAATAAATCTTCACTCTTTCGATGCATAACCCTACTTTCAATTCATTCACACGTTAATCTGTTCCCACTTCAGCATTATTTGTTTGTTTGTTTAAAACTTGCTTCTTCACTGTGTAATCTCAGCCAATGGAGGACCACTTGGGGGAAGAAGATGACATCACAGTATAATACAGAGCCAACTCTCATTGGCTTTATTGATGTCCCTGAGGACAAACTCTTCCTACTCCTTTCATTCTGAATAAAGAAAGAACTCATCCATACTGACACAACTGGTCAACATTCCCTGTCTTTTGTTACATGGTGACAGTGACATACCCACCAACATTTTTCCGATGAAAATAGGGATATCCTATTTACTTACTTACTTACTGCTTTTTTTACTATTTATACCCTGCCCATCTAACTGGTTTGCCCCATCATAATACACACACAAACACACACAATAAAACATTAAACATTAAAGGGTTGGTTCCGTATACAGGTCTGCCTTCAGATGGCTTGGGTGGGGGATAACTCCATACCCTCTGACATTTCTCCTAAGAAAATAGAGACGTCCCACTGCACCCTCCAATATTTCTCTGGAGAAAATAGGGACATCCTAAGGAAAAGCAGGGCATTCCAGGATCAAATCAGAAACTGGGGAGGCTTCTGTAAATCCAGGACTGTCCCTGGAAAATAGGGACACTTGGAGGGTCTGCAATGAATTCTGTATGACAGATCTTTTGCTCTGATCTGATTGCAGGTGCTTTCAATCACAGATGAACTCGGAAACAGGATGAAAAGGACTAAGAGTGAACATATGAGAGACTGACACTGACTAAGAACAGGGTGATTTGCCCATCCCTATTTGGACCTGATTAGAGGAGAAATGCACAATATCAAATGCAGCTAAATGTTTGTGTATATTGAAATTTTTACTGAATCACTTTTTGTTCTCTTGACATATTTTCTTTCCTCCTTGCCATGTGTTTTCAGATCAGGATGCTTTTCTTCCAACTGTCTCCAAGTTGATAAGTAAATCCTTAGTGCCTGCTGGGAAAGTATATATCTCTATGCAGAAGTATTTAATCAGCATGCACTGTCAGTGCAAATAGCTTTTGTTGTAATCTTGCATAATGCACTCCAACAGCACTGCTACAGATAATTGTTTCATTTACATCCTTCAAGGGGGAAAAAAAGTACAAAACATTATGACTAATGCAGATTGATGGGAATCCTCTGCTAGTCTTTCGCATAAAATCACTTGCATAAAATCCTATGATACTGATAGAAATGATAGAAACAGGTGTAACTGGAATGGGAGAACACTGATAATCGTATTACATGTGTGTTTTTTTATTATAGCCAAGATGATGCTTTTGAAGGCAGTCATTAAAAAATTCCCATCTGTTCACACCATTTGTCAAGCTGGGGCTGAAAAGTGTGTGAGAACAAAATCAAACATGAGGTGTGTGAGGGAATTGATTGGAAATCTTGCTGTTGCTGATGCCATTTTCGCCTGCTAGTTTTTCGTTTTTTCGTTTAGTAAGATGCAAGGCAAGTTTGAAATTGGTGAGATATCTCATTAGGCAGCGAAACGCAGTGAGTCAGTCTGCAAGAAGGTAGAAGGAAATTAAATGCCAAATTATATTTGTCCAGAGGGGTCCTTGCTCCCCGCTGCTTTCTATAAATCCATGTTTAGATGGAGAAGTTCTTTTCTTGGATTAATCAGAAATTAAGTACCCATTTGCATTATTGACTTAATTGTTTATGTTAGCCACGATCCAAAGATGTTATACCCTCAGTGTGACATCACATGCTGATTTTGAAACTTTCATTAGCACTTTCACTACGTGGTATTATGGCTGAAGAATGAGGGAGGGGAAATTCTTTAAGCAGACAAATATTTCCAGATTAACAAGCATCCTCAAAACCCCATCAGTAATAAAACCAGTTAGGTATTTACTAATAAGATCAATAAACCCCAATAAATAGATTCTTTTTTTCTATTCTGTGATTCCTGCATTGCAGGAGGTTGGACTAGATGACCACAGGATCACAACCAACTCTATGTTCCTATGATCCATGCACTTACAAAATTGTGGCTACATTAGGGCAATATGGGGTTGCCTGTGAAAAGTATTTAAGTGCCTGTGAAAGGTGCAAAATTTGGCTGTGAGGTGTTAACTGTATTAGCTATTGCAGACCATCAAAGTGTCCCTATTTTCCAGGAACGCTCCCAGATTTACAGAAGCCGTTCCAGTTTCTGATTTGATCCTGGACTGCTTACAACATAAAGAAGAGCATGATAAAACATTAAACTTTTTTTAAAAAAACTTCCCTATACAGGGCTGCCTTAAGATATCTTCTAAAGGTTGTATAGTTCCTTATCTCCTCGGCTCATGGGTCACATGACTGCACACCCTCCAACATTTCTTTGATAATATTTTATCATGGTACAGAAGGGGCATTGCAATAACAATTGCAATAATCCAAGCACTGAACTATGATCTTTGCCAACCATAATGTTCATTAGAATTTTTTGTCTTGATCATTTCTGTGTTCTACACGCAGAAAATGTTTTTTCCCCTTAAATTTTTCTCTCTCTGTTGTAACAGGAATGTATTCTTTGTGTAATGTGTACTTTCTCTTACACTGCAGAGAATGTTCTGATTACAGACAAACAGGCAATATTTCATATCTTCTGGAGGAAATCACAGCAACCTTACGAAATAGCAAAGGTGCGGTGTCTAGAAAGGGCAGATATAGTAGAATGAAAGTGCTGGGCTGCTTCAGGAGAGCATTAGTGCTGTTATATAGCAGCCATTCTGTCCAACACCTCTCCCATTACAAAACAAAGAATGTATGCTGCAGGCAATCTCCTGCTGCAATTCTTCTCTTATTGGATTAACTGCTTTAAGTTTCAACTTGACCCACAGGAGTAATTGCAAATCGAAGGACTTTAGAGCTGCCAATATATCTGCTTTCTCCAGAGTTTTTGTTGGTGTCAAGATTAATTTGTGACCTCCAGCGTGTAGCTGAAAGGGGAGATGTTCTATGAATGCAGCCCAGGAATTGTTAGTCCTTAGTACTAATAAGAGAATGACTTCTGTGTCAGGATATTTGTCTATGGCATTTGTTGACATGATCACCTGGATCGATTGAGAGCTCATGGCACAAAGGAGACTGAATCATCATGGATCATTTTCATTGTAAGGCATAATGTAAGATGGTCTCCCTTGAAAAATTGAAAGAGTTGTCAATGGTTGCCATACACCTTCTTGGCATCAATGCACAATGGTTCTCCATTCAGAAGTTTGATGTTAAAGTTGACTTTGGCATTTCCTTCCTTGTGTTCCCCCCCAAAGGGTCAAGCTCAATCAGCTGGTGATTGCTGCTGGGCCACAGTTATGTAGAAACAAGGCCTATTTGCAGTCAACACTTACTTGGAAATAAATGCCATTGATTCTGTAAATCTTGCTTCTGACCGTGGGCCCAGTCTACCAGTGTTTTAAATTATGCAGTTTGCCATTGTAATAAATATTTGTATAATGCATAAATTGTCCCCAGATTGCAGTGCAGTAGGTGTCTTGAGTCTGAATTCTGCATTTCAATAAATAAATAAATAAATAGCGGGGTAAAGTTCTTGCTGGTTCCATCTGTCAAACCCAAGCTGGATCAAAAATCTGAATCTGAGAGGGGAAATAAGGTGGTCTGCCAAAACAACACTAAGGAAACAACCCTGGCCTCTTGCAGGCAGCATCAAGCTTAACAAAGCAGCAGAGCCACTTCTGCCACTCACATCGGCAAGGGGGAAGTGGAATGGGGAAGCAGGAAAATTTCGCAGTGGTTGGACTAGTTTAGTTCTCAGCAGTTTTCTTGGCTGGCTCAGCTCTGTTCTCTTCCTCCTCAGAAAGTTTTGGGGATTTACACTGGCTGCTGTTAGTAGGGATATTGGGATGCGGGTGGCGCTGTGGTCTAAACCACAGAGCCTAGGGCTTGCCGATCAGAAGGTCGGCAGTTCGAATCCCCGCGACGGTCCCTGCTCCTACCCACCTAACAGTTCGAAAACACACCAGTGAAAGTAGATAAATAGGTACCACTCTGGCGGGAAGGTAAACGGTGTTTCCGTGCACTGCTCTGGTTCACCAGAAGTGGCCTAGTCATGCTGGCCACATGACCCGGAAGCTGTCTGCAGACAAACACCAGCTCCCTTGTCCTATAGAGTGAGATGAGTGTGCAACCTCAGAGTCGTCCACGACTGGACCTAACGGTCAAGGGTACCTTTACCTTTTACTGTTAGTAGGCATATTGACAGTGGTAGCTTCTACCCACCCATCCTTTCAGCAAGTGGAGCAGGGACTTCTGTGGTTGCAATGCGTCTCTGCTGGTGTAGACCAGCAAAGATGGGGCAGAAAGATGCCTCAGCTTCATCCAAGGCTCCTCCAGCACAGCAGTGCTTAGATTGCTCTGCCCATCTCTCCCACAAGAATTTTATAACTCATCTCCATTTTGGCATGATTAGTGATAATCTACATGCATTCCAGTTTATTTAAAAATTCAATGGTGATAAATTTCTGTTTCCCAGTGAAATAATTTGGCACACACACACACACACACACAAAAATCTAGCATCACTTGTGAGAGTACGTTAAAGAAACTAAACCCTCATTATTATAATTCTCCAAGAATCTGAATAATAGATTGTTTGGCATAAACCAAGGAACCTAATTTTAAACAATCCTGAGAAAATGAATAAAGCTTTTCCTGTAAACCTCTTGGTAATTATATCAATCAAATACATTATTTCTGAAACTGTAGCATTAGTGTTTAAAGTATACTAATTTTTAGAAAGCCCAAGTTCTTCTGTAATCATGTTTAATCATTGCTATTTCTATGTTACATTTCTTTTTTCAAAGCTAGCAAGCTATGATTTCAACAAACAAACAAAAACCTTTCCTCACTCTGGGTTATGGAATATTCCAGTAGAGCATCTACAAGTATTCTTCTGGCTAAAAAATAATATTGGCTACCTTTAAATTAATATCATCAGGACAATGTTTAGGTCTCACAGGAAATTAAAGGCTGCCTCTTATCACAGGGTGATTGCTTTCGTAGCTAGGAGATGAGGTTTTAATGGACAAATGAAAGCATGTTTTTGGCTGCTTTTTCCGTGCATTTAAAAACATTGGATCGTTAGTGCATTTCATATTATACATAAAGGCTGTGTTCTGAAGGCAGTTTTCCACATCTAGTGACATATTAGAAATTAAAATTGCTTAATCTAATATTTTGAGATTTGTCAGTGCATAAACTACTCATATTCCAGATTGGTAGTTCATGGGGAAGTTCAGGGTAAATGCCATCATGGGGTAAAAAATTCTGTAAACAAAGTTCAGTGGAACTTACTCCCAAATACATATGTATGGGTTTTTCCCCTTAATCATGGTTATTAAGGTACCATGCTACTTAAAATCTCTCAGTTGCCGCCCTAAGTGGGGGGGAGGCCCAACATGTTTTGGCCAAAAGTGCCTTTGTCAGGGTCGGGGGTTATTTTTTGGTGTGTCTTAGTGAACCAATCTCAAAGGTTTTGGTAGTCGAAAGAAACTGATTTTGTCTCATCAAACACAAAGTACTGGGAAGGAGTGTACCTCAATGGAAGCACACCTGCCCATGACCAGGTGAGAATATAATACAATTTGTGGGGCAGCTGCTGGCATCTCACGTCTATCAATGAAGTCATAAAGTTTGTTTTTGACACTTAGGCAGTCTTCTTCTTCTTTGGAGATCACTCATAGCCGAGTAAGATTGTCTTCCATGAACACGGTTTTAACAGTGAGTGGCTATGGAGGCCAATTCTGGATCCACACGTCCTTCCACAGTGGGGACAAAGGTTTCTGGGAAGGAGTTGATCACAGTGAGGGTTTGCAAAATGTGCCTTCCTCTTAGCACATTTCTCCCCTTTGTCCTGAGTTTGAGCATCTTCAAAGACCATGACACTTTTGGTAAAGGCTGTTCTCCAATTGGAGCGCTCGCAGGCCAATGTTTCCCAGTTGTCGGTGTTTATACTACATTTTTAAAGATTTGCCTTGAGAAAGTCTTTAAACCTCTTTTGTTGACCACCAGCATTACACTTTCAATTAATAGGTTCGGAATAGAGTAGTTGCTTTGGAAGATGATCATCCGCACAACATGACCAGTCCAACGAAGTTGAAGTTGAAGAATCATTGCTTTGACACTGATGATCTTTGCTTCTTCCAGTACACTGGTATTGGTTCGCCTGTCTTCCCAAGTTGTGTGTAAAATTTTTCAGAGACACCGTTGATGGAATCACTTAGGCAGTAGCAGCTCATGTGAAGGAGCAGAGCCACCAAAGTACAACTTACCTGGATGGAGGCTGCTAACAAGGTTGGAGGTGTGTGTCTGAACCAGCAGTGACAATCCAATGCTCTCACCAGTGCATCTCCATAGCCTCAATCTTCCATTGCCCTCCCCTGTCTCACCCTTGCCCAGATGTCAGGAGAGTGGTTGTGTGTCTCTGCCCTACCATGCAAACACCTATTGCACATTTTTAAAAATACATTGAATTTTGCATAGCTCAGTTTCACCATCTAGTGTCACATTTGTACATTGCACTTTACAACACATTTAAAACGTTTTATTTGCAGCTGTATAGCTGAGTCTAGTGTGACACCTGAGAGATAAATAAGTAGATAAATAACTCTCTGAGTATCAAATAAGACTTTATATTTGGTATGCAGAACAATTCGCAAATGTTTTCTTCTCTACACATCCCAATCTGATCTGGTAGTAATTTCATGTGGAACTGAAGATGGAATATAATTTGGAGTAGAGAAATGGACATAACTTTCCCCTGCCCAACACTTTCCTCCACACCTCCTAACTTGGGTCCTTAATATGATATGCAGTTTTCCAAATGTATCCATTCGTTCCAAGAGCAAACCAACTGAAAAACAGGCACCATAAATCGCAAAAAAATGTTATTTGTTTTGGTCAATTTTTGTTTCATTAAAGTTACAATGGTACGTATCAATTTATCTGGGGTTTCCCCCCCTCCTCGTCTCACTTTTTGTAAAATCAAATTGTATTTAAATTGGATTTACATACATTTTTCCTGATTGCCCCTTGTGCACAAAATGAATAACATTTGCTTTTGTAAAGCACAATTGTAGAATTACTTTTAATTATCAGAACAACTGCTGTGGATTCTGGAAAATGCATGCCCTGTTCACTTGCTCTCTATGTGTAGAAGCGACACGGATCATGGAATGATTAATTGACTTAACATTTCTATTTTATTTCAATAGAATCTGCTATGAACCTACCAAGACCAAAAGGATGCTTAATGTGATAGTGCAAGAGAGAGGGCTGAAGAAGGGCAGCTGCTCTTATAGATGTGATATAGCTGACCTGTAAACTTAGAGGAGCTGGAAGGGAAAAGATCAGCTGAAGGCAAGTCATAGAATCATAGAATCACAGAGTTGGAAGAGACCACAAGGGCCATCGAGTCCAACCCCCTGCCAAGCAGGAAACACCATCAGAGCACTCCTGACATATGGTTGTCAAGCCTCTGCTTAAAGACCTCCAAAGAAGGAGACTCCACCACACTCCTTGGCAGCAAATTCCACTGTCAAACAGCTCTTACTGTCAGGAAGTTCTTCCTAATGTTTAGGTGGAATCTTCTTTCTTGTAGTTTGGAACCATTGCTCCGTGTCCACTTCTCTGGAGCAGCAGAAAACAACCTTTCTCCCTCCTCTATGTGACATCCTTTTATATATTTGAACATGGCTATCATATCACCCCTTAACCTCCTCTTCTCCAGGCTAAACATGCCCAGCTCCCTTAGCCGTTCCTCATAAGGCATCGTTTCCAGGCCTTTGACCATTTTGGTTGCCCTCCTCTGGACACGTTCCAGTTTGTCAGTGTCCTTCTTGAACTGTGGTGCCCAGAACTGGACACAGTACTCCAGGTGAGGTCTGACCAGAGCAGAATACAGTGGCACTATTACTTCCCTTGATCTAGATGCTATACTCCTATTGATGCAGCCCAGAATTGCATTGGCTTTTTTAGCTGCCGCGTCACACTGTTGGCTCATGTCTAGTTTGTGGTCAACCAAGACTCCTAGATCCTTTTCACATGTAGTGCTCTCAAGCCAGGTGTCACCCATCTTGTATTTGTGCCTCTCATTTTTTTTGCCCAAGTGCAATACTTTACATTTCTCCCTGTTAAAATTCATCTTGTTTGTTTTGGCCCAGTTCTCTAATCTGTCAAGGTCGTTTTGAAGTGTGATCCTGTCCTCTGGGGTGTTAGCCACCCCTCCCAGTTTGGTGTCATCTGCAAATTTGATCAGGATGCCCTTGAGTCCATCATCCAAGTCGTTGATAAAGATGTTGAATAAGACCGGGCCCAAGACAGAACCCTGTGGCACCCCACTAGTCACTCTTCTCCAGGATGAAGAGGAACCATTGATGAGCACCCTTTGGGTTCGGTCAGTCAGCCAGTTACAAATCCACTGAGTGGTAGCATAGTCAAGACCGCATTTTACCAGCTTCTTTACAAGAATATCATGGGGCACCTTGTCAAATGCCTTGCTGAAATCAAGGTAGGCTACATCCACTGCGTTCCCTTCATCTACCAGGCTTGTAATTCTGTCAAAAAACGAGATCAGGTTAGTCTGACATGACTTATTTTTCAGAAATCCATGCTGACTATTGGTGATCACAGCATTCCTTTCTAGGTGCTCACAGACTGTTTGCTTAATGATCTGCTCCAGAATCTTCCCTGGTATTGATGTCAGACTGACTGGGCGGTAATTATTTGGGTCCTCTCTTTTCCCCTTTTTGAAAATAGGGACAACATTTGCCCTCCTCCAGTCTGCCGGGACTTCACCTGTTCTCCAGGAATTCTCAAAGATGACTGCCAGTGGTTCTGAAATCACATCTGCCAGTTCTCTTAATACTCTTGGATGCAGTTCATCTGGCCCTGGAGACTTGAATACATCTAGACTAGGCAAGTATTCTTGTACTATCTCCTTAGTTATTCTGGGCTGTGTTTCCTCTGCTGAATCCATTGCTCCAAATTCTTCAGGTCGGGCATTGTTTTCTTTATCGGAGAAGACTGAGGCAAAGAAGGCATTGAGGAGTTCAGCCCTTTCTGTGTCCCCTGTTTGCATTTCACCATCTTCTCCTCTGAGTGACCCCACTGTTTCTTTGTTCTTCCTTTTGCTACGAATATACCCATAAAAGCCTTTTTTGTTGCTTTTAACCTCTCTAGCAAGCCTGAGTTCATTCTGTGCTTTAGCTTTTCTGACTTTGTGTCTACACGTGCTGCCTATTTGTTTGAATTCCTCTTTGGTGGTTTCCCCCCTTTTCCATTTTTTGTACACATCCTTTTTTAATCTTAACTCAGTTAAAAGTTCTTTAGATAGCCACCCTGGCTTCTTTAGGCACCTTCCATGTTTCCGTCTCATTGGTATTGCCTGAAGTTGTGCTTTTACTATCTCACTCTTAACAAACTCCCAGCCATCATGAACTCCCTTTCCTTTTAGTATTACTGTCCATGGGATCTCACCCAGCACTTCCCTAAGTTTTATGAAGTCGGCTTTCTTAAAGTCGAGAAATTGAGTCCTAGTATGCTTGGCTGCTCCTTTCCGCTGTATAGTAAACTTCAGAAGAGCATGATCACTCGCGCCTAATGATCCTTCCACTTCTACCCCACTAACCAGGTCATCAACATTGGTTAGGACCAGATCTAAAATGGCTGTTCCTCTTGTTGCTTCTCCCACTTTCTGGACAATGAAGTTGTCTGCAAGGCCAGTGAGGAATTTGTTTGACCTTATGCTCTTGGCTGAGTTTGACATCCAACAAATATCCGGGTAATTGAAGCCCCCCATTACTACTATCTCCCTTCCTTTTGCATGCTTGGCCATCTGTTCCAGGAAGGCATCATCTATGTCCTCCGTTTGGCTTGGGGATCTATAGTAAACTCCCACAATGAGGTCACTGTTATTCTTCTCTCCCTTAATTTTGACCCAAATGCTCTCACTTTGGCTTTGAGGTTCTAAATCTTGGATCTCTTCACAGGTATACACATCCCTGACATATAACGCCACTCCTCCTCCTTTCTTGTCTGGTCTGTTTCTCTGAAATAGATTGTATCCCTCCATTATTACATTCCAATCGTGGGACTTATCCCACCAGGTTTTAGTGATTCCTATTATGTCATATTTAGTTTGCTGTACCAAGAGCTCAAGCTCATCTTGTTTATTTCCCATGCTTTGCGCATTAGTGTACAGACATTGAAGTCCATTAATCATTCCCCCGTGTCTCTTATTTAAGGATTTTTTCCTCCCACCACTAGGTCTGCGTGCTGTTTGCTCCATTCAGTCTATGACATTTGGATGATCATCTTCATCAATTGATAGACTCCTACCTTCAGGAGCACTGTCTCCCCCCCCCCACATTAGTCAGTTTAAAGCCCTCCTGATGAGGTTTCTGAGATTTTTTGCAAAAACATTCCTCCCAACCGTTGTGAGGTGCAGTCCATCGCTTGCCAGAAGTCCATCTTCAAGAAACTGCATTCCGTGATCTAAGAATCCAAACCGTTCCTGTTTACACCATTTGCGAAGCCAGTTGTTCACTTCCACTATTTTCCCCTCTCTCCCTGGGCCACGTTGTTCAACTGGGAGGACAGATGAGATGACAATTTGTGCATTTAATTGCTTCAATTTCCTGCCCAGAGCCTCGTAGTCTCTTTTGATCTTCTGGAGGCTATTGCTTGCAGTGTCATTGGTTCCCACATGAACCAAGAGGAAGGGGTATTTGTCAGTGGGTTTTATGATTCCTTGCAGTCATTCAGTTACATCTTGGATCTTAGCCCCGGGGAGACAGCACACTTCCCGAGACATCTTGTCAGGCCCACAGATCACTGCTTCTGTTCCCCTCAGTAGGGAATCCCCTATCACCACTACATGCCTCCTCTTAGGTCTGGTCGGGGTTCTTCCGTGAGCTGTTCGTTCCAAGGTCGCCTGGACATTCCCTGAGGACTGCCTTTGCTGCTCGTCTTCATATACCTGATCGACTGTAATGAGGGAGAGATCCTCAAATGGAGTCTGCTCTTCGTCTTCCATGCTAGGGGAAAGGACCTCAAAGCGATTGCGTATTTCTAAACAATCAGAGCGAACCCTGGGCCTCCTACTTCTTTGAGTCACGTTTCTCCATATATCTGGCTCCTGTGTTGGTGAACTAGCCTCCTTCTCAGGGGAGTCCCCTGTCTCCTCCTTGGTGGAGATGGTGTGCTCTGTTGCTTCCAAGAAGAGCTCCAGCTCTCTAATTCTTTGGAGCGCAGCTACACGTTCCTCCAGTTGCTGGACTTTGTCTTTTAAGAGGGCAATCAACATGCAATTGCTGCAGGTAAAGCTGCCTGCAACCTTTGGCAAGATGGCAAACATTGCGCAGGAACCACAGGCAACTGCAGCTGTTCCCTCACCCTCCATCTTGAGAACGTGTCGTTGGGGGTGACTACAGCGGTCCTCCATCATAAAAAGTGTGAAGACAGGACAAATAAATCCCCCCCAAAAAACCTAGGTCTCCCCCAACAAACGTTTGAGACTAGCTCATTGCACCTTGCCGGCATTAAAGGTAGCTGCCAGGAGCAACAGGCATGATTGTTGGCTGGGAGCAAGACATGATCGAGGAGCTAAGGATTCATAAAAGAAAATACAAGTATAAGGAAGAGGGAGTCTTGTTCAGATAAGGCTAAAGAATGGAGAGAATGCCTGATGAAGCAGAAGAGAATTAGGTTACACAATGTGGGAGAGGGCAGGGTTGTAAATGTTGTCTGTGATTTGGGATTAACTTGAATACTGTTCAAAATGGCAACAAGAGAAAACCTGTGACTTGAAGGATCTTCCCCTTATTTAGAAGCTGGAGGTGCACTCTGAAGTAAGGGTGCACCATAAGCCCTGTTCCATGCCCAATAGCCATGGAGTGCCTTTGCCCAGTGGCACTGTGCCCAAAGACTGCAGCAAAATATTGGGCAAGGTTTTGCCCAGTATCCTTCTGTGCAATGGGCCCGTGGGTAAAAGCTGTCTCATGAGTCCTTGCTGCAGAGGGGAGGGGAAAGCCTATATAGGGCTGCTTCCCCTAGAGCTCAGAGCCATTTTGCTTTGAGAGCTTCCCGCCCACCTACCCACAGGTTAGAGCCTTCATTGAACAATTTTGGGTTGCTGATTGACAGGGCAGGAAATGAATTTTTTCTCTCTCTCAACCTGATTGACACTTGGTTGGGTTTCCTAACAACTCTCAGCACCCTTAACGAACCACAGCTCCCAGAATTTTTTGGGGGGGAGCCACGCCTAAGGTATCACAGTGCTTTAACTGTGTGAACACTGGTAACTCTGATGTTTTACATAACACAGTGCCAATCAAGATGTATTCAGTATCCCCACCAGTGCTAATTCTACCCTCTCCCCCTTACTGTAGCTGCAGGTGTTCTTTACTAGCATCTGATTCATTATCTCTTCAGTCAAAGGAAGTTCATAATTTTGTGAAAAGAGTATAAGCACAAACTTTCGATCCCATCCTTAGCTTAAGCGACAACAGCACCTGCCGTTACCCCATCAACTCATCACTGCAACCTCAGTCCTTTCTTAATTAAATATGACATCAATTTTCACTGCTTAAACCAGGGAGGGTTGCTTTTCTTTCTGACAAGTACAGCGCCATCCAAACCATGTTATTTGATACTTTTACAAACAGTGCCAGCCTTCATCCATCTAGGTCATTAGATGCTGTCAAGAAACAAAAGGACTGGAGCATAAGGATTTTTTTAAAAAGGGAAACACAATGCTGAATTATTTCAGAGGAGTGACACCGTGCAATTAGCAAATGTTAGCAGCACTGGTTAAGTACCATTAAAGAAGAAGAATGGGAGTCAGTTTAATGGTCATTGCTCTTTGAGCTTTTACTTAATTGATTATGCACACGATAGCTTAAAACTCTGGCATTTTGAGAGAAGAACTGGAAAACAAAGGACCTCCTATAATGTGCTTACCTTAAGAAGCTCTGTAGATTTTTTCTACTGTTCTGATTATGTGAAGGCAAATTTTACCATACTTCTACAATGTTTATTCAGAAGTCAGCTCAATGAGATGAGCAAGGCAATCATTTGGGGTATGCCAGAGGTTACATGAGTGTCAATAGTTTATCTTCTAAGCTGTCCCAGCAGCAAGTTATCCATAGAGTTGTTCTGGCTTAGCCTTAACAACTTTACTTATAACTAAGGTCGTTCATTGCCACAGATCTTGTACAGAAGAGCTTTCTGATAGATTGTAGATAGAGTCTGGCTTTCATTGGTTATTTGCTATATGCTTATTGGAGTTATTGTTAACAATAGGGTGCCATTGAAGTGTTAATAAAGTCTTGTTCTTTCTTAGAGCCCTTGGAATGTGTCAAGCTAGAAATGTACATGAATAGGTAATTATCGGATACAGGAGCTATTTTGATGGTTGCGTAAAGTGGAAGTTTAAACATTGCTAACGTTTCCATATAATTAAAACTGAACATTAGTTATGTCTGCAGCAAATGAGAAGTACCGTTTTTAAGCTGGTGCAATATGAATCTTATCTTTTTATTGTTTGGCATTGTAGCCTGCTTAGAGATTTTAAAAATATTGAGTGGTTCATAAATGCTTTTAAATAATAAAACATTTAATTCTGTCCCTAATTAATGCGCCACTTCTGAGTTTTTGCTCATGAAAGTCACTGCGTTATTAAAGAGCTACTAGAACTCTGTAGTGTGGTATATTTTAGCTTGTTTCAACCTATGGTTCAGTTTGTATTCCTTTTTATTAGTATTATCTTGAATTGTACTTTTTATTTCTTTCTACTCTGCTAGCTGCCTTGAACAGAAAATTATATTGAAGTTATGGTATATAAAACATGTGAATAAATCAGCTCTGCACATGCGAGACTGGTCAAACATCATAAAAAAAAATCCCTAAACCTCTCCCTCACTGTGCCTCTACATAAGCTTATAAAATCTGTTTATTTATTTTTAATGCCTATTTTGAAACTATTCTTCTTTGCCGTTATTAGAGCATTGTTGTTTTCTGACCTAATACAGTTGGGTGGTTGAGAACTCAAGCTAAATTATTATTATTAGTATTATTATTAATAATAATAATAATAATTTGTACCCTACCCTTCTGACTGGGTTGCCCAGTGCTGGATTTATGTATAAGCTAAACAAGCTATAGCTTAGGACCCCACTCTCTTGGGGGCCCCCAAAAAAATTAAAGGAAAAAAACCTGGATGTACATTTCCAAAATATAAGATAAAAACAAATAAAATAAAACCTACATACAGCAACAATGTTTTGTACATATTTTGTTACGGGCAAATGGCTTTAGATACCTATTAGGTCCATAAATTACCATATAGCATATATTCAACACAAAAAACAGCAACAATTTGTTGTTGACAAAGGACAGCTGGACATATAAAGGGCCCCATTACCTTCAGTAGCTTAGGGCCTCATCAAACCTAAATCCAGACCTGAGGTTGCCCCAGCCACTCTGGGTGGCTTCCAGCATATATAAGAATACCTTGAAAGACAGAGTTGTCTTTGTACTGTTTTTCAAAACTGACTCATCGTCTACCATACCAGCCCCACATATGGTTAGGATTGGGCTGCTTGGTAGATCTCTCGACGCAATAGCTTTGCTGGAAGAATTTTGCATATTTAAGTCCCAGTTGCTGGAAACCATAGGAGCTGCGAGTGCTCTTGTACTCATGTCCTGAGAGCCAGTGTGGTGTAGTGGTTAAGAGTGGTAGACTCGTAATCTGGTGAATCGTGTTCGCTTTTCCGCTCCTCTACATGCAGCTGCTGGGTAACCTTGGGCTAGTCACACTTCTCTGAAGTCTCTCAGCCCCACTCACCTCACAGAGTGTTTGTTGTGGGGGAGGAAGGGAAAGGAGATTGTTAGCCACTTTGAGACTCCTTCAGGTAGTGATAAAACAGGATATCAAATCCAAACTTTTCTTCTTCATCATCTTCTTGCAGGTTTCCAGTAGTCACCTGGGGGTCCTCTGTAAGAACAGGATGCTGGACTAGATGGGCTTTTGCCCAGATCCAGAAGTCTCATCTTATGTTCTTAAGTTAGTCTACTCTGAAATAAGTTCCCTTGACTTTAATTGGACTTATTCTAAGGCAAGTGGGTATAGGATTGCAGCCTTAAATACCATATTCTTCAATATGTTTATTTTTAAGCAGGCTTCCTCAACCTCAGCCCTCCAGATGTTTTGAGACTACAATTCCCATCATCCCTGACCACTGGTCCTGCTAGCTAGGAATCATGGGAGTTGTAGGCCAAAAATATCTGGAGGGCCAAGGTTGAGGAAGCCTGTTTTAAAGGATATCCAAGTTTCACCCACCTGAGCAGCATACTTACTGATATCATTAAATATATTGTAACTAATGAAAATGGAGTGCTGCTGTCTTAAACAGCTACTGATTTGACTTTTGTCAGTTGTTTTATCACCCTGAAAATTATCTTGCTGGATTAATTCCAGATATCTGCACAACCTGTATCTGATTTTTTCCTTCCAGTAAAGAAACCACCATGGAACACAATAACCACATTAATTTGATTGATGCATCATAAGGGGATGAGTGAACTTTGCAGGAACCCAAAAAAACAACTCTTCACAATACAAGGAAGAGGCATAGTTCTTAACTGAATTCATTGTGGGCCAGTTGTAGTTTAATCAAAGAGATCTGCAAGCTTGCTGTTGGGAATACACACACAGATGTCCTTGCTAATTACGCCCTTATAAATCAAGCATTGTATTTATTTATTGGGGGGAAAGTTCAGTCTCAGCTACGCACCAACAACAGCACAGCTTTGTCAAGGACTTTTGCAGTGCTTTGCTCTCAAAAACCTAGAAGCAAAACACCCACCTGTTCATTTAACTATCCAAAATGGACAGCACTAGAAAGATAGAATGGTGCACTTAAATACAAATAGTAATTGGATTATATCCAACTTAGTAATATTCAGAGTAGACCCATTGAAATCAATGGACTTGAGTTGTTTAAAACTATATTGTAGCCTAAATAATATCAACTGATACGTGTATTGCTGACTGTTAGTCCCTTGTTTATAATTAGATGCATTAGTATTATCCAAATTCATTGCTTGCTTGGATTGTGTATGAAATGAGTTTTGCTACTTTAATTCTGTTATGATCTGAGCTTCTTTGGGCCTATTTATTTGGAAAAGCATACAAATTTAAACAGTAATAATAACAATAGCAAAGATAATGATGATGTTAATTAATAATAGCAATAATTGCACAAATCCCCCTTTTCCAGCACAGCTAGTGCAGTTAATTTGAAGGCCATCTGCAAAGTTTTCCAAGACGAGAGTGAGAAATTCTCAGAGCTGACTTTATTGCATGGCTTCACCTCTTCCCCCTCAATCACATCTTTGGCAGCAACAGTATGTGATTAAGGTTTTGTTTTTTCTATGCTGTGGCCTATTTTCTTTTCTTTTCTTTTTTAACAAGGCTAAAGCTGCTGGCAGGTTCACGTGGCAAGCAGCACATTAGGTGCCAAGTGATGGTGTTTTTCTTAGCAGGAGACCTGAGCTTTTGCTGGCAACTGGACAGAAGTCTCTGAGTAGATCTAGGAGATCTTCTTTCTTTTTCCCTTCAAGGAGTAGTCCTAAACATAACTGAGCCGAGGAAGACACTCATTGTTCATAATAATAATAATAACAATAATAATGCTCCTTACCACTAGCTAAGGATCTGTTGTGGTATGCAGGGAGAACTTCAGATTTGGCTACATTTCTTAGAGTGGTTAATGGCACTTCCTTTTGGTGCAATGATTTGTTTCTCGAAACTGAGCTGCAGGTTTGTTCAGATGCTGTTGGTGGTTTGAATACAGGTCTTTATTTTGGGGTCTGCTGGTGTGCTGTGTAGTAGACAGATGGTTGGACAAGCAATTGGGGTTACTAGGGACTTGATATTCTTGGAGTTTTGCCCACTGAAATTGTGGTTCCCATCTCTGCTGACATTTTGTTAATGGAACAGTAAAATTTTGGTGTCATAACCAAACAACTGTGATTTTAATTGCTTGTCAGTGGGTAAGTCACCTAATATTATGAGGCTTCTTGGGGTACAGTGGTACCTCGGGTTACATACGCTTCAGGTTACAGACTCCGCTAACCCAGAAATATTACCTTGGGTTAAGAATTTTGCTTCAGGATGAGAACAGAAATCATGCAGTGGCGGTGCAGCGGCAGCTGGAGGCCCCATTAGCTAAAGTGGTGCTTCAGGTTAAGAACAGTTTCAGGTTAAGAACGGACCTCCGGAACGAATTAAGTACTTAACTTGAGGTACCACTGTATTTGTGTTTCATGCTGTAAATATAATGGGTGGTATTCATCCAAGTTTTGCTCAGAGAAACTGAAAACACTCAGCCTGACTTGACCACGCTTATAATTTTCAGTGGGTCTGTTCTGAGAAAACCTTAGTTGAACATCACCCATGATTCTTTTTGTTACTGGCCACGTATCTGGGCTCAGTAATGAGATTGTCTTTTTTTTTTGAAAATAATTTTTATTAACAGGCCAATCACATCACATTGTTCAAATCACATTAGTTCCAAATTATACAGCCAAATTTTAATTTTTTTTTTTTTTTTAGGGTACCCATACATCAAGCTCGGCACGAGTCCAAAGTTCCGGATAACTCCAGGCATCACTTATTTTACTGCTTTAATTAGACAGTTCTATCCAGTTCGATCCGAATAGTCCTTTATTACTTTCTTTTTCATCTTGTTGTTATCATATATTCCTTTCTTTGCAATCTCTGATGATTCTCACAAGCAGACTGAAAACTGACGTCTCTGTGTGGGTTTTGTACTCTTCAAAAACCAGGGACAGCCTCTGTTCAGTTCTTCCATAAACAAAATTAAATTTTGGTCTGCCCTTTGTTTTTTCTCCGGCTAGCCAAATAAATCAGATAGATCAGGGGGCTCTGTCAGGTCAAACTTGCATTCCAGTACTCCTTCTCTTTCAAACAGTCCTGATTCTCCTCCCCCTGTCCTTCTTTCTCTGGCAAGCCTGTCTTGGTGAGACGCCATTTTTTAACTGCGTCATAAAATTTTTCCTCTTTCTCACCATAGTCTTCT